>NC_037329.1:106760818-107063849 GCF_002263795.3 Bos taurus
AGGAAACCTGGGCTCAATCCCTGGGTTGAGAAGATCCCCTTGAGAAGGGAATGGCTACCCACTCCAGTATTCTTGCCTGGAGAATTCCATGGACAGAGGAGCCTGGCAAGCTAGTCCATGGGATCTCAAAGTCAGACACGACTGAGCAACTAACACTTTTCTCTTTAACTCTAACCACCAGTAGAATTCATTAGTCTCTCAGGACAATGGTTAAGGACTTCTGTCCCCTTGTCGCTAAGTCCACCAGCAATCAGGTCCTGCCACTGCCCACTGGGATCCCATTCCATACCTTGTGAGTTGGCCTGCTGGGGTCCCACTTTCATTTTTAAAAGGATGTTGTGACTTTATCAGCTTTGGGGAGGTTGTTGTTTTTCAGTCCCTAAGTTGTGTCTGAGTCTTTACAACTTCATCAACTGCAGCATGCCAGGCTCCTGCGTCCTCCACTGTCTCCCAGAGCTTGCTCTGATTCATGTCTGTTGAGTTGGTGATGCTATCTAATCGTTTCATCTTCTGCTGCCCTTTCTCTCTTTGCCTTCAATCTTTCCCAGCATCAGGGTCTTTTCAAATGAGTCAGCTCTTCGCATCAGGTGGCCAAACTATTGGAGCTTCAGCTTCAACATCAATCCTTTCAATGAATATTCAGGGTTGATTTCCTTTAGGATTGACTGGTTTGATATCCTTGCAGTCCAAAGGACTCTCAAGAGTCTTCTCCAGCACCACAATTCAAAAGCATCAGTTCTTTGGTGCTCAGCCTTCTTTATGGTCCAGTTCTCACATCTAATACCTGACTACTGGAAAAACCATAGCTTTGACTATGTGGACCTTTGTTGGCAAAGTAGTGTCTCTGCTTTTTTATACTCTGCCTAGGTTTGTCATAGCTTTCCTTCCAAAGAGCAAGTGTCTTTTAATTTCATGGCTGCAGTCACCATCAGCAGTGATTTTGGGGCCAAAGAAAATAAAATCTGTTACTCCTTCCTCTTTTCTCCTTCTATTTGCCATGAAGTGAAGGGACCAGATGCATGATCTTAGTTTTTTGAATGTTGAGTTTTAAACCAGCTTTTTCACTTTCCTCTTTCACTCTCATCAAGAGGCTCTTTAGTTCCTCTTTATTTTTTGCCAGTGGTTATCATCTGCATATCAGAGGTTGTTGATATTTCTCCCAGCAATATTTGTGGGGAGAGGGTTCAAAATCCCATATAGTCTGTCTGTCAGGAGCAGGTGGGCAACACCCCTGGAGTATGGTTCCTTTTGCAAGTACAGTATTTATATCAGGAACATACTGCTTTTTAGTTGGTAAAAGATAGCAGTTTTTCTTCGACGGCTAGAGGGATTCTGTGTTATCACTCCAACATTGTTTTCAGAAACCATTTGACAAGCTCTCTCCAAACCTTGTTGGGGCTTAGCAGTCAGCCCTGCTGAGATCTTTATCTTGCTAATCAAGATTTCCTTTGGGGCTTCCCTGGTGGCTCAGTGGTAGACAATGCAGGAGACACGGGTTTAGGTTTGATCCCTGGTCCAGGAAGATCCTGTGTGCTGCGGAGCAACTAAGCCCGCGAGCCACAAGTATTGAGCCTGTGCTCCACAACGAGAGGAAACCACTGCAATGAGAAACCTGCCCACTTCAACTAAAGAGTAGCCCCCCACTCCCCGCAACTAGAGCAAGTCCATGCAGCAACAGAGACCCAGCACAGCCAACAATAAATAGATAAATAAAATTATTTTTTAAAAAAGATATTACACATTTAAAACTTTGGACATTAGAGGAAGTTTCCTAACATTTTGGAAAGTCACATAATTAAACATTGTATTACTGGTTTCACATTTTTGCCAAAGTAGTAGAAGGAATGGCCTCAGACTCCTCACTTGCAGGATCACTTCCCCTTTTGTTCTCTCTTCACTGTAGTTCTTGCCCCAAACTATTATAGTTGCTTTTTTTTTTTTTACAGAAACCCAGACACAGGAATGTAGAACAGGCACCTCAGGAATTCCACAGTGGCTGGAAGCCCAGGGGTCCAGCTCAGGCAGCCAACCCCACCCACTACCAGAAAGGACAAATTTGCACTTACTTTCACTTTTCAGTGGCCAGTTATGGACAAAATAGATAGGACTGTGAGAAGATGCAGGATGGGTCTACTCTCTCCTAACCTGGCCGCCCAACCCCTCCACCCACCACCACTTTCCTCCTCCCCTCACACGCTAAAGAAGAGCCCTAAACAAAAGGGGTCAGATGACTGCGATGCTGAGTTGTGGAGTACCAGGTTGTTGGGGAGCCCCTGCTAGCCTTCAGGAAGAGATTTTATTATCTGTAGCTCTTTTCTAAGAGGGGAGAACAGCACAGCCACATTGGTCAGAACTCAGAGGCGATGGGAAACTCTTCAGGATACCGGGACTTAATGCCTGTCAGGAGATATAGGGGACATAGGGAGGGAGATAGCTGGGTGAGAGCTACATGTAGGTCTCCAGTTCTGTTATGGGAGGAAAGGGCATTCAGCCTCAGGGAAGGCTGGTGTGGACAAAAAACGTTGCCTGCCATATCAGTCAACACAGGATACTGTGGTCATTAAGTCACTGGCCACTGGACCTGCCCCCAGCAATCGGCTGAGAGGGGATCCAGGGTAGAAAAGAGCAGGATACTGGCCCTAGGTAGCTAAAGTGCATATCAAAGGAATGATTTCAATGAGCCCAGACTCTTGCATATATGTGACAGGGACAGAATAAAGGGACAAAGTAGATAATTAAATAATTAATCCTACTAGGGGATTATAAGTAGATAAAATATGGGATACCCTTGTTAAGTTAATGATTACTTAAGAAAGCAGGTTTACTTAACCACAAGACCGAGCAAGCTTGCTTAATGAGCAACACAATCATGCAATAGGAACATGAGACAGGCCCCAAAACAATAAAACAACGGTGGCATGAGGCCCACAGCCTGCCCAGTGAGCTCAGTAAGTTAGGACACGCTCTCTACACACATAAAAAGCAATAATTTGTGGACCTAGCTTGACCATGTAAGGACATGAAAACTCCCCTGCTCAACCTGGAGGAGGAACTAATGATGGAAGCATGACATCTACTCAAGAAAAACAAAAAGGTCTTCTCCCACCACCCTGCTTTTCCTTTTATTCTAAAACTGTAGCCAAGTAAGTTCTTGGGGTATAGCATCCTCAGCCGGCTGCTTGTAAGCCTCACAAACATCCTGTTCTAATAAACCACTTCTTGTCATTACTTTGCGTCTTGTGGAATTCTTTTTGCACCGAGACATAAAGAACCACACAGAGCTCTTCAGAGGACCCTCAAAATGCCACCCAACAGTTTCACATAGAAAAGCACTAAGTTCATTAATTGCAGATGTCTGGTTTTCTTTAAGTAACAGTAATCTTCTGATGTTCCAACTACCTGGGTTTTGTTGCAAAAGCTGTTACATGTACTGTTTCCTCACTTACCTCTTTGGAGCAGTCCCTCAGAGCTATCTAAGAGGCTGCCTTCTGGGCTTAAGGCTTCAGAAATTTCACTGAATAAAACATAATTCTCAACTTTTAGGTTGTGCATTTTTCTCGGTTGACACAGGGTTCAAGCCTTTGTGTCTGCAGACACATGCAAGATCAGGAGGGTGCCACCCCCAGTCTATTACCCAACACAGTGACAGAGCCCCTGTGATGGAACTGAAACCAGGGCAAAAATCTCCTTCCAGGCAATCTTGACCCCTCAGCTGAAACGAGCAGGACAGCTGTGGATGACTGACTTGAAATCAGAACCCATGACAATGAGACAGGCACATTTTTTTTCCTATAAGATGACCCTTGTTCTAAAAAAAGGCAAATAAATATGAGTTGCCTACTATTATTTGTGATTACATAACACATTTAAGAGAATGTCATTTTGACTTAGTTGAAGTAATTTGCAGAGGTAATACCTGGTAAATTTCTCTATTTATCGTAGAGAAATCAGAAAATACAAAGACACAAAACAAAGAAAATCCAAATCTTCCATCTCAGCACCCTGTACATATTAAGTGTCTGGCACACATAGGTGTTAATAAGCTTTTGCGGGCTTTCCTGGTGACTCAGTGGAAAAGAATCCACCTGTCGATGCAGGAGACATGGATTCGGTCCCTGGTTCGGGAAGATCTCACATGCTGTGGAGCAACTAAGCCCACGTGCCACTACTCTTGAGCCTGTGCCCAAGAGCCTTCCTGTGCACTGCAAGAGAAGCCACCACAATGAGAAGCCTGCTTACCACAACTAGAGAGTAGCCCCTGCTTGCTGCAACTAGAGAAAAGCCCTCACAGCAATGAAGACCAGCACAGCCAAAAAGAAATAAATAGAATTTTTTAAAAAAGCATTTGTGAAATGAATGCATAAATATACACATAGTCTTCAGGGTATTAATCCTGCTTGTTTGTCTTTGGTGAATAGACTTCCACATTTCCCCCATGCATCATCCACATATTTACTTTTTGAATGAATGCATACCATATACTCTCTTTTATAACCTGCCCTTTACTAAAATATGAATATCTTTTACTATCACTTGAGTAACAATTTTTAATGGGTATTGCATTGTGGCTACATGAGAATATACTGAAGCTTGTTATATTGTTATATGTTTAGATTTTTTAATGTATAAAGGTTTGGTAAATATATCTATCACTAAATATCCTGCACATCATGAATTAGCTCCTTAAAATAAATTTTCCTAGAGATGGGAATACCAGACCACCTGACCTGCCTCTTGAGAAATTTGTATGCAGGTCAGGAAGCAACAGTTAGAACTGGACATGGAACAACAGACTGGTTCCAAATAGGAAAAGGAGTACGTCAAGGCTGTATATTGTCACCCTGCTTATTTAACTTCTATGCAGAGTACATCATGAGAAACGCTGGGCTGAAAGAAGCACAAGCTGGAATCAAGATTGCTGGGAGAAATATCAATAACCTCCGATATGCAGATGACACCACCCTTATGGCAGAAAGTGAAGAGGAACTAAAAAGCCTCTTGATGAAGGTGAAAGAGGAGAGTGAAAAAGTTGACTTAAAACTCAACATTCAGAAAGCGAAGATCATGGCATCCTGTCCCATCACTTCATGGGAAATAGATGAGGAAACAGTGGAAACAGTGTCAGACTTTATATTTTGGGGCTCCAAAATCACTGCAAATGGTGACTGCAGCCATGAAATTAAAAGACGTTTACTCCTTGGAAGAAAAGTTACGACCACCCTAGATAGCATATTGAAAGACAGAGACATTACTTTGCCAACAAAGGTCCATCTAGTCAAGGCTATGGTTTTTCCAGTGGTCATGTATAGATGTGAAAGTTGGACTGTGAGGAAAGCTGAGTGCCGAAGAATTGATGCTTTTGAGCTGTGGTGTTGGAGAAGACTCTTGAGAGTCCTTTGGACTGCAAGGAGATCCAACTGGGATTTCTTTGGAAGGAATGATGCTGAAGCTGAAACTCCAGTACTTTGGCCACCTCATGCTAAGAGTTGACTCATTGGAAAAGACTCTGATGCTGGGAGGGATTGGGGGCAGGAGGAGAAGGGGACAACAGAGGATGAGATGGCTGGATGGCATCACTGACTCGATGGACATGAATCTGAGTGAACTCCAGGAGATGGTGATGGACAGGGAGGCCTGGAGTACTGCGATTCATCGGGTCGAAAAAAGTCAGATGTGACTGAGCGACTGAACTGAACTGAACTGAAAGTGGAATTGGTGCAGTAAAAGATTTCATCCAGTGCCGGGAGCCAGCACGGGAGTTCCCACCCATGGCAAAGGTCGTGCAGAGAGCTCTGGTGGGCAAGGCGAGCCAGAACTCAAGGGGTGCCTCTCTGGGCCTGCCTGAGCGTCTACCCAAAAACCAGAATCTGTTTTACTATTTCACGACTTTCACCAACTCCTCTGACAGTCACGGGGGGTGGGGGCGGGGGGGCTATCCCTAACCACCTTTTCTCTGAAGGAAATCAACTTAGAGCTCAAGCTAATTAATTAGCCTCCTGGGCATAATAGGAGTGTTTAAATACAAACCCCTCAGATGGCTCTCTAACTTGCCTGACAGGTTTACCTGGACTTCTACAGCTACACATAACGATTGTTTACAGTCTCCCAACCGCGGAGAGGCACGGGAAGCTTAAGATATTCAAATAGTATAGAGCTTCTCGGAGAGTTAAAAATTGTCAGAATAGAACTAGTAGATTTCATTGTTGAGCCAGTGCTTGCTGCCAAGTTTCCACATCCCCTGTATTGTATCCTTGGAAGTGTATTAATTAATATAGTTGGGATGTAGAAAAAATAAGTAGTGGCCTTGGTGTTAACAACTTTAGACCCTTAAGGTAATAAATTCTTTCCTTTGTTGTAAACCCACTGCACCTTTGCCCTATAGGAATGCAACTGTATCTAACACCTTCGGAGGATGGCGCCAAACTTTAAAATAATTACTCCTAGAGAAAATAAGTCTTATGGTTGACAAACCTTTATCAGAGTCATAAAATGTTAACAGGCCTTCTGGCCAGAAGATGATGTAAATCACCTAAACCATTTGTATATGATAAATTTGCAGAAAAGAAAGCCTGGTCTCAATAAGGATCATGATTTCACATGGTTTCACACCCCCTATTATCCTCTATGTGCAACTTAGGGTATATAAGCTCCCTTTGAAAATAAAGCTACGGGCCTTGTTCACCGAAGCTTGGTCTCCCTGTGTCGTTCTTTCTTGTTTCCTTTTCTTCCTTTTCTCTTCTGTTCTTCCTTCATACCAAAACAATTGGAGCGCGGGGGTCCTCTGCGACTACTTATTTACCTGGGCTTTTAAGACCCACTCGAGAAGGTGCCTAAGGTGGGGCACCTTCCACTATATGAGAGGGCGCCTGCAGCCTCTGTGGTCAGAGCTAACCTGGTGTCACAGGTTATATTGATTTTCCGCGTAAACCAGTTATTATTGAGCATCTAATAAATCTCGGCTTTGCTATTCTAATCACCAACGCCATCCTCCTGAGGGAATCCCTGGATCCAACCGGGGCTGCTGCTGCTGCTGCTGCTAAGTCACTTCAGTCGTGTCCGACTCTGTGGGACCCCATAGACGGCAGCCCACCAGACTTCCCTGTCCCTGGGATTCTCCAGGCAAGAACACTGGAGTGGGTTGCCATTTCCTTCTCCAATGCATGAAAGTGAAAAGTGAAAGTGAAGTTGCTCAGTCGTGTCTGACTCTAGCGACCCCATGGACTGCAGCCCACCAGGCTCCCCCATCCATGGGATTTTCCAGGCAAAAGTACTGGAGTGGGGTGCCATTGCCTTCTCCGCCAACCTGGGCTGGACCCCGGTAATCCTGGCCTTTGATATATATTGGCTGCCAAATCATCCTCCAGAAGTTATAAGGGCAACAACTTTGTGCAATAGGGGGAATTCCCATTTCTAAAAAAAAGACTCTGCTGGTGTCTTCTTCCCAGAGCAAATAAACAAATGAGCAAACACTCCTTAAAACCTGATCTTTAATCCTATATAAGTAGCTGGCAAGGCAAAGGAAAGGTTGGTCTGGTCCTCTCTTCTTCTCGATTCACAAGAGAGGAAGTCTTGGAACCACAGAAGAGCCAACTCAGGGGAAGCCCCCTCACTCCCTTTCTGTTCTCTCTTTGCTGAGGGGAAATCTCAGCAGGGCCCTTTCTGAGCCTCTGGAGGTTTTAAGTTATCACAAACTTCTAGGCTTTTTCTTAGGGGAAATTCATGAAGTATAAAACAATGAACCATTTTAAAGTGCACAATTCAGCAGCATTTAGTGTATTATTAATGTTATAAAACTACTGCCTCTCTCTAGTTTCATAACTTTTTCAAATTTTGATACCCTAGAAAGAGACCCTGTTATTAGTCACTCCTCATTCCCCTTCATGCCACCCTTTGGTATAAACATTAATCTGCTTTCCATCTTTATGGATTTGCCTTTTCAGATATATCATATAAATGGAATCATACAGTATGAGACCTTTTGTCTCAGCTTCTTTCAGTTAGCATATGTTTTCAAATTTCATCCAAATTTTAGCTTGTATTGTATTCCCGTACTTTGTTCCTTTTTATGGCGGAATACTATTCCATTGTATGTATATCCCGCAATTTGCTTTCCCATTCATCAGTTGATGACTTTCAGGTTGTTTCCACCTTTTGACGACTCTAAGTAATCCTGCTATAATCATTGCTGTACAAGTTTCTGTGTGGTATATGTTTTCATTTCTGTTAAGTATATACCTAGGAATGGAATTGCTGGATCATATGGTAATTCTTAATGTTTAACTTTTTGGGAACTTGCCAAATGGTTTTCTACAGCAGCTGCACTATTTTTACTTTCCCATCAGCAATGTACAAGGGCTTCAATTTCTCCACCTGCTTGCCAACAACTTGTTGTATTCAGTTTTTTGGATTTAAGTCATTCTAGTGGATATAACGCCCGGAGAAAGAAATGGCAACCCACTCCAGTATTCTTGCCTGGTAAATCCCTTGGATGGAGGAACCTGGTGGGCTACAGTCCACGGGGTCACAAAAGAGTCAGATACAACTTAGTGACTAAACAACAAGTGGATATAAAATGCTTCCTTTTTATGGGTTTGATTTTCATTCCTTAATGATCAGTGATGTTGAACATCTCTGTGTGTTTATTGGTTATTTGTATATCTTTGGAGAAATGTCAAGTGCTTTCATCCTTTGAAAATTGGATTGTCTTCTTCTTGTTGAGTTTTAAAGAGTTGTCTGTATATTCTGGATATTAAACCCTCATCAGATATATGATATGCCAATATTTTCTCTCATTATGTAAATTGTTATTCACATTCTTGATAAAGTCCTTTGATATGCAAAAGTTTTAAATTTTTATGAAGTCCAATTTTCTATTTTTTTCCTTTTATTGCTCATATGTTACTATTCAAATCTAAGAATCCATTGCTAAATCCAAGATCATGATGATTTTCCACTGTGTTTTATTCTGAGAGTTTTATAGTTTTAGCTCTTTTATTTAGAGTTTTGGTCCATTTTGAGTTAATTTTTGTATATGAAGTGAGGTAGGGGTCCAACTTTGCTCTTTTGCACTTGGTTATCCATTTGTCCTAACACCATTTATTGATGAGATTGTTCTTTTCCCCCTGAATGATCTGGGCACTCTTGTCAAAAATCAATTGACCATAGATATTTAGGTTTATTTCTGGATACCTTTGATTCTAGTCCATGGGTCTATACGTGTATCATTATGCTATTAGCAAACTGTTTTAATTACTGTAGCTTTGTAATAAGTTTTAAAATCAGAAAGTATGAGTCTTCCATCTTTGTTTTTCTTTTTAAACATTGTTTCAGCTATTTAGGGCTCTTGCAATTTCATATGAATTTGAGGATTGGTTTCTGAGAAAAGCCCATGAAAAGTTTAATGGAGATTGCATTGAATCTGTAGGTCACTTGGGGGAGCAGTGCCATTTTAACAGTATTAAGTTACCCAATCTGTGAACATAGGATATCTTTCCATTTATTTAGGCCTTTAATTTCTTTCAGCAGTGTTTTGTAGTTTTCAGTGTACAAGTGTTTTACCTCCTTGGTTAAATTTATTATTAGTAATTTTATTCTTTTGGATGTTATATATTAGTTTACTTTGGCTGCTCTAACAAAATACCACAAACTGGGTGTCTTAAACAACAAAATTTTTTTCACAGTTCTGAAGGCTGAAAGTAGAAGATAAGGTACCAGCATAGTTGATTTCTGGTGAGAGTCTTTTTCTAACGGGTAGAGCAGGCACATGCCCATTAGCTGGAGACTGTTGGTGTTACAGCCTTAGCACAGTAGTTTGAGGTCCCACTATACCAACAGTGGACCTCACTGTGGTCCTTGTGGTAAAGGGTACAGTAAGAGGTGGATCGTGGTCTTCTCCCCAGGGCGCTCCAGGCCCTCAGGCCTTGGGGCTGGTGGGGTAATCTAGAGAGGCCCAGGGACGGGCTGAAGGCTGGGGCTATGTCCTGAAGAGCTCCTGAGTCCTTGCAAGGGCCACCCACTAGCTGGCCCCAGGCTTCAAGGCAGCAGTGAACTTCTCCCCTATCCCCACCTCTGCAACCTAATGGCAGTGGCAATATTCATGGGTCACAGTCCATGTAGGCCTCAGAAACTGGACACTGCCATGGAAGTAACCTTCATCCAACTTCAGGCTTTCCATTCAAATAGTTTCAAAAATAGGTACAGTTTAGATTGGTTATCTACTCCTAGGAGGTGACCAGAGGTCAGGGTTAAGTTGAAAGGACATTTCACGTCACTACTTCAGGTCCAGCTCTGTGGTTGGGGCTATTTTCAAAGAAGGGTGATTCTTGTGAGCTGGTTGGTATGTGCTACAACAAGTATTCCTATCGGTCCTATACAAATGATTGTCTCAAGTGAAAAGCCTGAGGGCCAGCTCGGTCCTGGGTACCTGGCTCCCTCAGTGATGACAGCTGGGCTGAGCCTGGGAACCTGGCCCTGAAGGTGCCAGCAGCTGAGAACCGCCTCTTCAGCCAGGCGTGGGCACTGGCGGGAGGACCCAGACTGGGTACTAGATGAATGCTGCTGAACAGGGTCATGAGCCCACACAGGGACCCCCTCCTGTTAGCCAGGGCCTGGATCTGAGAGGGTGAAAGTTGAGCCATGGGCCCTTGCCCATTTTTGTCAGAATAGAGAATAACATTTGTCTTGGTGGAGGTTTATAGGTACATGGTGACCTGACTGTGATCTGACCTCAAGAACAAAGGATCTGACACCAAGAAATTTTTTTTTTTTTGGACATCAAGAAATTTGCAACAACTAAACCATGCCCCGGGCTTCCCAGGTGGCGCTAATGGTAAAGAATTGGCCTACCAATGCAGGAGATACAAGAAATGTGTAGTTTGAGTCCTGGGTCGGGGAGACCCCCTGGAGGAGGACATGGGAAACTACTCCAGTATTCTTGCCTGGAGAATTCCATGGACACAGGAGCCTGGCAGGATGCGGTCCATAGGGTTGCAAAGAGTCAGACACGACTGAGCAACTAAGCACGCAGGCACAACCATGCCCCTCCTTCTCCTTCATCTTTCTTATAAAAGGGCTTTGCTGAAAGCTTTCAGGAAGTTCAGGGATTTTAAGGCATGAGCCACTCACTTATCTCCTCACATGGCCCTGCAGTAAGCCTTTCTCTGCTGCAAATTCTGATGTTTTGGTATTGTTTGGCCTCATTGTGCACTGGGCACACAGACTTGTATTTTGTAACAGTTTTTCTGGCTTGCAGACAACTACCTTCTCCCTGTGTACTTAAATGATCTTTGCTTGGTGGGTGTGTGTGTATGTGCACACACACAGAGAACTCTCTGATGTCTCTTCTTAGGAGGATACTTACTGATCCTACTGGATCAGGGCCCCACTCTTATTTAATCTTACTTTCTTAGATGTCTCTTCTCTAAATATACACTGAGGGTTGGGGCTTCAACCCATGAGTTTTGGAGAGATGCAAACATTCAGTCCATAAAAGATGCTATTATAATTATCTATTAGAATTATTCTCTTAATTTCCTTTTCACATTATCCTGCCAGGCTTTTTAAAATTAATGCCTGCCCCAGTGGAGCCGTTGTTATCAGTGTCCTATGTATCCTCTCCCCTGCTTCCTTTCTGACTCTGTCTCATAAGCTCTGTTTTATCTGCAGCTTGTTATTCTTCCACTTGATTCATTGGCAACTGCTAAATATTTACTGAGTGCCTGTAATGTGTTTATCAGTGTGTCTAGCAGTAGGGGAGGTATAAAGAAGTACAACATGGTTCCTGTCCTTGAAGACTTTCACTTTAGTTAAAGAAACAGACATCTACATCTACAAAATAATTTGGGAAATGAACTTCCTTGGTGGTCCAGTGATTAAGACTTCACCTTCCAATGCAGGGGGTATGAGTTTGGTCCCTGTTCAGGGAACCAAGATCCTGCAAGCATCTCGGGCGAAAAACCAAAACATAAAATACAAGCAGTATTGTAACAAATTCAATAGAGACTTTTTAAATGGTCCACATTAAAAAAAATCTTTAAAAAAATTAAGGAACCATTTATAAGCATAAGTAATCCAGTTCTTAACTACGTGGCTCACACCTTAGGATGTAAATAAACTGTAAAAGGGTAGGTCACAGCAGTGTCCCCAGCCCCTAGATCAGTATAGGAGGAACAGGATATGAGCTCAATAAATGAGTATTGGATGAATTTAATACTGTCCATCTTTGGAATTTCATCTGGCAGAGGCTAGCCCTCCCATTCATCCTGGAAGATGATCCCCAGGGGACTCTGGTCTGCAAAGGGGCATTTAGATAGGACGTATCTGAGAACGCTAGGGCTCTCTAACTGGTTCAGGTTACGGCTTAATGGTAGGCTCACAGACATAGCACACATCTCTCAGCAGGTGTTCTGGTGTCTTTCTAAAATAAGTTCTTACATAAATAGATCCTTGTTAAGTTCCACCGAGTAAACTAACTGAGAAGAGGAATATGAAGGAAGAGGGAAGAAAGCAATGTCTAGGCATGGGGGAAAATGTCCCAGAAAATTCCAAACCAATAGCCAGGAAGTGGTGCCAGGAGCTTTGGATTCCAGGCAAGAAGAGGTGCCCAAGCTTATTAATCTGGTCCTTTAAAATACGATTTTTTTCTGATTCCAAGATGAAGGTAGAATACTTGAAAAACAAATCACAGTATAAAGAAGAAAGTAAACTATCTATAAACCATGACCTAGAGATAAGTATTGTTTGCATCATTATATAAAAACATTACATGTCGTTTTACTTGAACTTAACAGAAGGAAAAGAAATCAAACTTCAGATAAGAAACTAGTATTTAATGTCAACAGTAAGACCCAGTAAAATTGATGATTCTATGGACTATGAGTTCTATAATTTGCATAAAAATCTCTTCTCTATAATTAAAAAAAGTTTATTTATTTTATTTTTGGCTGTGTCAGGTCCCAGCTGTGGCATGAAGGATCTTTGTGGTATCTTTCAGTACAGTGTGCGGGCTTCTCTCTAGTTGTGGCACACACCTTGGAAGTGGCAGCAAGTGGGCTCAATTGCCCTGTGGAATGTGGATCTTAGTTGCCAACCAGGGATCAAACCCGTGTCCTCTTTATTGAAAGGCAGACTCTTAACCACTGGACCACCAGGGACGTCCCTTGTGTCCATAATTACAATGTTTCTTTTATAGAAACCCTTTGGACTAATTTTGATATTGGAACACATCCGATCCTCTTAAAACATATTCAGTAACAGATTATGAAAGATGAAGTACTTGGGAAAGCACTATGTTTCATTTTATTTCAGGGTAATTTAGCTAATAAATTTAATCTTAGTATTTCTGGATTTTTTAAAGTTTTACCTCCCCCTGCCAAAAACATATTGTTTTCTCCCTTATTTTCAACAACTATAAAAACATCATTCATTTGCAATGTCAGTTTCATAGATGTTATGTGTCTCAACTGTCAAGTGCTGTAGAAATTCTAAGATAAAATATTGAGAATTACTTTCCTTAACACAGCTAATAAGATTTTTTATTAAAAAAATTCATGCCACATAGTTTACTTCATACTTACATCTTGATTTTCTCATTCAGCTTCTTATTTTTCCTGGCATTTCTAGTTGTGTTTCTTTTTTCTTATTGGTTACACGAGATGCTTATCTTCTCATGTTTGGAAGCAAACTGCAGGAAATTTAAATGCCTTCTATGACAGGAGGTACAAGAGATTCAGGTTGGATCCCTGGGTTGGGGAGATCTCCTGGAATAGGAAATGGCAACCAGCTCCACTATTCTTGCCTGGGAAATCCCCTGGACACAGAAGCCTGGCAGGCTACAGTCCATGGGGTTGCTAAGAGTCAGACATGACTGAGCAGCTGAGCACACACACATGAAGGGGCCATAGACATTCTACTATACTTCACTAAGGGCTCAGTTTCCCTAAAACCCTGGGCCCCCAATACCCATACCTCAGCCTACTCCAGTTTACCAGGTATCTCATTTTTCCAAAATTTCATTCCTCTAAGACCTTAGTTGCCCCAGTTCTGCCAGCTACTCATTGCTCTCAATACTTTAACTCCTGTGTCACCATTTTGTCCAGTGTTCTCCTTTTAAGACTACAGGCCATCCCAGCACCTACCTCCTACAGTGAGTTATGCCCAGCCCACCTGCTCTGGTGTGGCCATCGGACATTTCCTCTATCCTGTTTCTCCTCTCCAGGAAGTGCCTGCTTGCCTAGGCCATGATGATTCAGCTTTGGTTGAACCCCACAGGTGCTGAACAAGGCCAAGTACGGCCCAATATGGATAAACCGAGTAGGGCCTCAGATGCACGTGCACCTGGCCAGTGCCCCACTCCTGGAGCAAGTGATGCGCCAAGAGGGCAAGTACCCGGTACGGGACGACATGAAACTATGGAAGGAGCACCGGGACCAGCAAGGCCTGTCCTATGGGCCCTTCACCACGTGAGCTGGGGCTGGAGGGACTGGAAGAGGGCCCCAGAGGCCAGGCCCAGGAAGTGGCACTGGGCAGCCAGAGGATAATGGGCAGAGTAGGATCTCCCTGTGTCCTCCGAGCCTGAGTCTAGAAAAAAGCCTCTGTGTCTAGAAAGCGGTGGTTGGGTTGGACTGAAGCCCATGGACCATTCATTGGCTTTTCCACTAATATATCCTATGACTATAAACGGATGAATAATATACCCTCCTTGGGCTTATGTTTCTTATGTATAAAATGGGAAGCTTGAATTACAGGATCTCCAAGGTATCTTTCAGACCTTTCAAGCTCCATGATTCTGTATTATGGTTGAAAACATATTAACTCAAATCCTACTGGGACATATTTACTTATAGTTGAAAAAAAAAAACAAAACACAGCAGCATCATATTAGTTGGGAGGGCTCAATTTAATTTTAAGAATATT
Source organism: Bos taurus (assembly GCF_002263795.3). Taxonomy (NCBI): domain Eukaryota; kingdom Metazoa; phylum Chordata; class Mammalia; order Artiodactyla; family Bovidae; genus Bos; species Bos taurus. The sequence continues at coordinate 106,775,732 of NC_037329.1, forward strand.
TTCCAAATTATGTATTATATGCTTGTTGTTGGTTATAACTTTCATGGATGCTCTCAACACAGAGAGATACGTGTAGGTTTTAGCCTCAAAGTCATACCTAGAAAAGTTAAGATTATTTTGGCAGTGACACATTGAAAGATAAGCTGAGTATATTATATATTCAAATACCAATTAAGGTAAATAATTGAGAATCATTGGTGATAAACCATTCCCAGTGCCACAACTTGTAATTGGGTATATTACCAGGCTTCTTTTTGCTATAGTATGTTAAGAGAGCTTCCAGAACAATGAATGGCTTTTTATTTTCCCTAGTTGTCTGAGATTCACGTTTCTAAAGTTATTTTTTTAAGGGATTAAAGTTAATCCAGGTGGTTGAAGTAATAGCAACAACACTGATAATAACTGAGTGTTTATGACACGCCAGACATCAGGCGAGTCTCTTTACATTTATTATTTCATTCTAACCTCACAACAAGGGGGGAAGTAGATAGTATTATTAATCCCCATTTCACAAGTAAAGAAACTGAGGCCTAGAAGGGTTTGGTTTTTGCACGACTTGCCAGAAGTGACGCGGTGAGTAGTGACATAGATCTCTCTGATCCTGGAAGGCAAGGACTTACTGCCTTGACGTGTTTGGAAAGGAACAGACTGGTTGGAAGGTTCATTTTCTATGTCTTTGATGCCCGTATGTTCATTCTGTCATTTCATAGCTTTCTCTTTTCCTGGTTCCTTCAGAGGTGGGTGGTTTCAGAACTTAATTCCTTGGTCCTTTTTTCTAAGTTTTGAGAAGAGAATAGAGAATGTTCTTTAAGAGCTGTTTAGCCTGATATCTGACCTTGAGGGCAAGATTTGGGTCTCAAGGATGCTGTACAATATTTGAGACCCAAATCTTGCCAAGAGAGTAAATCCTTAAAGTTTATATTTTTATGGTGACAGATGGTCAGTTCAGTTCAGTCGCTCAGTTGTGTCCGACTCTGCGACCCCACGGACTGCAGCACACCAGGCTTTCCTGTCCATCACCAACTCCCAGAGCTTACTCAAAACTCATGTCCATCAAGTCGGTGATGCCATCCAACCGTCTCATCCTCTGTTGTCTCCTCCTCCCACATTCTAGTCTTGTTATGGTGATCATTTTGCAATGTATTCAGATGTCAAATCATTATATTGAAACCAATATAATGTTGTATGTCAATTATAAATCAATAATAATAATAATAAAAGATTTGGGTTTCAGTTTTTCACCAGGTCAGGCCATCACTGGACTTGATGGTTCAGATTTAGAGCTGGAGCTAAACATATATATATATATATATATATACCCCTTTGTGATCTATTATACCCATTTCCTCTAAAGCCAGTTTCCTAAATATGTTATATAATATATGTATTTAAAATCTATTTTGCTAACCTATGAGACTTTTTTGTTTTAACATATATATATATTTAAAATCTCATTTTCTGAAGCATTGTTTCCCAAGAAATATTTTAAAAACCACAGAAGGTTCTCATTTAAGTTCTGCAAATCTATTCCTATTGTTGGGAGAGTTTTACTCTTGGAGAAGCACCCAAAACCTGAAGTTCCAATAAATACGGCTGTTCTGGTTTTCATTTTTTTTCTAGCAACACTTTTATTGCAGTTTCCCCCAACATAAGATGTCGCTAGTGTAAAGAACCTACCTCCAAATGCAGGAGACCTAAGAGATGCGTGTTCAATCCCTGGGTCGGGACGATTCCTGGAGGAGGGCATGGCAACCCACTCCAGTATTCTTGCCTGGAGAATCCCATGGACAGAGGAGCCTGGTGGGCTCAGTCCATAGGGCCATAAAGAGCTGGACATGATGGAAGCAACTTAGCACACACACCAATATAAGAAAGAAAACTCCTAGGGTTTGAAGTTCATTTATTTATTTATTTACTTTGTTTTTTAAGGTTCATTTAAGTAAAATATATTTTTCAAATTTATTGAAGTATAGTTGGCTTACAGTGCTGTGCTGTACTTAGTCACTCAGTCGCATCCAACTGTTTGCAACTCCATGTTTTGTAGCCCGCCAGGCACTTCTGTTCATGGGGATTCTCCAAGCAAGAACACTGGAGCATGCCCTTCTCCAGGGGATCTTCCCAAACCAGGGATCGGACCCAGGTCTCCCACATTGCAGGCAGATTCTTTACTGTCTGAGCCACCAGGGAGCCCAATAGTTCAAAATAAAAAACCTGATTCTTGCCTTAATACTTGTGAATGTTTTTCTTTTTTAAAGACCGTATGAATTTTTAAAATTCGAAAGTAATATTTATTGTAAAAATTCCAGTAATAAAATATTATCTCCCTACCCCTTGGTCCCATCCCATCCTCCTAAGTAATCCTGACAATTTGGTGTATATTCTTATCTTGTTGTTGTTTAGTCGCTAAGTTGTATCCAACTCTTTGTGACCCCTGGGCTGTAGCCCTCCAGGTTCCTCCATCCAAGGAATTCTCCAGGCAAGAATACTGTAGTGGGTTGCTATGCCGTGCTCCAGGGGATATTCCCAACCCAGGGATCGAACCTGCCTCTCTTACATCTACCTGCATTGGCAGGTGGGTTCTTTACCCCTACTGCCACCTGGGAAGCCCTATATTCTTCTCTGTGAACATACAGATATGCATGTAGATATATATAGGGTTCCCTCTCTTCCTCTTAAAATTTTACCATGTTATACTTATTACTCTACATCTAGCTTTTTAAAAAATTGACCCATACCCAGCTTGCTTAGGAAAGGTAATGGGTTTGGGGGACTGCTGAAGATGGGAGTAGCTCCTGCACATTAAGCCCCTGAATGGGAAGTGTGTGTCCATCCCCATGAGAATCCCTGTCTAACCAGGGTGAGGACCCAAATACCTACTGCATGGTTATGGCAAGACAAACTGGGGCATCAGCCAGATAATGCTGTCTGTCTCCTTGTCGCCTTGAGCCTAGCAGAGCACAAAGGTCCTCTGAGCACCTCAAGAACCCTCAGTTGCTCTCTTTTATCCCTCATCATCAACACAGAGGCACCAGAGCCACTGTAGCTGCCTAGCTCATTTCACATACAGAAGATTATAGAGTTGTGTCATCCTAAGATAATCACAGTCAACATTCATTAAGTATTCACCCATTTGCCAGGCACCAATCTAAACACATTAATTATCCTACTAAGATAGGTGCTCTTATTATTCCTATTTTACAGAAAGGAAACTGAGGCACAGAGAAGTTGAGTCACCTGCCTAACGTCACTCAGCTGACATCATCTGACCTATGATTTGACCCTAGGCAGATTGGTTCAGAGGGCTTCCCAGGAGGCGCTAGTGGTAAAGAACCCGCCTGCCAATGCAGGAGACGTAAGAGATGGGAGTCAACCCCTGGGTCTGGAAGATCCCCTGGAGGAGGACATGGCAACCCACTCCAGTATTCTTGTCTGGAGAATCCCTTGGACTGGAGGAGCCTGGCTGGCTACAGTACATAGGGTCGCAAAGAGTCAGATACAACTGAAGCGACTTAGCACGGCACAGGTTGGCTGAGATGCCCACCTTAACTACTTCCTTTATGCTGTTAGTGAAATTCTGAAGTTTTGTGATTTGAAGATTCTGTCATTTGAGAGTTTGTGATTCCATAATTCTAGGTCTAGGGTCTGAGATTTTCCTCAACTCTGTAAGGGTCTCAGTGGGAAGACACCACCTGACCCAGTCCCCACCAGATACTGACACTGGTGCCACTCTTCCATCGTCGGCAGGATGGGAGAGCAATGGTACCGGTTGCGCCAGACTCTGAACCAGCGGATGCTGAAGCCAGCCGAGGCTGCGCTCTACACGGATGCTCTGAACGAGGTGATCAATGACTTCATGGATCAACTGAAACAGCTGCGGGCAGAGAGTGCCTCGGGGGACCACGTGCCTGACATCGCTCACCAATTCTATTTCTTTGCCTTGGAAGGTACTCTGGTGGGGAGAAGGGCCGGGTGGGCGTGTGTCAGGGGTAGGTGTGGGTTAGGGGTAGGCTGTACTCCCCTCTGATGACGGCCACCATGTACCTCCAGCTATTTCCTACATCCTGTTTGAGAAACGTATTGGCTGCCTGGAGCGCTCCATTCCCAAGGACACCGAGACTTTCGTCAGATCTGTCGGGCTCATGTTCCATAACTCGCTCTTTGTCACCTTCCTCCCCACGTGGACTCGTCCCCTGCTGCCCTTCTGGAAGCGGTACCTGGATGGCTGGAACACCATATTCTCTTTTGGTGAGGAGTCCAGGGGAAGAAGTGGGGGCATGGGTCCCAGGCTCAGTGCAGTAACAGCCCCCAGTACTCTCTCCCAGGACTTTCTCCCTCGGTCCTTGGAGAGCATGGCTTTTGGCCGCATCCTCCCGGTTCCCCATTGTCCCTGTAGGAAAAAAGCTGATTGATCAGAAATTGGAGGAGATAGAGGCCCAGCTGAAGACAGAGAATCCAGAGAAGACCCAGATATCTGGTTATCTGCATTTCCTGCTGACCAGCGGACAACTCAGTCCTCGTGAGGCTGAGGGCAGCCTGCCCGAGCTGCTCTTGGCTGGAGTAGACACGGTGCGTGAGAGGGGCGGGCGCGGAGGCCAGGGCCTCCCAGCTCTCATCCTGGGCCAGTTTCCCACTATCCTCCACCTGAGCCTGACCTTCGTCCCTCCAGGTACCTGCTTCTCTTTCTGTAATGTGGATTTAGAGCTGGAAGGAAAATGGGGGTCATTCAGCCTTGTGGAGGTGGGCCAGGAGTGGTTCCAGTGTGAGGGATTCGCTCACTCCCTGGAGCCTCTCTGACAGCTGGGAAGTTTCATCTCATACCAAATCTACTCCTTCATGCTTTCATCTAAGCAGAAAGTTGAAGAGCTTGCCCATAGCACCTTCTTAGTAGGGCCTCTTTCGTGTGCTTTTGTCCTGTTGGGTTTCTCCGTTAGTCTCCTTTGCTGTTACGGTGTGATTCTCTATCATATCGGTCCTTATCCTGCATGAAGCCACGTTGAGCATTGGAGAGAGGGTCCTATAAACCCTGGAGTCTAATCCTGCTGTGTAAAAGTGTTAGTCGCTCAGTCATCTCTGACTGTTTGAGACCCCGTGGACTATAGCCCACCAGGCTCCTCTGTCTATGGGATTCTCCAGGCAAGAATACTGGAATGGGGTGCCATTCCCTTCTCCGGGGGGTCTTCCTGACCCAGGGATTGAGCCCGGGTCTCCTGCATTGCCGGCAGAGTTTTTTACCATCTGAGCCCTCTGGGAAGCCCTGCCATACTCGAAGCAATTTAATTTCTCTCCCACATTTTGCAAACATGCAAACACCTTCCCACCATCTAACTGGGCCTCTTTCCTAGAAATCCCTGCTCACTTCATCTCTTTACCTCCCAGACATCCAACACGCTGACATGGGCCCTGTACCATCTTTCAAAGAACCCAGAGATCCAGGCGGCCTTGCATAAGGAAGTGGTGGGTGTGGTGCCCGCTGGGCAGGTGCCCCAGCACAAGGACTTAGCCCGCATGCCCCTGCTCAAAGCTGTGCTTAAGGAGACCCTGCGGTAGGATACTGTCCCTGGGAACAAGGGTCTGTGTGTGGAGGGGAGCTCAGAGACAGGAGTGGGAAGTGGGGGCTGAGGGACTGTGGCCAGGGTCAGAGATGAGATGGGAAGAGGGGACTGGGGGACCAGAGGGGTGTGGCCGAGTGGGTGGGCACTCTGACCCTCCTTGGATCCAGAGACAGGTCTGCACTTTCTTTTCCCTGCAGTCTCTATCCTGTGGTCCCTGTGAACTCCCGGGTTGTCGTGGACAAGGAAATTGAAGTTGGTGGCTTCCTCTTTCCCAAGAATGTGAGTAGGGCTGGAGAGCCAGGGTTCCTGGGGGCACCTCACAGACCTACACTGATGTGCCACCCAACCTGTGTGTGCAGACCCAGTTTGTGCTCTGCCACTACGTGATTTCCCGGGACCCTGACATCTACCCCGAGCCTGACAGCTTCCAGCCCCAGCGTTGGCTGAGGAAGAACCAGCCTGATGCCCTCAAAACCCAGCACCCGTTTGGCTCTGTGCCCTTTGGCTATGGGGTTCGGGCTTGCCTGGGCCGCAGGATTGCAGAGCTGGAGATGCAGCTGCTGCTGACAAGGGTGAGTGGGGAGAGACTGGAGGGGTATGTGGGCCAGGGGAGCTGACAGGGGAGTGAGGCACAGGTGGGGGTATGCTAAGGAGGGCTGTGGATGGAGGTCACAGACTCTAAGCGCCCCTGTGCCTTTTACCTCCCAGCTGATCCAGCACTATGAGGTGGTCCTGGCCCCTGAGACGGGGGAGGTGACGAGTGTGGCTCGCATCGTTCTGGTTCCCAACAAGAAGGTGGGCCTGCGTTTCCTGCAGAGACAGAGCTGAGCTGGGCCCTTGTTTCCCCACTTTCCCAGCACAGGGAGATGAACCTCAGTGTGCTTCCTGCAGAACCTGAGCTTTTGCTACTTTGTATCATGTTGAGCATCTCCCTCTCAGACAGAAGGCTGCTGCCATGGCACATTGCTAACCTTGAGGGAAAATACTGAATAAAGGGTTTTTTATTCATAACTAGAGATCTTTGTCATTCTTGTTGACAACCCAGCACCTGAAGCTCATTCTGTGGTTGGGGAACAGGCTCTCCCACTTAGGAAACTTGGTGGGAGGCAGAGCCACCTCCCTCCATGGAAACTGAGCACATCCTATGCTTTCCCAGACCTCACAGAGAAATCTTGGCCTTACCTAGCATTGGCTGAGGCCCTATCCAGGCGGAAGCTGCCAGTCCACTCCCCAGGCACAGAGAGGACACCATATTTTGAACAGAAAGTGCTTAGATACAGGCAGTGAGGTCACAAACATGGTCGGAAGAGCCCTAGGATAGGCCTACAGGAATGATTCTATGGGCACCCCTGGGGAGGCTCATCAGTCAAGGAAGCCACACTCAGGAGGATGGGGTTTGGGAAACTCACTACGACTGTTGGCCCCAAAGCTACTCCATGTCTCCCAGATCTGTGCTGACTAAACAGAAAAAGAAAAGATGCCCCCTCCTCCCAACCGCCCTGACAGCAAAAGGAACAGGAGCTGTAGAGGGTGGTCTCTGCCTCATGAACACCTTTCAGATCTCTTGCATACAGTTAAGAGGCAGAGCCTAGGTCCTACCTGGGACTCCAGCTTTGAGACAGTCTGGGGATTGTAGTATTTAATTTTCCAGCCCCTTCAGTACAGGAAGCCAACTAGAAGGAAAGTGGGTTGGCATGGAGATCCAGTGCTCAGTAACACAAGCCTAAAAAATCAACTAATCCCAGCCTCGAGGAGACACAGCCCCAGTGGGAAATTTCTGCTGAGTCACAGAAAGCTGGACTTTCTTATGTCTGTGGGGATTTGAGTTTGAGCCTACTAAAAAAAAAAAAACAAAAACACGTCATTGCCGTGATTAACATCCTTCCACGGCTCCTCAGTCCTGAGTCAAGGTCTAAAGTCCTTACGGTGGCTTAGATGGCTGGTGTTCCAGCGGCCTGCTCTGTGCACTCGCCCACCGCCTCCACCCTTTCCACAGTGGTGCCCCAATTCCTTGTATCTCCCCCGAGCACGTTCTGCTCTTTCCAGCCTCAATACTTGGTACTTCATGTCCCGTCTCCTTGGAACACCCTCTTCACCAACTGGTGTATCGTCTCAGAGAACTTGCTTTTCCTCAGGACTCAGCTCAAATGTCACCGCCTCTGCAAAGCCTTCCCTGACCTCTCTGGGCAAGCGCGAACACTTCCTCTTGTGCTATCCCCTGTCCACCCATAAAACCAAGCACTCAGCATGTTCACTGCATTCTAGACCCGACTGTCTCCCCAGCCAGCTGGGAACCCCACGGAGGGCACAATCCCAGTGCTGACTCTGTGTCTAGCACAGAGTTAATCAAGGTAATGAATAAATGTTGAATGAGAAGAGACTGGACTAGAAGGAAGGAAAGGAGAGTGGAGGCTACAGAGCTTTCCATATTAAAAAGAGAAACCTGGAGAGAACTGAGCGGGGATGCTTGATTACAAGCCCATGACTCTCAAATCCACCAATGTAGGGCTTCACCAGTGAGAGCTCTTTGTAAATGTACAGGATGGGGCTGGGCACTGAGGGGGCCAGGATCTCTGCACAGTCGACCGGAGAAGACTGCTGCCTTTCCCAGTGGGCTGCTCCTCCAGACCACCAAGGGTCAGCTGCCCAAACCACGGGGACCCCTCAGTGCTCGCATTTTGGGTCGAGGGTGGAGGGGAGGAGGAAGTCATGTGATGTGGCTGGGATTGAGGTTTTTAGCAGCTGCAGAAGAGTGTCAGGGTTCATGGTCTGTGGCTCAGTTAATGAATTTATAGGCTAATCTCACATCAAAATCTGTGAAGATCTGGTATATCTGTAGGTTAGAATAGTATTCAGCCATAAAAAAGGAATGAGGTACTGATTCATGCTACATCATGGATGAACTTTGAAAACATTATGTTCATGAAGGAAACCAGACACAAAAGACCACATCTTGTATGATTCCATTGACATAAAAATTTCTAGAATAAGCAAATCCATAGAGACAGAAAGTGAGCTAGTGGTTGCCGGGAGAACTGTGTGGGGAGTGACTGCTAACAGATACAGAGTTTCTTTGGGGTGATAAGTGTGTTCTGAAATTGGATAGTGGTGATGTTTGCATGACTAGGTGAATATACTAAGTACTGCTGAATTGTACACATTGAAACAGTGAATTTAACAGTATGTGAATTACATCTCAATTTTTAAAAATCTATAAAGACCAGTTTGGTGAGATTATTGTAGAAATAGCTGCCACTGGAAGTTATACCTCCAAAGATACCACAGAAAACTGAGGCAGCAGTGCCCTGCTGTACATCTGAAGGGCCTAAAATCCAGTCTCTAATCAGAAATCAGAGATGCAGAACCGAGACAAGAGCTCAGAGGATGGGTGATGTAATGATGTCCTCGTGAGGCTGAATCAAGAGCCAGCTATATCCCCTTACATTTTGGTGAAGTGTAGGCACAGCCTCAGAGGCTTCGCCCTGCAAGTGACAAGTGATAGGTTGTGTTCTAAAAGACGAGCTGAAGTGCTATTAACGTAGCTGTGAAACCTTGCCCAGAGTTTGCTACTGGAGAGTCCACAGACACAGCTCTGGGAAGAAAAGTGTCAAAGACTCCTACTCAAAACAGAAAAAGACAAAATTCAGTATGGGCATGGTCAGAAGCTGTCTCTTTATACTTGAGGTTCTTTACATTTTTAAAAATTTATTTTAATTGAAGGATAATTGCTTTACAGTATTGGGTTGGTTTCTGCCATACATCAACATGAATCAGCCATAGGTATACATATATCCTTCCCTCTTGAATCTTCCTCCCACCTCCCTCTCCATCCCACCCCTCTAGGTTGTCACAGAGCCCTGGCTTCAGTTCCCTGAGTCATAAAGCAAATTCTTACTGGCTATTTATTGAAATATAGAAAAACAAATATGGCAGTTAGCATACATGAAGTTCTTTGGCTTTTCTTGGGAATTAAAAATGGCATCTCTCAGTTTATATTCCATCTCATTGCCTAGACAAGACACTTAGCATAAATGGAAAAAAATTACTTTCTTTGTCAATGATTCATTCAAATATATAAAATACCTTTTGGAGACAATGTTGTAAACAAACTCGGCTTCAATTAAAAAAAAAAAAAACCCATAAGGCTTAGAAAGCATTCACGGGGATTTCCCTGGTGGTCCAATGGTTAAGATTCCATGGATTTGATCCATATCAGGGAACTAGAGCCCGAAACCTACAAGTAAGAGTGAGCACAGTCAAACAAATTTGAAAAAGAAAAACACACACCACAGGATAGATGTGATATAATATGTGGGCTCTTTCCCATGAAATTTTCTCTCTGGAGAGTGAAAAACCAGGCCATCAGCCCTGGTTTGAGCCCTGTGGGGCATTGCCTCGAAGACAGACCCTGCTACACTCATCCTAGAGCTGGGCAAGACAGCTCTCCCCAGGTCCCCAAGGACACTCACTTGAGACAGCACTGAGGGCACCCCCATCCCATCCTCCCACTTGAACCCAAGACCCAGGACCTTTCTAGGTGGGGCCAGAGCAGAATCGGCGCTGATGCACTGGTTATAGCAAAACCGGAAATGGAAGTTGAGTGTCTATGAGAAAATGCCTTCACTTACTGCCTGACTCATCAGCACAGATGGCCCCACTCTGTTGCTCTGTGAGGTAAACAGGGTAGGATCATATTCTAGAAACACTAACCTCCCCATCCCGACCCCCCCACCGCAACAGCAGACCTACAGTGTCTGTTATCACAGGGGAGGGGGTGACACAGAAAAGCCCAGCCTGACTCAGTGGGGCAGATGGCAAGAACTCAAGATGCTTACGGTGCATTTGGAAGAGTGTATGACGGGCCAGAGCAAAAGGCCCCTTCTTTCCCCAACTGCGTGAAGATTCCACAGGCTGGTGGGAGTTGAGGAAGCAAAGAGACTATAGACCGACATTTGGCAGGAGGGATAAGAAAAGGAAGCAGTGTCTGAAGTGAGAGGGGAGTATGACAAACACCTCAGAGAAGTTCAGAGATGAGAAGGGTAGGAAAGCCCTGGGCCCCATGTTTCCCAGATAGAGGCTAGGAGAACAGGAAAAGTCAGGGTAGACCAGACCACTTGCTGCCTGTCTCAGCAGGTGGGCTTAGGATGGCCCCACAGAGCTTCCTGAAGTCTAAAGGGGTGTGGGACCAGGAGCTAGAGTGTCCTCACACCCCAGCAGGCAGACCCAAAGAAGCTTCATGGTGGGAAGAGAGGGGGCACCTAGCAGGGGCCATGCCCACTGGTGACCAACCAAGGGACAGTCACATGGAAATGGGGATGTTTCAGCAGGTGCTGGCATGGGTGGATGATTGATGGCTGAGGAGCAAAGTCTTACATCCCAAGACTCCCCCATCACTGAACTTAACCCCGATAAAAGGTGGGAGGGGAACCCCAAATTGACTGAGATTAATTTCTACCACCTGGTGAAATGGAGTTCATAAAAGAAGTTACATTCAGTGTTAGAAAAATTATATGTTTCTTACAGGTTAGAGTTTGGGGTCTGAATTGTACCCAGTACATAAGTAACTAACATTTTCTTTATAATTTTGTTATAAACAAACGATGAAAAAGACATTTCAGTAGAATAACACTCCATAAGCAACAGAAACACCACTTGCAGAGTTTGTCAATTACAGATTTTCCTTCGTGTCTTTGAATTCAGAAAGGATGGCGCGGGGTGGGAGTGGGGGATTCTTGCCACGAGTTCAGATCAGATGACCATAGCATTTTCTGAGTGAAAATGATAAAATTTGAGTTCATGGGCTGTTCGTTTCCTTTTTGTTGTCTCAATGGTTCATCCTCAGTGATCCAAATGCAGGCCCTCCCTGGAGACTGAGAACACTGCTCGATGGTGAGAGCTAAGGCTGAGAATGGAGCAGGAACCCTACTCAAACCGGCAGCTGTACGAAACTGCTGCTCTGTGGGGCCCTGCAGGCAGCCCTGAAATGCAGTGCTCAGGGAGCAGGAGGGCAGTGACAAAGTCGGGAGGAACCGCTAGGGCAGCGTCCATGGGGGAAGCACAACTGGGACTCCAGGAGCTGGGGGCTTGACGCCAGGTAATCCAGAAGCGGAGGAATCCAGAGCCCCTGCCTGAACTCCAGAGCCCCTGACTGAGGGCTCCCCACCCCACTGGGGCCAGGTGGGGAGAGCGGCGTGGGTGGCACAGAGCAGGCAGCCCAGGGGAAATCCTAGTGCCTCTGATTCCAAGAGCTCCGGGCTTGACTCAGCTGTTCTCTTTACTTTCATCATTCACGGTAGACCGGGCATTCCTAAGGGCTTCTGGGAGCACAAGCAGGGCAGGGGGCAGTTGGGGAGGGCTAGAGAAGCCTGTGAGGGAAAGAGGAAGACTAAATAAGGAGGGGAGGTTGCCTTTCCGATAGGAGAACCTCAGTCTTGCCATCCTTTGCCAAGCAGGTGGAACCTGTGCCCCCACCCTCTGCACCCCCCTGGCAAATGTGCTGCCAGGAAAGAGTGTGAGATCATGTCCAGTGGACTGCGATGATTACTTAGAGAGACAAGCTCTCTCCTTGCAGTCTTAGTTCTTATTGGGTGTGGAAATTCCATTCAGCCCAGGTTTAGTAACTGGCTCTCTCCCAGTAGAAGCCCAAGCAGGCAGAAATTGAACGGTGAGAGGGCAGGTCAATTTCCCAGGGGCCCCTGAAGTCACATCGCTGCCCTTGCCTTTAGTGTGGCCCCTGTCCACCCCTCTTGTGAGGGCCTCCTTCACCTCAGCTGAGAACGGGACAAAGCAGTGGCCCGCAATGAGTCCTGATACTTGCAGTTTTCATGGGGCTGCTCAGCTCCGAGCTGGGCCCCTCCCCTCCTCAGCGGGCCCCAATCTGAGATGTGGGTTCCCCAGGGAGTCTGAGGGGCTGGGAATGAGGTCAGTAGTACAGAGCAGAGCCTACCTGAACAAGAGCGGAACCCACAAAAGGGGGTGGGGGAGGGGAAGGCCGAGTCCCCGGCTCCCTTCACTGGCTTCCAGGTGTGGAAGGTGGCCCGAGAGTGAGGACTCCGATGTTCTCAGGCCCCAAGGGCGTCGATGCCAGCAGGGCTGAGCACTAGAGCTTGAAGGATGTCGGAGAGGGACACTACACCCAGGAGGTGCTGGGTTTCATCCACAAGCACCAGCCGGTGCACCTGTGGGTCCACAGAGGCTCAGTGAGGGGGCGGCGCCATGTGGCTACAGCAGCTGATGAGGTTGATACCAAGAATCAGGGACAACAATTTGACATAACTGGAAGCGCAAGAGTCTGTCTCCTAGTAAACTAGTGTCTCCCAGTTAGCAGGAGCTCTGCCTGCCCTGGGGTGGTCACCGGCTGGGGCCCTTGGCCCGAGGGCCCCAGGGACAGGACCCGTCGCCGGTCAGTGTGGACACCGAGAGCTTGGCCATGTGATGGGAGGATGGGGCAGGTGCCTGATGGATAGAGCAAGCTGGAGCTGCTCATGAGAAGGCTGGCCCCACGTGTTGGGAGCGTGTCTGAAGGGGTGTGGGGTACCTGCTCCCGGGCAATCCGGTCGATGACTTCCCCCAAGGTCTCGTGGGGCTGGCAGGAAAGGACTCCCTCCAGACACAGCGTCCTCCGCCTCAGTGCTTCTCCCACACTTATATCCAGGTGGTTGTACGTTTGTTGGGCTGCCAGGTGCTGGGCAGGGAGGGAGCAGAGCTCTTCATCAGCCTCAGCCAGACTCCAGCCCCTCAAAGCTCAAGGACCCCCTGGTCATCCCTATCCTCACACCACAGCCTCCCTGTGGCACCCCCAGCGCTTACAATCCATCCCCCCATGCACTTACAATCACATCAAAGCGGGAGTAGAGGCCCACGACCTGTCCTGCAGGAGTTGGAGGGGCAGGGGGAAAGGTGAGAAAAAGACAGGGGAAAGATTCAGGTCAGAACCAGGATGCTGTGCAAGGGCCTAGCGTGGGCTTTCGGAACGAACTCCTCAACATCCTCCCCACCCCTCCAGGTTGCTGGCTTTATAACGAGGCATCAGGCTGCCACCACCCTGAATCCAGGGATAAAACAGTGTCTCAGAGACGGATACCTGACACCATGCCTCCCGATGTGACGAGATATGAGTATGTGGCATCACTTCTGAGATAGTCTAGCCTCAAATATATAGCCTGAATCTGCGTGAGCCTTTAGATCTAATTTTCAATTTATAGGAAACACAGGAACAGAGGACCAATGTAAAGGCCACCTGCAGAAAGCGAGCAGGCAGATCTGTGGAAACGGGACATGCTGCAGAACCCAGGCTTCCCATCATCAACGCCATGAAAATTAAGCAGGGAAGGAACTGTTCTAGAATAAAAGACACTTAAGGGATAAAAGAAGCAAATTCAAAGCATAGACCTTAATTGGATCCTGACTTGAACAAATCAACTGTAAAAAAATAATTATTGGGAAAAACGGGGAAATGAGAGTTAGGATAGGATTTTAGGTAACATTAATACATTATTTGTAATTTTGTCAGGTGATGTAGGAAATATACTTATTTAAGAGATGCAGATGAAGTGTTGAGGTGAAATGACATGATTCTATACTTTACTTTACTTCAGCATAAAAAAAAGAGGAAGAACTGGTTATGGCAATGTGTTAATAGTTAATCCAAGTGGATCCATGAGGTTCATTACACAGTGTTCTCTACCATTTTTATACATTTGAAATTTTTCATAATCAAAAATAAAGTAAAACATTTCTTGATAGCCAACTTCATTATGCTATTTTTAACTTTGAAGCAGTTTACAGCTGATTCTCAGAGCAAGAACCTGATGTCTGGCTTAGAGAGGCTAAATAATTGATCCAAGGCTCAAAGCAGGCAGAGACTTCCAGCCCTGACTCCATCCCGGATCTCGAGCTAATGTCACATAGACCCCGGCTCCCCACAGCCCCACCCCAGCCACAATCCCCATCCTGGGTGCAGGTACCAGCTTCGTTGATCACCGGCAGCGCAGACACGCGCCGGTCCACAAATATGTCCAGCGCGGTGAGGATGGGTGCCGTTTCCAGCACCACGGCCAAGTCTCGGAATGTGCCGATGCCCAGATCTTGGATGGTGCGGTAGAGGAAGGAGGGCCGGGGCAGCAGGGTGCGCTGCTTGGGTTGGAGACAGGTAGGGTTCAGGGTGGAATAGCCCACAGGGGGCTCCCAGCTGCTCCCTCCCAACCCCTAGGGCAGAAGCCTTCTCTGCTCCTCTGGTCGTCCCCTGAAGCTGTGCCCGGGCTCACAAAGATGTGCAGGAACTTGAGAAGCCGTTTGTGTGTGAGGATGTGCAGCACGGCGCCTGAGACTGGGTCCAGGACCGGCAGGCGGTGGATACGGTTCTTGATGAGGGTGTAGACAGCTTCAAACAGGCTGCAGAAGTGGGAGCGATGAGGCTGGGGCTGCCTGGGGAGAGATGCCTTTACCCCAGCCCCGGGGAAGGAGGACAGGGAGCCGAGGCTGCCTTATCTGCAGTCCACCAAGAATGAGCCCATGACTTCAGAACTGAGGAGCTGGCGAGGGGGGTCTGTGCAGGGCAAGGAGGCTCAAGTGATTGTCTGGGGACGCTTACCTGTCACTGGGAGAGATGGAGACCAGAGGCTTAAAGCAGCCTTGAAGGTAGATCTCTGCAGAAAAGCAGAGTCAGGGCAAGGGAGCTGGCCACCCTGTCTCACCCAGCAGCCCCCAGACTATCTCCCCTCGTTTGGGCCCTCTGAGTTCTCTATTACCCTTCCCCTCCCACCTCAAGGAATTGCCCCCTGCCCATCCTCTAACCCGGGTCCTTGGCCCCACACACCCTCTACACAGCCCCTTTGCAGGACCCTTTACCCACTCACCCCTCCACGTCTCAATCTTGTGTTCTTCAATCTCATAGATCTGGACCTAGAACATCAACAGAACTCCCCAAGTCAGACGTGGGCTTCCTGAATTCCTTCCGCCCCAGTCCAGATGGGTGCCCCCAGGACCCTGAGCCCACTCCTCACCAGGGGGGACCGGTAATAGCGATGCAGAACCAAGATGAAGTCTGTGATAGTCAGCATCCCTGTGGGGGGTGGGGGAGGGCAGAGAGAGGAGTGGGGTTTACCCTGGACCCTGTGGCAGGAGGCAGGTGAAGGGCTCAGCCCCTTCTCCATCAGCTGGTCACAGCTGCCCCACAGATGGGGGTCTCCCAGCCAGCCTGTTCCCCCCAAGCCAGGGCCCTGCCCCAGAGCCCAGCCCCAGAATCGCCCCACAAGGTCCCCTTTTCCCCTCCTCACCCACGAAGCTCTGCTTCTTGCTGTCCCATAGAGGTGCGGCCCGGACACCATTGGCCACCAGGGCAAAGAAGGCCTTCTTGATCTGAGCCACAGGGAGAACAGTTGAGGGTGAGTTGCTCACCACCCCTCAGAGTCCCCTATCCTGACCAGGGGCCTCCCAAGGGGCCTTCTCACAGGCCCTCTGCTCCAGGAGCCTGCCTGACACTCGACACAACCCTCGTGGGCACATTTGCTAGAGATAAGGCTGCAGGTGGCCAGGGGCACTAGGTGACCCCTTAACAGGCACACCAGGCTGAAAATGTAGGAGACAAATCCAGTATTTCTACACCAAAGTCCTAAGTGTACAGACGCACACAGGATAATTTGTGCCAATCTAAATACTAGAGGTGTAATTCTCTGATATTTACAAAATATTTTTCTCTAAATATATTTTACATTGACTCATTTTGGCCTCATCTGAGGCGATACTATCCATACGTGCTGGTTGTAGCTTTGTAACACACATCAAAATAAATACAAAGCTACTAAATTAAATATTTTTGCTCATATACCGCTAGAATCAAAATGATATACCTTGTTTCTACCCTACACTACATCCTGCTCTTCAATACACAGCAAGAAGAAAACGCTTTCTATACAATTCGGGGTGTTAAAAATGCTCCCAGTCATCCTGGATTGGCCCAGGAGTCCTCTGAAACTTGTAGGGTAAAGCAGGCATTCCTGTCCCCATTTTAGAGATGAGTGAAGTAAAAAGACCTACCCCAAACCCTATAGATACTGAGTTGTAGAGCTGAGATGACAATTAGGGGGTGCACACAGAGAGCAAAAGCTCCCCTCCCCCGGTCTCCGTGGTGCTAAGGAGTTCTGGAAGGGATGTGTAGCCGGGCGGGGCTGGCAGGGGATCCTGGGGGCTGTGAGTATGCAGGTGGGGCAGAGCGGCGGCCTTACCTGTAGCATGGTGTCGAAGATGACCAGCTTGGAGCTGGTTGCCATGGCATCGTAGCAGGTGTGCTCCTGCATGAAGTGCATGTAGACCTGAGCCCCTGGCTTCCGCAGCTCATCGTCCCAGCCGAGCCTGAGCACCGGCACCTGCGGGGACGGGCACTGGGCCGGCCTCTCTTCCACCAGGCCGAGCTCATCCCCCCACGCTGCTGGGGCTGAGAACTCTATGCCCTGATCCAGATCGTCTGTGCTGGAGCTGGAAGCGGAGGCTGTACAGTCAGCGGGGAGGCTGTCTCGTTCTGTTGTGGGGGTGCCCACCGCGGACAAGGGAGTGGCTTGGGCCAAGGGTGTGGCCTTGGGGAATGTGGCCTCCAGCCCGGTGGACTCAGCAGCTGCCCTGGACTGGGGACCTGTTCAAGGGGAGAGGACAGTAACTCCATCTTCCAAAGCATGTTCCCATCTGTTGTCTCCCTTCATCCTCAGAGCAGTGTGGGAAGCCTGGATGCTGAGGTCCCCATTTTGCGAGTGAGAGAGCTGAGAAAGTCACACCAGAGGGTGGCTATGTCCTGAGCTGGCCTTGCTGGGCCCCTGGATCAGCATTGCAGTTGCCCTCTCTCATGTGGGGAAACTGAGGCAACAGAATGTCATGCGTTGTGTTATGGAGGGATCCAGGGCAAGGCCAGCTTCAGTCTCGGGGACTTCCCACTGCCCCCAGTCCCATTTCCCCAGAACTGGCCGTGGCCTCACCTCCCTCCAGGCCTGGCAGCTCCCTTTCCTCTACATCCTCCTGGCTTTTCCATCTTGAGACCTTGGTCCTCTGTTCCCCAAGGCTTATTTCTGCGCTGGTGGTCATGGCTGGTGATGGCCATGAAGTGCTGTCTCCTTGCTCTAGGAAGCTCATCTCTGGAAGGGGGAATGGGGCCTGTTTGGTTAATGGGGAGTAACATAGTAATACAACTGAAATGTTATTAACAATAATATTCAATATTTGCAAACGTCCAAAGGTCTTTTCCTCCAATGTATTTCTCATTCAAACCTCATAGCAAGCAACTTATAGTATCATCCCTATTTTCCTAACAAGGGACCTGAGATCAGAGAGGTTAAGCAATTTGCTACAGATCACACAGCTAACATGTGATCAAGTCAGGAGGCTCCAAATCTTCAGACTCTAGATCCACCCCCCTCCTTTCTTCTTCTGAAAGAGGAAGGAGGCGAGAGGGCAAAGGAGGAAGAAAAAGCAAGTATGAACAAAGAAGGAAAAGGAGAAGCCAGGCTAGTGGGGTGGGGGAGATTGGGAGCCTAGAGATGTGGGAGGAAAGGAAGTGGAAGAAGAGGCTGGGCCCATGAGGAGGGGCAGCCCCACCTACCTTGATGCTCGGGTCCCCCAAAGCTGCTCCAGGAGGGGGTCTGTGTGGAGAAGAGTGACTGAAGAGGTGGGGAGAACATCCTACACTCAGAACCACAGGAGCTGCCCTTCCCACCACACACACCCCCACAGACACACATAAACACATTCAACCCACCCAGACACTTACATACACTCAGAAACTCGCATATTCAACCCTCCCCAGACACACGCACGAGCACACAGACTCACACCAGGAATGTACACATGCAGACAGCCTCCTGCTCCTATACACAGAGAAAATCGTGGTCAAACACACCCAAATGCACGCACACATGCACATAGCCATGCGGCAGGGTGCTCTCAACCCTGTGGCCTCAGCTGCCCCAGCTCCCAGCCCCCCAGGACCCCAGTACCCCACACAGTGCGTGCTCCAGCTCGGCGGGCTCCATGAGCGAGTGCGCAACACTGTATCTGGGCAGCACTATTCTGGGCCTGGCCCCTGGCACCCTGCCCTCCCGGATCGGGTTCTCTCTGATTGGGTGTCAGGCACTGGGGAGGAAGGGGTCCACCCCGCTGCTGCTCCAGCCCTGAAGCCGGGGGGGCTGCTGGGGAGGTGAGGGGAGGGCCGCACATGGAATCCTGATGCCTGGTTCTGTCTGCCTCCTGGGTGTCCGATGATGGGAGAGAAGGACCCTGCTGTGGGGGGAGGGTGGGCGCTGGGGTGGGAGGAGGGGGTCTCTCAGAGCCCTGGGGTTTCTTCTCTGAGAGCCCTTCTCATCTTTGTCAGGTGCCAAAGGAGGGAAAACAGAGGCAGTTGAGCTGAACTCTCTTCCTTGTACAAACCTGGGTCATTGGTGGTGCTGGAATTAGAAAGGGCAGGTTGCAGCCGGCTGGCAGGTTGGGGCTAAGAGGTTTGTGGGTGGTACTGGGAGAATGGCCAGTGTGTGTCCAGATGTCACCATTCGAGCCCCAGGGGCCCGTTCTTCTCTAGGTGGAGGAGCTGGAACTGGACGGTTCAGGCAGGTGGGGAGTCCTGAGAATCACCTTGACGGCATGTGGTGGGCTTGCACTTGTCTCCAGTGTGACAGACACCTGTTTGTGCCTGTGGAGGTAGGTCCAGGTGTGCAGGAGCCACTGTCCCCTCATGCCACTGTGTGTGTTGTTCCTGCGTCTCCTAGAGCCAACAGGATCCCAGCTGGCTCTGGTGGCTGCCCACCCCCCACCTTCCTTAGCATTCCTGGGGCCTGAGTCAGTGTCCAAATTGGGAATGCTGACCCAGCTGCTCCAGCTCTCCTCTCTGCCCCCCTCCCCTTCCTCTTCTCTTTCCAGACTCTTCCATCCCCGTCTCACCATGGAGTGAATGGATGCTCCATAATGGGTTATTGGATTTCTTGCTGAGTTAGTGAGTGTATTTCCCATCACCCCTCAAAGCCCCTGTACTGCCTACGGGGATGGTGGAGGAGAACAAAGCCAGGAAGAGGCCGGCCTGCCATGTGTGTCTTGGTCAGTACTGGGGCTGGGTGCAGTTCCCCTTCTGCAGGGCCCCTGAGGCTTGTTCCTGTCTGGTCCCAGATGATGGAATAGCAAAGGCACAGCCAATGGGACATTTCAAATGGGGGAAAGGTCACGTAGACCATCCCTGGAGATAGATAGTGCCTAGGTCCTGTAAAGCCCCCGTCCCCTTATTCTCTGGACACCTTCACAGCCAAGCCACATATAGAACATGTGCAGCTCACACCACTGCCTTCTCCCGCAATACCTCATTCTCCCCTTTACCTCAGACATATTTCACCTGCAAGACCAGAAGCAGGGGCTCCTCTTCCAATAAAGTCTCCCTTGATTGCATCACCCTCATTGTGGTTGTTCAGTCGCTCAGTCGCTCAGTCACTTAGTCGTGTCCTACTCTTTGCGACTCCATGGACTGCAGCACACCTGGCTTCCCTGTCCTTCACCATCTCCAGGAGTGGTAGTTTGCTCAATCACCCTCATTGCACTGATGCTATAGCCATGCCCTGTGTGCACATCTCAGTGTACACTGGGCTGGCACTCACATAAGTATTCACGTGTGAATGTCTTTTATCTCTTAGTAAACACTGGGTACCTTGATGACCATACTATGTTGGTTGGATGTGAGGGAAAATCTGTTTTGGGGTCAGATTGACCTTGTTAAAATTCTTGTTCTGCCATTTGACCTTGGAAAGCATTGCTTGTTCTCTCTGAGCGTGTTTCCGCGAATGTAAAATGAGGATAAAAACATTCTGTGCCAGACACTGCCAGTTGCCTCCTAATAACTCTTTCTCTCTTCTTGCTTTTGTAATAGAATCACTTGAATTTTAACTGGAATGGCTCCCTATAACAAAGACCTAAATTCCCAGCTCTTGCAGTTAAATCTGGCCTTGAGACTTAATTTGACCAATGTGAGTGGTAGTGATGGGAGCAACTTCTGGATCTGGACTTAAAAGAACGAGCACGAGTTCCTTTCCTCCTCTGATGGCTGGAATGCTAATGTGACGGCAGGAGCTAGAGCAGCTATCTCACAGCCAAGATGGAAAATGCTTGTTCAAGGTTTCAGAGTCACCCTTCCAGGTTTAGACTGTCTGGAGACTACAACACTAGAGAAGTAAACTCCTTTGTTTAAATCATCCTTAAATTGACTGTTTGTTATAGCAACCAAACATGTATCCTAACTAATGCAAAATCTGATATCTGGAAGTGACACTGCTTTAAAAGTCTAAAATAAGTGGCATTGGTTTGGAAATTGGACTTCAGGTAGCAAAGAAAACTATTGCATGCTGGTAAGCTGGTGACCATTGTTATGTTACAGCAACACATATGATCTGTCATCTATGATGCCTTGAAAGGTCATCATATGCTAACAGAGCCTGTAGCTCATGGAAACTGGTATGTATTGGCTTCTGCTGGCTGCTACAGGCAAGGTCTTATAAGAGAAATGCACTCAGGCAGTGAGTTGTAAGTGGTGGCTTGAAAGAGGCAACCTTAGCAAGGGTTACAAACCTTTCTTGAGTGCACCCAATTCTGTAGATAATGGAAACCAGTCCCATGGGCAAAACAGGAAAGTTCCCTGGTGGCTCAGACAGTAAAGAATCTGCCTGCAATGCAGGAGACCCAGGTTCACTCTCTGGGTTGGGAACCCCATCCCCTGGAGAAGGGAATGGCAAACTCACTCCAGTATTCTTACCTGGAGAATTCCATGGACAGAGGAGCCTGGTGGGCTACAGTCCACGGGGTTACAAAGAGTCGGACATGACTGAGTGACTAACACTTTACAACCGAGCATATTTTTTTGACAACCTCAAGGTAGCCACCAGCAGTTCAAGAGAGAATGGGAAGAATGCCAAGTCCAGAATAATCAAGCAGGAAAATGAGAACTTTGGCTCTGGTTACACAAATATGAAGTCAATCAGAAGCCTTGGGAGATTTTAAGGGTGTAACATTGGCAGAGAAACTATAAGCCTGGTCAGCAAAGACTGGTTTGCTCCTCCACCCACCCAGTTGTCCCTAGCCCTCAAAATCTGCACCAGCAGAAAGAGTGCTGTGTAAGGTCCGCAAGGACGGCCACGTTCACCAGCAGCCTAGGGGATGTCGCGTGAGAAATAACTTCCAAGAGGCAATGGCAGAAGCCACTGGGAGAGTAGAAAGCTTCACTCCCGGAGAGCAGGACCAGCAGTGGCTGGATGAGCCGCCCTGGAACCGACTCCTCTGTGGGGAAGCCATGCTGCAATTCCTGTCCAGCTGGATTTAGTTATCACTAAAGATCAGGTGACTGCTGGCTGTTTGCCATTCTCCGTGTTCTGGAGTTTATTGTTCCTCCTCTACTGTTACCCTGGGGAGGGGGAGGGCCAGATTACCTGCCTTTTGGTTCACAGGGCTCTAGACTCTGAGGATCCCATCCATACCCAGGGCCCTCACATATTCTGAGTTCTGAGCTGGAGCTGAGTCTAGATGGAACTCTGCCTTGCCTCTCTTCATTGTTATTATTGTTCAGCCTCCCAGTCATGTCCAATTCTTTGCAACTCCATGGACTGCAGCACACCAGGCCTCCCTGTCCCTCACCATCTTCCGGAGTTTGCCCAAGTTCATGCTCATTGCATTGGTAATGGCCTCGACTCTGGTGGCTCGGATGGTAAAGAATCTGGCTCTCTTCAGAAGGTGCTAAATGCAAGGTAGGGTGAGGGGTGGCCCAGTATGGGCTCTGGCAAAGCAATAGTTATTTTCCCCTTCTTCTTCCTCTACTGCTAATTCCCCACAATTTTAATGAAGTGCAGGATTATATTTCCCAGCTTTTTTGCAGATAGCATGGCCATGTGACTAAGTTTGACCAATGGGATCCACACAGCAACGTTATCTGCAACCTCTAAGGATGCCCTCAGGAGGAAGGAGCAGATTTTCCTCCTCCTACTGACTGGAATTATGATATGATGGTGGGAGCTGGATTGGTCATTTCAACTCGTCGGTGGGAGGTTGAAAATAATAGAATTGAGATTGAAAATAATAGAATCTCATCCACTCCCCATCTCTGAACTGTTATGTTATAAAAAGAAATAAACATCTATCTTGTTTAAGACACTAATCAATAGAAACTTTGCTACAGCAGCCAAGCCTCTGTATGACTAATGTATTTACATGGCAGGATCAGGGTAGGGTGAGAAATTACAAGTGTATATAATGATGCTTCATATGTATGCAGTGCTAAAGATCTGCCAGACACTGCAAAACACGTTGTGGGCAGTATCCCAGGCAGTCCCTCACAACCCTATGTGGTGAATGCTTCACTGCTATGATTCTACAGATCACACGATCAAGGCACAAGGGATTAAGTAACTTGATCAAAATCTCAGAGCTAGAGAGATGAAAGTAAAAGTTGCTCAGTCATGTCCGACTCATTGAGACTCCATGAACTATACAGTCTATGAAATTCTCCAGGCCAGAATACTGGAGTGGGTAGCACTTCCCTTCTCCAGGAGATCTTCCCAAACCAGGGGTGGTCTCCCACATTCCAGGTAGATTCTTTGCCAGCTGAGGGAAGCCCAAGACTTTGCCCAGGGTCAAACCCAGTGTTTCTGAACTAGCACCACACTCTCAGCCACTAAGCGTAATATAAACGAAGCACAGGCCTGGCATGTAATATATGCTCAGTAAGTGGTTACTATAATTACTACCTCACTACCTTGCTTCCAGTCCCCCTAACTCTCTAGCTACAGGGTTCTGAAAGCAGGTAGGCTGGGGGTGGGAGAGGGTGGGGGGGGGTCTCTGACTCTCCAATAGTCATCTCATGGTGGCACCGAGGTTGGGATGGAAAGGGCCAGGCTGGGGCACACACTAGCACTGCCCAACACTAAAATCATAGTGATTTTCCAGTTGTGAAAAAGGAGCTCCCACACCTGCTCTTGCAGCCAGCCCAGCCCCACCCATCCTCTTCGGCTGGGCGAATCAGCAGAAGGTACTGGCTTTGGTTGGGAAATAAATACTCCTTGGGTGTTAGAGTTTAGTCTCTGGTAATGGTATCATATTTCTTGAAACCCTCCTTCTCGGCTCCATCTCAAAACTGGGGGTAATAAGGACACTGCCCTCTGACCCTATGGGGAAATTGGCCACCATCTCTGAATCGCTGATTTGTCTGGGACATGAGGTTGGGATCCTGTTTAAGTGTTATTTTTATATCAGAAGGAGTAAAGCAGCTGGAGGGGGTCAAGAGAATAGCCTGGATGAGACCATTACTGATAAATCACAGATGGGGTCCCCTGTGCCAGAGTGGTTGGGAGGCTGTGAGAGCAACCTTTATGCCAGTCACCCAGACCCCAGCTCCTGTCCTGTCTGTGTGTAGCTGAAACCAAGCAGCGTCTGTGCCAGTGTCCCAGGGACCTGGACTGAACCAGCACCTTGCTACTACAATTTAGTCAGCCCCGCAGGCCCCATTACTGGGCCTTTTTCTGTCAACTGTTGGAGATTGAAATGGACGGATGGTGCTTTTGTCTACCCAGGATCCATTTCACCCTTCTTTTGGCAACCCCCCAAGTTTTCCTTCAGGGGACCACATTTCCTCCAATCTCAGAGCATCTGAATCTCAGAGGAGCTCACCCATCAGTTCCAGGAAGTATACAGCTGACTCAGACTTAGCCAATGAGCACATCAGATTCCCCTGACCACAGTGAAGGGATATGGACCGAATTAGCCCAATAGAAGTGAACCCTGGGACTTCTGCTACAGGTAATGGGGACTTTTTCCCACTGGGTTTGGAGCTATGAGGATGTATGTGTGGAGATTCTGCTACCACACAGAGCAGAGCTGCTTGAAAATGAAGACAAAAAAGAGAGTAAAAGAACCACGATATAATAAGAAAGATCAGGTCCTCCTGACATTCATTGAGCCCCTGGATCAAACTGTACCTGAAGACTTTATACTGTTTTTTTTTTTTTTTTCTGTTACATTAACCAATGGAATCTTTTTGCTGTTTTTTTTTTTTAATGCAGTTTGAACTGAGTCTTCTGCCACCTGCAGCTGAAACAGCCCCGATACCAGATTTAACAAAGAAACAACCCCGAGACACTTGCAAAAGCTTCTGGGCGTGATGTTCATTCACTACACTTTCCCAAGAAAAGAGCACATTTGAAAACACAATTAGAATGATCAACAAGATGTCAGGGGATAGCAGGCTAAAAGTTACTTTGATAAAATGCAGTAAAAGAAGAATTGGAATGGGACAAAGTTAGAGAAGGAAGGCCTCATAGAGAATATGAGTTTGAACATAGCAATAATAATCATGACAACAGCAACTGTTTGCTGAACCCTAACTATGGACTAGGCACCAAGTTAAGCAGTTGACATATGTGAAGGGATAATATTTTGAAATAATATCCAAATTGAGGGGTACTTCTTTCTCCCCAATAGTCATTTGCCCATTTGAGTTTCTCTGCTTACAGTCTCAAGGAAGAAATGATTGCTTTTGAGTTTCCAAAGTGATTTAGTCTTCTGGGAATACCTTTGGCTTAAACAAAAGATTTGAGAGCTTTGACAGGCTAGGTTATTGAGAAAACATATTCCACTAAAAACACCTAGTGAATAAAGAGCATCTTCTTAAAAGCACGGAAAAAATAAGATAGTAAAGATTAGGCCCAACTGAAAGGAAAGCAGGCACACAGAGAAGTTAGTGAGAAAAGAGGTGGCTTTGCTCTAGGGCAGAGGTCCGAAAACTCTGGGATCTAATACCTGATAATCAAAGTGGAGCTGATGTAATAATAACAGAAATAAAGTGCACAATACATGTAAAGTGCTTGAATCAGCCCCAAACCATCCCTTACCAACCCGGGTCCATGGAAGAACTGTCTTCTATGAAACTGGTCCCCGGTGCCAAAAAGGTTGGGAACCGCTGCTCTAGAGCATCTGCCAATTCTAGCAAGAGCCATATGGGGTTATGGAGGCCAAGGACTCATACAAGTTGGGAGTATGTTGGAGATACCATCTATTAAAAAACTGGGGTCTCAAAAAACCACATCTTCTACGTGAATTCCAGAAGCAAGCTAACTCTTACACAGGTTGGCAGTCATTGTCTTCCCCGTCTGAGTGGTTCAGGGAGTGTCAAGGTTCAAATTTGCTTTAAGGTACGGTAAGGTCAGTAATGACCGCAAGGCCTGGCAGAAGCAAACAACAAATGTTCTCTGGAAAAAGTTATCTCTTCCAAAGCCACAAATAATTTCAACAACATCCAGCACATAGTTGAAAATAATTAGATATACAAGGAAACTAGGAATTATGAACAAGAGCCAGCATAAAATACACATAGCAGGAATAAACCCAGAAGAATTTCAGAAACTGGAATTACAGACACTTTATTTATAACAAATGTTTCTTTAATAAAATAGGAGACAAGTTTGAAAAAGCCTGGAGCAAATGCAAACCTATAAAAAGCAGAAGACTTTTTTTTTTTTTTTTTTAAGCAGGGACTTTCCTGGTGGTCCAGTGGTTAAGAATCTACCTACCAATGCAGGAGACACAGGTTCGATCCTTGGTCCAGGAAGAGTCCTCATGCTGCAGGTCAACTAGGCTTGCACCACAACTACTGAGCTTGGGCCTTAGAGCCCATGCTTCTCAACAGGAGAAGCCACCGTAATGAGAAGCTCACGCACTGTAACTAGAGAGTAGCCCCTGCTCACCGCAACTAGAGAAAGCCTGCCCGCAGCCATAAAGATTAAATAAATAAGATAAAAATGTAGAAAGTTATTAAAAAAAATTTTTTTTAAGCAAATAGGAACTTCCCTGGTGGCTGAGTGGCTAAGACTCTGAATTCCCAGTGCAGGGGGCCCAGGTTTGATCCCTGGTCAAGGAACTGGATCCCACGTGCCACAACTAAAGATTCGATGTGCTGCAATTAAGACCTGGAGCAGCCAAATAAATAAATAATTTTTTTAAAAAGCACATAGAACTAGAAATGAATGAGAAATACACAAATGAAAGCAAAAACTTAATAAATAAAAGCAGCTTGAAGAGAAAACTGAATTTTGGGTCAGGATTTACCCACAGTGTAATACAGAAAGCTTAAAATTTTGTAAAAATACATATGAAAGAGAGTGAGAGGCATGAGGTTAAGTTGAAAAGCCTACAATATACTTAATAGAATCTCAGAAGGTGAGTAGAGAAAGAAAGGGGTAAAAGTGCTTTTTGAAGAGATTAGTTGATATTTTCTGGAACTGATAAATGATAATCATCACTAGATTGGAAAAGCCTATGAATCCCAAAGAGGATAAATGAAAGAAACCCACATGTAGAAACATCATAATGAGAACTGCAGAAAATCAAAGACAAAGAAAAAAAATGTGAAAAAAATTACAGTCTAATAGTTGACTTCTTGGTAGAAAATGGAAACCCAGAACTGAGTACAGTACCTTCAGAGTGCTGAAAGAAAGTAACTTCCAACTTACAATTTTATACAAAGAGAAAATTTATAAGGAAGAGAAAAAAAAAATTTATGACAAGCAAAAACAGAGAGTTCATCTCAGGAAAGGAAATTTCTAAAGAATGTGCTTCAGAAAGAAAGTGATCCCATATGTTAGATATGAGAAATAACAAGGAAAATGGTTTTTAAAAAATAGATAAATCTAAATGAATCATAACTGTAGAAAACCACATTAAGCTTAAGAATTATAATGTCCTGTGAGATTAGAATTAAAATACTGCCAACCATAGCATACAAATCAGAGGTGGTGAAAATGGAGTATATGAAGTATTTGAAAATCTCTGTGTTATCTGGGAAGAGGAAAAAGTTTTGATTAACTTTCAATTTTTATTTATTAATCATGCACACTGTAATGTCTAGGAAAAGCCCTAAAAGAACAGAAACAGAGCTAGCAAATAAAAGAAGGAAGAAAGGGGAGAGAAAGAAACAACAGAACAAATGGAACAAATAGTACCTCTGAAGGATTTCAGAAGATAAATATGAAACAGAGTGACTTCTGTAGCCCCAAGAGGAGGTAAAGATCTCGTGGTTTGGCAGGAAGAGAAGAGTTAGATGGGAAGCAAGGGTGAGCAGCTGTGGGTCCCTGAAGAGGGACAGCCTATCTTTTGCCTCCTACCCGTACCCCCTAACCCCTCAGCCTGGCTAGTGTGTTAGGTATTTGAGAGCAGAGGTGGCCTATGCTCAATTCCGAGATAAAATCCAAAGTAGGAAGTGTCACATGGTGTTATGTGGGGAGAGGGGCCCTTAGGTCACTTTACAGAGTTTCCCCAAAGCCAGCATGGTAAGAGGAGCATTCCTTGGATTCTAGCACCCAAAAGCACTGCAGGAGGCCAAGCTGTTGAAAGTCACATGACTTTGATCCAGTCTAACATCCGCATGGCAAGAGTGTTTACTGTGAGACCAAGAGTGGGACAGAAACGGAGAGAGAGAGAGAGACAGAGACAGAAGATGGGAAGGAGGAACAGCATGACAGCAACCTATATGGTCCATCAGCTAAGGACCATGTGGTGGTGTGATGGATGCCTCTGTGGGTGCCCAGGGATGGATGCCTCTGTGGGTGCCCAGGTGGACAGCTGATGACTGAGAGCCCGAATACCTACTCTGGCATTCCAACCTCAGCTTCATGTAAGTACTCAGAAACTTAGACGCAAACACAGGAGAGTTGAGGAGACCCTGATTTCATTGAGATTAAATTTCTCAGACGGCAGGCTGTATCAGTATCAGGCACAAATCATGGAAAACTCCATTCAAATTGGTTTAAACCAGATGGAGATTTTCTGGTTCACTTAACAGGGCGTCCAGGGGCAAACTGGGCTTCCAGGGATCTTGACCCAGTGGCTTGGATATACTTGGATATACTTCCCCTTGATCGTCTTAGTCGTGGTTTCCTCTGGCGCCAGCTTCAACTACTGAGGTGGTAGCAGCAGTTTTGAACTCCTTATCAATGCCCAACCACACCCAGAAGAAAAGAGACCATCTTTTCCTGTACTTTCTTTTAAGAGAAGGAAATACCTTCCAAAAAACCTCCGCAAACTTCTGTTTGTATCCTATTGGCCCAAAGTGAGCCATGTACTTATTCTAGAACCAATCCCTATCACCAGAAGAACACAACTGACGTAAGACTCAGTTCAGTTCAGTTCAGTCACTCAGTCATGTCTGACTCTTTGTGACCCCATGGACTGCAGCATGCCAGGCTTCCCTGTCCATCATGAACTCCCAGAGCTTGCTCAAACTCATGTCCTTTGAGTCAGTGATGCCATCCAACCATCTCACCCTCTATTGTCCCCTTCTCCTCCTGCCTTCAATCTTTCCCAGCATCAGGGCCTTTTCCAGTGAGTCAGTCCTTTGCATCAGGTAGCCAAAGTGTTAGAGCTTCAGCTTCAGTCCTTCCAGTGAATATTCAGGACTGATTTCCTTTAGGATAGACTAGTTGGATCTCCTTGCAGTCCAAGGGACTTGCAAGAGTCTTCTCCAACACCACAGTTCAAAAGCATCAATTCTTTGGTGCTCAGCTTTCTTTATAGTCCAACTCTCATATCCATACATGACTACTGGAAAAACCATACCTTTGACTAGACGGACCTTTGTCGGCAAAGTAATGTAAGACTAGTCGAGATTCATCCTTGACTGAGGTCAATCCTCCTAGTGGCATGGCTGCTACAAAAGAAGGAGGAATAGAATGGATTCACAGGAAGACCACAACTACGGTCCTCCCCTTTAGCTGCCCAGTATTCACACTCATCCTCCATTCTTCATTACACACACTTCAGAAACGCCCATACCTAATGAAATGTGCTCCGGCCTTACTGAAAAAAGCACCATCCAAACTTCATCTCACTATGTATCCAGGTGCAAACCCAGCATTCTGGGAGATGTGCAGGTCTCTCCATCGAGTCAGCTGCATGCACCTGATTTAAGAGAAACTGGCTGGGGATGAAGTGATTGTTTCTTGTTACCTGTGTTTAGAGAACTCTGAGCCTAAGCCTCCTCGGATTAAAAATGTCTGCTATGGAGGCCGCGAAACTGATTTAAACTAAAAAGCGACAAAAAGAAACCAATATGAGTTGTGTGTACTCATTTCTCACCTGCTGATTATAATAACCGTACTGCTTTTGCATCTGATATGCCAAAATCCCTGAGCTCAAAGTGATGTCCTTTGATTAGCAAAAGACCTATTATTTTCCTCTGGGATTAGCCCTTCCCCCAACTCCTTCTCTGAGCTTGAGTCTGTTCCGCACACAGTCAGTTCTTTCATGTTGGCTGGGGTCCCGTGGCCCTGCTGCCCTTTGCACTAGCCACCCTCTCCACTGGCTGAGGTTGCCCCACTGCCCACACCACTTCCTATGCCATTTCCTTACTCCTCTGACCACAGACCTCTGGGGCTTCTGTCTCTCTCTTTGGCCAACAGAAACTTTCCACCTACTTCAGATCAGCTATTTCAAAATGGGTTCTCATAGTCAAACTTCTGACCCCTAGAAATATCCTTCGTTCCCTTGTACCAGAGCCTTCTTCTTCCGAGTCTCAGGGTGTGGAGTGCAGACTGGATTATGGTCAAGTACAGTCTCATTTCCTTGCCTCCCGGGTGGTGGTGGTAGTGTAGAACCTGCTGCCAATGCAGGCAGACATACGAGACTCGCTGGGTCAGGAAGATCCCCTGGAGAAGGGCATGGCAACCCACTCCAGTATTCTTGCCTGGAGAATCCCGTGGAGAGAGGAGCCTGGAGGGCTACAGTCCATGGTGTCACAAAGAGTCAGACACGACTGAATGACTTAGCATACATGCACACACACAGCCTCACTTCCCACCTGGCTTCGCAGCATCCTCCAGCATCCCAGCCCTGCTGCCCAGTACAGATTTCTTTCACAGACTGTGATTTTGCCTCTGGGCTCATTAGCTGGCTCGCTTTCCCCTGGGGGAAAGCTTCTTCAGTCTACCTTCTTCAGGAAAGCCTACCAGTCTACCTTCTTCAGGAAAGCCCAGCCCACCAGCTGCACATGTTTAAAGGCCAATGACAGGTCAAGTTTTCTCCTGCAGAGCCCCTTGGTGGCATGCAAACTCAAGGGACTTCGGTCCTGAGAGGTCCGATTAGTCTACCTAGAAGCACAAAGAGAGGTCTTTTGAGAAGTCTAGGCCTCAGCAGAGCTTCTGCTCTGTCCCAGCCAGCAGTATCCCCCTGCCTATGTAATTTTCAGCAAACCGCTTATGTTCTTTGAACCTTGATTTCTACATCCCTAAAATGGCTAAAGCAGTGCTGAGAGAGAAATTTATAGCATTTAACATGTACATTAGAAAAGGGGGAATGAAGAAGATGGGAAAGATATTTTTAGTAATACAGAAAGGTATTCAGGACACACTGTTAAATGGAAAAAGTTTAGTTGATAAGTCACGTCCAATTCTTTGTGACCCCACGGACTTTAGCACCCCAGGCTCCTCTGTCCATGGGATTTCCCAAGCAAGAATACCGGAGTGGGTTGCCATTTCCTTTTCCAGGGGATCTTCCTGACCCAGGGATGGAACCTCAGTCTCCTGCATTGGCAGGTGGATTCTTTAGCACTGAGCCACCAGGGGAGCCCATATTTTATGGTAGTATATGCTATAATATAGATAATTATTTTCCATTGAAATTTGTTTATAGCTTTTTTAGAAAAACCCATTACTGGTAATATACTAACGAGCTGTCTTACTTAAACAGCTTAAAATTTTAATTTTTATAATGTGAACTTAGATGAGTCTTGTGGGGAATACAATAGTTTCCTCTGTTGCTACGTTTCTTTTCCTCATGTATTTAAAACTATTTTTGTGAGGGTAGGAGAGAGAGAGAGGAAGAGAGACAGAAACAGGGAGAGAGAGACTAATTTTCAACACCCGCTCAATTAATGGAGGCTCCTAAAAGAATGCAGGGCTGGAATGGGAAAGATGCTCTTGGATTCTGTCGGTTTGGTCTCTCATTCCAATTAGCCCAGAGAGATAAATGTCCTGCCCAGAGCCAGGCTAGGACACTGCTCGCCCTGCGTCCACACGGAGCTCTTTCACCTGAGCAGTCCTGCCCCTCCAGTCAGTCCCCTGGTTACCCCGTCTCTGTTGGCAGCTGTCACTCTTCCTGTCCCGCTGTGGCTATCTCCTCCCTTTACTGGGTCTGAAGGGTGCCTCGAATCTGCTCCTTGGGGTCTGGCGCCCTCTGCTGGCTCTGAGGATTCACCACAATCGTTAAAGGACCACCCGATCTGCCCTGAACTTAGCAGCTCATTCATTCCCCAAAGTCATAGGGGAAACTGAGGCTGCAAGTTGGGAGAGTGACTGGATCCAGAACACAAAGCAAAGAAACTTCTTGGGCTAATACTTGGGCCTTCTGACCCTTCTTTCTGCACTCTTTCTGGCACACTGTCGTTGGAAGAAATGAAGACGTAGGAGATGGCAGACTTGACTCCAAGGCTGGCGAAAAGTCCACCTTCCACATGTATCTTCAGGAGCCCTCCTGCCATGTTGGGGAAGGACTGAATGTTGAGCTGGACTTTTCCATTGCTGTATTCTAGGGCAGTGGCCCTACTTCCCTCTCTCAGTTTAGTCAGTTAAGTCGCTCAGTCGTGTCCAACTCCATGGACTGCAGCATGCCAGGCCTCCCTATCCATCACCAACTCCTGGAGTTCACTCAAACTCATCTCCATTGATTTGGTGATGCCATCCAACCATCTCATCCTCTGTCATCCCCTTCTCCTCCTGCCCCCAATCCCTCCCAGCATCAGGGTCTTTTCCAATGAGTCAACTCTTCGCATGAGGTGGCCAAAGTACTGGAGTTTCAGCTTCAGCATCAGTCCTTCCAGTGAACACCCAGGACTGATCTCCTTTAGGATGGACTGGTTGGATCTCCTTGCAGTCCAAGGGACTTTCAAGAGTCTTCTCCAACACCACAGTTCAAAATCATCAATTCTTCGCCTCTCAACTTTCTTTATAGTCCAACTCTTACATCCATCCATGACTACTGGAAAAACCATAGCCTTGACTAGACAGACCTCTGTTGGCAAAGTAATGTCTCTGCTTTTTAATAACCTCAATACTCCCATCAGAGTGTGGATGGATTTAATGATGCCCTAGGCATAGCCTTTGCTTCCCCAGACTCCATCATTCACAGCTTCCTTCATGGATTTTGCATGTCCATGAGTCACTCAGACTATAATTTACTTAATATGTTTCTTTAAGGTGTCTCATTTTAAACTTCAAAGTCTGCAGGAATGAATCACTTTTCCCTGGGTGATGACCCATAGATGCATCTGGTTCCCTCGGAATTGTCTTTGAGCCCTTGCTGTCTGCATTTTGTGCAAGAAGACTTGATCCCACTCAGAATTCTTCCCTTTAAAAACAAAATAAAAACCATAACTTGCTGGAAAGGGTGTGGAGAGAAGGGAACCTTCCTACACTGTTGGTGGGAATGTAAATTGGTATAGCCACTATGAGGAACAGTATGGAGGTTCCTTAAAAAATTAAAAAGTAGAGCTAATATATGACCCCGCAATCCCACTCCTGGGCATTTATCTGGAGAAAAACATGATCTGAAGGATATGTGAACCCCAACATTCATTGTGGCACTGTTTACAATAGCCAAGACATAGAAGCAACCTAGACATCCATCAACAGACGAATGGATAAAGACATATATATTATAGAGGTATTTACCTGGTGGTCCAGTGGCTAAGACTCAGCTCCCAATGCAGGGGGCCCAGGTTTGATCCCTGGTGAGGGAACTAGATCCCACATGCTGCAACAACAACAAAAAAGATTCTGCATGCCTCACCTGAGACCTGGCACAGCCAAATAAATAAGGAAATAAATAAATATATTAATACAATGGAATATTAGTCAGCCATTTAAAATAATGAAATAATACCATTTGCAGCAACATCGATGGACCTAGAGAGTATCACACTAAGTCAGATGGAAAAGGAGAAGTATCGAATGACATCGCTTATATGCGGAGTCTAAAAAGAAACGATACAAATGAACTTACAAAATAGGAAGAGACTCACAGACTTAGAAAATGAACTTATGGTTGCTGGGGGAAAGGGATAGTTAGGGACTTTGGGAAGGTCATAGACACATTGCTGTATCTAAAATGAATAACCAACAAGGACCTACTACATAACACATGGAACCCTGCTCTATGTTACGTGCCGGCCTGGACAGGAGAGGGGTTTCGGGGGAGAATGCTGCTGCTACTAAGTCGCGTCAATCATGTCCGACTCTGTGTGACCCCATGGACTGTAGCCTATCAGGCTCCTCTGTCCCTGGGATTCTTGCCCCAGGCAAGAGTACTGGAGTGGGTTGCCATTGCCTTCTCCGGGGGGTCGGGGGGAAGAATGGATACATTTATATGTATGGCTGAGTCCCTTCCCTGTTCACCTGAAACTACCACAACACTGTTAATCGACTATCAGTTCAGTTCAGTTGCTCAGTTTTGTCCAACTCTTTGTGATCTATGGACTGCCGTATGCCAGGCTTCCCTGTCCTTCACCATCTTCTGGAGTTTGCTCAAATGCATGCTCATCAAGTTGGTGATGCCATCCAACCATCTCATCCTCTGTTGCCCCCTTCTCCTCCTGCCTTCAATCTTTCCCAGCATCAGGGTCTTCCAAAGAGTCAGTTCTTCGCATTAGGTGGCCAAAGTATTGGAGCTTTAGCTTCAGCATCAGTCCTTCCAATGAATATTCAGGGTTGATTGCCTTTAGGACTGACTGGTTTGATCTCTTTGCTGTCCAAGGGACTCTCAAGAGTCTTCTCCGATACCACAGTTCAAAAGCATCAGTTCTTCGGTGCTCGGTATTTTTTATGGTCCAACTCTCATATCCATACATAACTAATGGAAAAAACATACCCCAACACAAAATAAAAAGTATAAAGTTTTAACTGGAACCTATTATACAGAGTGAAGTAAGCCAGAAAGAAAAACACCAATACAGTATACTAATGCATATATATGGAATTTAGAAAGATGGTAACAATAACCCTGTGTACGAGACAGCAAAAGAGACACCGATGTATGGATCAGTCTTATGGACTCTGTGGGAGAGGGAGAGGGTGGGGAGATTTGGGAGAATAGCATTGAAACATGTATAATATCATGTATGAAACGAGTCGCCAGTCCAGGTTCGATGCACGGTACTGGATGCTTGGGGCTGGTGCACTGGGACGACCCAGAGGGAGGGTAGGGGAGGGAGGAGGGTTCAGGATGGGGAACTCGGGTATACCTGTGGTGGATTCATTTCGATATTTGGCAAAACTAATACAATATTGTGAAGTTTAACAATAAAATTAAATTTAAAAAATGAGATAAACAGAAAAAAAGAAGTATAAAGTTTTGGGGAAAAAAACAACTATTACTAGGGAATGAGAAACTGGTATCCTTCAGATACCATTCTCAGTCTTCACTTACTCCTCATTACACTCTTTAGGGGTAGCTACTATCGAAATTGAACATTGAGGCACAGACAGACTAGTCCAAGGTCTCACAACTGAGAAATAGTTGAACTGAACTGGATCACACTCTACTTCTAAAGCCAACTGATGTGAACTTGCTGATCTTTTGAAATTAAAGGTAAAATGGGGGCTTCCCTGGTGGTTCAGTGGTAAAGAATCTGCCTGCCAATGCAGGAGACATGGGTTCAATACCTGGTCCAGTAAGATCCCACATGCCACAGAGCAACTAAACCTGTGTGGCACAATACTGAGCCCATGTGCTGCAACTGCTGCTGCTGCTAAGTCGCTTCAGTCGTGTCCGACTCTGTGCGACCCCATAGATGGCAGCCCACCAGGCTCCCCTGTCCCTGGGATTCTCCAGGCAAGAATACTGGAGTGGGTTGCCATTTCCTTCTCCAATGCATGAAAGTGAAAAGTGAAAGTGAAGTTGCTCAGTCGTGTCCGACTCTTAGCAACCCCATGGACTGCAGCCTACCAGGCTCCTCCATCCATGGGATTTTCCAGGCAAGAGTACTGGAGTGGGATGCCATTGCCTTCTCCAGTGCTGCAGCTACTAAAACCCAAATGCTCCACAAGAGAAGCCCCATAATGGGAAGCCCGTGCACCACAACTAGAAAGTAGCCCTCGCTCGCTGAAACTAGAGAAAAGCCCACGCAGCAATGAAGACCCAGCACAGCCAAGTAAATAAATGCAATTTTTAAAAAGTAAAATGATGCAAAGCAATAGTAAGAGATACTGACCAGTGCAGCATCTGTGCTTTGGAGGGACTCATTGTGCAGGTGGGAGGCAGACAGCAGACATAGGAATACAGGGGGGTGGGCCATGTGTGATAGCAACAGGGAACCAGGAGCAACATCCAGCATGTGGGAGTATAAAGATCAGAGAAGATGTGGGTCCTAAGTCCCAGGGAGGTGGAGAGGGCAAGAGCATTCCTGGCCATGCTTTTCTGATGCCACAGGGAATGGCATTGACACTGCTGGGTCCTCTGCAGCCCCTTTTGATCACTTATAGATCATCCAGTAACATTTATCCATGGGAGCCCTTCTTGATGGGGTAGCTCTGCCTTCAGCCTTCTCCTAGGGTAGGGCTGTGTCCTATGGGACAGGCAATCAAGGTGGGGGTAAAGGTGCAGGTGGAAGGATAAGCTGGACTCATAGTTCTACCTCTTGATGACTATGACCTTGGCCTCAATTTCCTCATCAGCCAAAAGTCCCATAGAGGTGCCCCGTGCTTCCCCTTCATGGAACAACTTGCTGCCCGTCTATGGGAAGTGGGGTCAGCAGCCTCCAGCTGTCTGCTGCTTGAGGATCAGCTGCAGAGAACCCACTCTCCCCTTCTCCAGGCTGCGGGCACATCTGCCGACTGAGTGAAGGTGTTGGGGGGGGCGGGAAGGCCCAGCCATTTTAACCCGATAAGGGACCCTCCCTCCAGAGCTCAAGGTCTCAGTGTCGGTGGAGGCTTTGTTCCACTTCTGCCTCTGTCCAGGGCAGAACAGGGGCTGATTCCAAATAAACCCTTGGCACCCCAGACTCCCTCTCAGTATCTGTTTCTGGAGAACCCGATCTGTGACATAGCCGTTTTACACACTCAGGACAGAGGAGGCATGCTGCCGGTTTTGATGAAACGAGGTTGGATGTTAATCTAAATATGAGAGTTGTCCAACTCATCGGGACCTACCTTCTGACCAGACCAAGAGTCATTTTGGGAGGAGGCACTGAAGGATGCAGGACAGTCAGGCAGCCTTGCTGCGTGATTTGACCTCACAGAACCAGGGCAAATCACTTGAAAACAAAAGGGCTAAAGGGCAGTCAAAGGAGGCTTTGGAGAGAGAGCGGTGCTGAGACGGGTGATGTTTCCAGCAGTGCATCACTTTAGGTAGTAGCTCCACAGACATTCATTGAACATGCATAACGTGTGAGAGCGCATGCTAAGAGGTGAAAAGTTTTGGAGAAAAGCCTCAAAGAATTTCTCTGACCCTGACTGTCCCCAAGAGCTATTCCTTAGCCCTATGAGCTCTGGACATTTTCCTAAACAGTTCTCTCCTTCTTTGATTTCTTTTCACTGAATAACTGAAGCCTCTATAATAAAAAATGAACTTTAGCCAAAGAGTAAATAAATAAGCAAAAAAACTCAAAATGCTTTTTCACCACTGAATATAGCAAATTGTTCAGTCGCTCAGTTGTGTCCAACTCTTTGTGACCCCATGGACTGCAGCATGCCAGGCTTCCCTGTCCTTCACCATCTCCCAGAGTTTGCTCAAACTCATGTCCATTGAGTTGGTAATGCCATTCAACCACGTCATCCTCTGTTGCCCCCTTCTCTTCCTGCCTTCAATCTTTCCCAGTAGCAGGGTCATTTCCAATGAGTTGGCTCTTCACATCAGGTGATCAAAGTATTGGAGCTTAAGTCCTTCCAATGAATATTCAAATTTTATTTCCTTTAGGATTGACTGGCTTGATCTCCTTGCAATCCAAGGGACTCTCAGGAGTTTTTTCCAACACTACAGTTCGGAAGCATTAATTCTTCGGTGCTCAGCCTTCTTTATGGTCCAACTACTTGTAAGATTTAAAAAGCCTCCCCTGATCCTTATTGCTGCACTCACTGTTTCTACTGCATAGTCTTTTAAAAAACTTATTTATTTGTTTTCGGCTGCGTTGGATCTTCGTTGCTACTGGGGCTTTCTCTAGTTGTGGTGAACAGGGGCTACTCTTCTTTGCCACGCATGGTCGTCTCATTTCTTGGCTTCTCTTGTTGCGGAGCATGGGCTCTGGGCATATGGGCTCAGTTGTTGGGCTTGCAGGCTCGAAAGCAGGGGCTCAGTAGTTGTGGAACACGGGCTTAGTTGTTCCATCGCACTAGGTATCTTCCCGAACCAGGGATAGAATTTGTATCCCTTGCATTGCAAGATGGATTCTTAACCACTGGACCACCAGGGAAGTCCTGCATAGTCTTTATTGTAAAAATAACAATTTGGGTGCTCTTTTGGTCACTTGGCATTATTTTATAGGAATTGTTCTTTGTTTCAATACAATGAATGTATTTGTCACTGTAATGCCTGCACAATATTCTATTGAATGATCAGATCATACATGGTTTAACTAAACCCTATTACTGGCTAAGTACTGCATAAACTTCTAGATCTTCACAGACATAGAAAAACATAATTACATTTGTATGCATAGAATAAGTTGTTTTTTTCCTCTTAGGTAGCTTACACTGGATATCACCCCAGAGGTAAAATCATGCAAAGCATATGATTGATCAGTTTTGTCAGCATGTCCTCTGGAAAGCATGGTCAAATTTATAGTGCCACAAGCAATAGGCAAGGGTTTTCTCGGTCAGTTTTGAATTTAGAAATACCTTCTAAAATTTTGTTACTGACTTAACAAATTGATGTTCTTCTTGGTTCTAATATTTTTTAAATTTGCAGTTCTGTTATGGTGACCTTGCAGAAAGTATTCTCTTAAGGCCTAGGGACCAGTGTCCCATCTTGCCAAGAGATGGCGCTGTGACTCTGTGCTTAGGCTTCCTGAGACAGCCTAAGCAGCCTGTTAGCGGTGGGGGGTTGGGGGGAGGTGCGTTTGTGTATGAGTACCAGGAGAGCGGATGTCAAGAAATCCTCTGGTTTCCCCCGACTGGAACCCCAGTTTCACACCTGAGGTCCGAAAGACCTGGTTTTGGTTAGGAGGTGACACCCCACCTGCTGAATCTGCTTTGCCCCCCACCCACCAGGAGTGTATCTACCACCCTCTCAAACTCAACAGAACCCAAGTTCCACTGCAGGCCAGACATAGACCTGTTCAGGCACTAAGTCCTGTCTGACTC
Organism: Bos taurus; assembly: GCF_002263795.3. Classification (NCBI taxonomy): domain Eukaryota; kingdom Metazoa; phylum Chordata; class Mammalia; order Artiodactyla; family Bovidae; genus Bos; species Bos taurus. The sequence goes on from NC_037329.1 coordinate 106,814,616, forward strand.
TTTGCCACCCCATGAACTTCAGCACGCCAGGCTTCCCTGTCCTTCACCATCTCCCAGAGCTTGCTCAGACTCCTTGAGTCAGTGATGCCATCCAACCATCTCATCCTCTGTGGCCCCCTTCTCCTCCTGCCTTCAATCTTTCCCAGCATGAGAATCTTTTCCAGTGAGTCAGCTCTTTGCAACAGGTGGCCAAAGTGTGGAGCTTCAGCATCAGCATCAGTCCTTCCAATGAATATTCAGGGTTGATTTCCTTTGGGACTGACTGGTTTGACCTCCTTGCAATCCAAGGGACTCTTAAGAGTCTTCTCCAGCACCACACTTTGAAAGCATCCATTCTTTGGCGCTCAGTCTTCTTTATTGTCCAACTCTCACATCCGTACATGACTATTGGAAAAACAGTAGCTTTGACTACATGGACCTTTTGTAGGCAAAGTGATGTCTCTGCTTTTTAATATGCTGTCTAGGAGCAAGCATCTTCTTTTTTTAGTGTCTTCTAATTTCATGGCTGAAGTCACCGTCCACAGTGATTTTGGAGCCCAAGAAATAAACTCTGTCACTGTTTCAATATTTTCCCCATCTATTTGCTATGAAGTGATGGGACTGGAGACATAGATCACACCTTCTCAAAAACTCACAAGCAAGTGGAGGACAAAATCAACTTGAAATGCTGTACTTCCTATAAAACAGCTTCTAAGTGCACTGAGGGATTGGGAATTGGAAAGATTGTCTCCAACTACAGGATGGGGTCTTGGCGGATGTTGGGGCTGAGCTGGGTCAGCTGGGACAAGAGGTGGGTGAGCAGAGCATGGAGGGGAGGAGGTGGGGGCCAGGGGTGGGGGCCTGACCAAGAACCTTTGTGAGTCTAGAGCTCTGGTGGAGACTAACAGGCAGATGAGGTTGGGGAGACCCCAAGAGAGCCCAATTGTAGTGTGGCCTGAATGCCACGCTAAGAAGCATGGACTTGGTTTTGTAAGAGGTATGCTCATGGAAGTGTCACAGCAATAAAATGATGGGGTTATCCTTGTGCTCTGGCAAAAGTAGCCTGAGATCTAACTGATTCAGTGGTTTTCCTAAGCGTGTTCTGTGGATACATCAAGGGGCATAGCCCGTCAGGCTCCTCTGTCCTTGGGATTTCCCAAGCAAGAATACTGGAGTGGGTTGCCATTTCCTTCTTCATGGGATCTTTCTGACCCAGGGATCCAACCAGTGTCTCCTGCACTGGCAGGCAGATTCCTTATCACTGAGCCACCTTGGCTTCTGGGAAAGCGTGATGCTTTTTTCCCCCTCCTGCCTCTGTGGCCCCTCCTCAGTCTCCTTTGCAGCCTCTTCCCCTTCATCCAGCCATGAAACATGACTTCATGCAGGCTGCTCTCACTCCGCACTCTCCTCTGGGCTCAGCTTAATTACACCCTACCTCAGGATGACTCAGGCCTCCCCTCTGAGCTCCAGACCCATATATCCAATTGCCTCTTTGACAGTTCCTTCTGAATGTTTTCAAAGCATCTTTAATTCATGTCTCAAACTCTCCCACTCAAGTTCGCCAAATGCTGGTCCTCTTCCAGCATGCATCGCCTGAGTGGACATCCCACCATTCATTCTGTTGTGGGGCCAGTTAAAAATCTCAGAGGCACCACCCTTGCCCCCTCCCTCTTCCTCATCCCATTTCCAACCTCTCCCCAAGTCCATTGACTCCACTTCCCCCACAGCAGTTAGCACTGTCGGCTCCTTCCCCTATCTCTGTGTGGTCCACGCAGGTGGAAGCTGCAAAGGCTTTCCTGGACCACTCAGGGCCACTGCGGAATCTCCTAACCGATCTTCTTGCATGCACTCTGGCTCCTCTGCAATCTCCTCTTTTCAAAATGGAGAGCTGATAGTGTCACCCACTGTCCCAGTGAAATCTCCACTGCTTCCCATTGCTTAAAAATTTTTTTTATTAAGATGATACAGAAAAGAGTATAGAACCAATGTACAAATGAAACACTCTTGAAACCAGCTGCCATGAAAGGAGGCAGAACTTGGCTGCCATCCCACTCCATGTGCCACCTTCCCTCACCCCCAGAGAAACTACTAACCTGACTTTTATGGTAAGCATCCACAGATGCTTCTTTGTCATCCAAGCATGCATCCTGAAATGTTAGAGTTCCCAAAATACTTTGCTGGTTTTTAAAATTTATGTCTGTTAGTTCTCTTTTAATCTAGCAGCTCCCCCCTATCTTTTACGCTCCCTTCTTCAAATGTATTTAAAAGAATTCCCATTGCTTTCAAAGTAAGAAAAAAATTCCCTTCCATTCCTGTAAAGTTTTGCTTGGTCTGATCAGCCCCCGCTCCAGTCCCTCCAGCCTCTTTCCCACCAGGTTGCTTTCTACTCTCTTGTCAACCTCAAGCCAACCTTGAGTGGATGCTCCTCCCCCCACCCTGGTGCCTTCTTCATATCCCTGCAGGGCTTTTACACAGCTGTTCGCCTGGCCAGAAATGCTCTTCCCTCCCTTGTAGCTCCCAGTTAATTCTGACTTATTTTTGTATCTCACTTGGGGGGTTCCCCCCTCTGAGAGGCCTTCTCCACCTTCCCTGACTTGATCAACCCTGCTGCCTGAGCCTCTCACAGTGGTCTCTCTTCTCTGAAGCGCAGGTCAGAGTTGTGATTTTTCCACTTGTTTGTGAGATGATATGATTAAAAAGCATCAGCTCCATGAAAGTGAGGATTATGTTTGTTTTTCCTCACCATTGTCTTTCCACTATTTAGCTGGGTGCCTGGCACATCGGTGGAGAAGGAAATGGCAACCCACTCTGGTATTCTTGACTGGGAAATCCCATGGACAGAGGAGCCTGGTGGGCTACAGTCCATGGGGTCATAAAGAGTTGGACACAACTGAGAAACTAAATAACAACAACAACTGGCACATAGTATGTGTTCTATAGAAAAATTTCTGACTGTTGTCCAGGGAGAGAGAGCCAGCAGACACCAACGCGGTTAGGAGGGAGTCTGGGTCTGAAGACCTGGGTGGAGAAGATCTGATTTCCTGAGAGGTGAGGGCTGAAGCAGTGAGGATAGGCGGTGTGACCTGGGAAGGAGTGATAGTGTGAGAAGAGGATGGGGACTTGTCTCCAGAACCCCAGAGGCCATGCCAGGGATCTTCTGCCTACCCCATGGCCTCTAATGCTGGAGCCAGGCCTGGACGGGGATGCCTGGGGAGGCTCCTGGGCCCAACCACTCCTCCTTGGGGCCACTGGGGCTGAGCTAAGTGGAAACAAATGTTCCCTGGCTTCCCACCAGCCCAGTCCTGGTGGGCGAGCAGCAATCCCTCCCTCTCAGCCTCTGCTCCCCCCTCCCCCTGTCTCACCCTCCCATCCCACTGAGTTCTTTCTCCCTTTGACTGATGGAGTGATGCGAAGGCTGGAGCATGGATAGGGTTGAGAGATGTGGAAGATATAAAGCAGGTGGGTTCTATGGGGAACCAGGGCCTGGGGTGGGGGTTCCCTTGGACAAAGGCCCAGAGTCAATCTCAGGAGAAACTTGACCTAGATTGACTAAAGCTGGGAACCAGGCATTTGAGTTCCCACTCTGGGCTGGAAAGGCACATTCTCATGACTTCAGGTGGGCTGGAAAAAGTTGGACTAGCATCTGGGATTCAGAAAGTAGAGGACAGCGGTTCTTCCTTTCTTCTATCTTCTTCCTTCTCTCCATCTCTCTAGAGGCCTGGCCTTTCCTCTCTCTCTCTTCTCCTGGGACCCAGAGATCCAGGGCCCTGAGGAATTCTCAAGTCCCATCACCACCCTAAAGGAATGAGAGTCAGGTCTCATTGCTGGGGAAGGAGGAAGGGAGGATGGTGGGGAGGGACCGAGAGGGAGAGAGAGGTGACTGGGAGGGGAAGAGTCAGGCCCAAATTCCTGGGCTCCTGCAGTTTCAGTCGTTCTGAGAAACAAAGAAACAGAGAAAATGATTTAGAGACAGACACAAACAGAGACCGAATTATGGAGATGGGAAAGACGTGAAAAGATGCACAGAAAGACAGTGAGAGAGAGAGAGAATCCGACAGAGGGCTCCGCTTTCCCCTGCAGCGAATCTGATGTTATCTATCCCCAGCTGCCTCTCTCCCCCTCCACAGTCCCCACTTCTGCCCCTCCTTCCTCTCCAACCCCATAGCCAGACTACCCTGTTTCTCCTTCCCCGCCTCTCTTTTAGACGACCTAAGGTGGAGGGATGGGGGAAGAGGTGGAGGGGGCCTGGAGGACAGAGAGAAAGAGATCAGAGTGGCACTCCATCCATGCTACAGAGGTGGTGTGTGTGTGCACGTGTGTGTACATGTGTGTGTGCACGTGTGTTTGCGTGATCTCCAGGAAAGCCAGCATGTGTCTCAGTCTGAGCCAGCCCACCTATGTGGCCAGCCCTACCTGTGGATGAAAGTTACCCAGCGTCATCTAGGAGAGGCGAGGTGTCCTGTGATTTCTGCGGGGCTGTCTGGAAACCTATGCCCAGCTGTGGGTGTGTGTGAGTGCATATGTATGTGCGTGCATCTTGATCTGTCTTTGTGTGCCTCTGTTTCCATCTCCTAGTTTCCCAGCCCTTCTCCGTGGAGGGTCTTCCAAGGTGATAGTGATGGCTTGAAGCCTCAGGAACATCTGAACTCATCTCTGTGAAGGTTTGAGGGCTTCAGGAGTGAAGTTATGGCTCTCGCTCTGCCCAGATGCCAGCCAACTCCTAGATGGGGGTGCAGAGAAGCAGAAAGCAGTGGGCAGAGGCAAGGTTGCCCTTGGAACAGAGGCCTTGAGAACTGAGGCTTCAGGAGACCTGCCCATCACAGACTGCAGCCCACCCCTCCCTGCCCCAGTGCTTCCACAGGCACTAGTGGGCCAGCTGTTTCTGGAATGGGATTCTGGGGTGCTTGAGTTGGGGGAAGGATGAGGACTTGGGAAATCCAGGGGTGGCCAAATATTCTACAAGGTCTGGCCAGAGAGAGTACTGCAGGAGGGTGGGGTGTTCTGTGTGTGTTTTTAGGAAAGGTGGGGGGTGGGGGCAGAAAGGCCGCCTGCGGGGGAGAAGGCTTCTTGGCAAACGCCCCAGTTTCCTGAGCTGATCCCTGCTCCCTGCCACTGCTCCCAATTCTGTTGTTTCAATAACATCATTTTTATCCACCCCACAGAGAGACCATGTCTTAGGAGGGGGAGGTGAAGGGCAGGGCTAGGGCATGAGGGGGTGGTAGTGAAGAGAGACTGGGGTCTGGAGGGAGCAGGGACCAGATTTGGGGCGCTCCCTCCTCAGGCAGAAGCAGGGCGGTCCCAGAGCCCTGGTCCCCTGATGACAAAGACAAATACATTAAAATTCTTGCCTCGGAGAAGAATGCAGGATCAGGAGAGCATTTCATAATCTGCAATAACAGTAGCAGGGTGGGGGTGGGAGGGCAGAGGGTTCGGAACCCAGGCAATAGTTCCCAGGGGATTGGTCATTGGCCACCTGCAGCCTCTAGGGACCCCCCCCAACCCCGGCCCCGCCCCCAGCCAGGGCCCTCCAGCCGCCTGTTCAGCACCATCTGGCCTGAGTGTGGGCCCAACCTTGGCTGCATTGTTCAGTGTGCAGGGTCCAGAGTTGGCACTGCCCTACAGAAACAGCAACTGGGTGCAAAATTAAAAGGTGCAGAGGCTGTGCCTGGCATCTGGTTGCTATTAAAGGCTAAAATGGGAGGGGCTGCACTTGGGCCACGCCCCCTACCTCTCTCAGCCCCTAGCCCCCGTCTCGAGAGCACTCCAGCACCCTCACCAGAACTCTCAGTGCCCAGGACAAGGGGTTAGACTGATTCAACTTGGACACCACGGCCCTAGGGTGGGGGTCCCAGCAAAGCCAGGGGCTTCCCCGTGTGCCTAGGCCAATGTTTCTCCATTTCTTTTCTCTTCTCCACTTGCTCATCCTTCCTTTCCCAGATCTGCCTCCTCCCCTGGGACCTGCATCTGTGGTCTTTTCTTACACCCCCAGCCCATCTTGATCCGCTTGTCCCTACACTCAGAATCTTGGCTTCTCTCTGCTCACCAGGGTGTTTCTCTCTCTTATCTCTCTTGGCAGTGGCCCTACTCCCCAAGTTCAGGTGCTCCCCACTCTCCTCCCCCCCACACACATACTCCAAAAGACCAGGAGCTTCCTCTAGACGCCTGAAGTTTCTGCCACATGGGCTTGAGGTCCTCCATCGTTATCTCCAGCCAGGAGCACCAGTACAACTTGATGGCTGTTCTGGATAGAGGTGGAAGGGAGACTGGCCCTTGCCATGGAATGTCCTGCACCACCTGTCCCTCTGCACCCCCGGGGCACACGGGGCGGGAGCGGGGAGCAGGGACTACAGCTCCCTGCCAGCCTGCTTGGTGTGATGAATGGAGCTGTCCTTTCTCCCCACGGGGGCCTTTGATCTCCCCTCGTGGGGAGGGGGCCAGGGGCATCAAAGACATTTTTGTGGCATTAGAGAATCAGATAAAATGCCATCTCACCTGCAGCTGCCCTCCCACCCGCTCCGGCCCGGCCAAGTTGGGGGAACAGCGATGAGGCAGGGACCCTCGGACTCACGAGGCCCGGCTGCAGTGAGTCCTGACCCTTCGCTCTGCAACCTCCACTCTGTCGCTCGCTTGCACGTGCGAGCGCTTGATCGCAGGCCATAAAGAGGTTCTTCTCTCTGGCTGTCTAATCTGCCCTCCCGCACCTCCTCCCCTGAGTGCAGGCCTGATGAGGCGGGGGCTGGGGAGCAGAGTGGAGGCCCATTGCTTCCTCCCGTGTTCAAGAAAAGGCTGAAAAGGGGGGCTTGCGGCTCAGAGGCGGGGTCCGGTCAGAGGTGACCCCCTCTGGAGTCTGCCCATCGGGCCATCGAGTTCTACACCCCTCCCCGGAGCACCCAGCGCCGGGGGCAGACTGCATCTCCCGGCCCCCGCTCCAGCATCCCACTCCGCACCGCCCCCCAACCCAAACTCCCTCATTCCTGGGAAGTTTTCTCTCTTTACAGTCAACAAACCTGTCAAACGTCTCCCTTCCAGCCCGTCCCCCATTCCTTCGCTCCTCTTCCTTCCCCCCGCTTACCCTTCTCCACCCTGCTTCCCCGCCCCTCCTTGCCCCCGACTCCGAGCGGCGGCGGGGGGCTCCCAGGCCTTGAGAGAGGCGAGGTGAGGGGGCGAGGCAGGCGGGTCCCCCAGCCACGAGCGTGTTCGGGCCCCGCCCTCCGCCGAGCTCCGCGCCCGCCGCCCCGGGGCGCTCGGCTCCCTCCCGAGAGTCCCGCCGCCTGACTGTCGCAACTGCCACCCCCACGGCCCCCCTGCCCCTCGCCCCCGCCCCAGCCCCGCTCCCCTCCCACCCCCGCCCCCGGCTCTGATTTCTTCTCCCGAGCGAGCTCGGCAGGAGACACAGGCTCTGGCTGCCCTGTCCGCTCTCCGCCTCCGCCGCGCCCTCCTCGCCCAGGATGGGCCCCCCCGCCGCCGCCGCCGCCGCCGGAGCCATCGCCTCCCGGCCGCCGCCGCGCTCGCCCTGAAGCCCGGGCCCCCGCGCGCAGCGGCTGGCCCCTCAGCCCCGCGCCCTGCCCGCACCCGCCGGCCCTAAAGCTGTCACGATGCAGCCGCCCGCGCCCTCCCGCCTGGGGCTGCTCCTGCTGCTGCTCCTGAGTCCGGCGCACGTCGGCGGACTGTGGTGGTGAGTGCTGCGTCTGGCTGCCCCCGCGGGGCCCCTGGAGCTCGGACGTGGGGACCTCGGGGCCGAAGGTGGGGCTCCGGATCGCGCTCCCGCCGCCTCCTGGCTCTACCTGTGCGCGGAGCCCAGCCCCTCCGCAGCTGGAGACGCGAGGGGGAGGTGCGTGCCGCTCCTGCCGACCTCCTCTAGGGGCATTTCTGTACTGCCACTTAGACGTGCCCACACACCCCCTGCCCCCCTCCCTACATTCTACTGTATTTCCTCCTCCTGTGTCCCACCCCAACCGCAGGTTACGCGCTCAACCCAGGTCACCGAGGAATCAGCGGATGGGTAGGAAAGAGATACGGGGAGACGGGGGCAAGATCTGTAGTCTGAGACACAAATGAATAAAAGAGTGTGTTAAGACGGCTTTGGATTTAGGGGAGAGAGGCTGAATTTGGGGGAAAGAGAAGAACAAGGTGGGAAACCACTGGCAGGGAGAGTCAAGTAGCTGCCTCTTCTCGCCCCACTTTGCTCACAAACCCACCAGCTTCTCTCTGGGCTCCTTCAGAATGGGTGGTAGGGGCGGGAAAGGGAGCGTAAAGGGGGAAACTGAGTCAGAACCTTCGCTTTCTCTACTTTCTCCTCCCCGAGCAAAGAGGAGGAAAGGCAGGAAAAGGACCCAAGCTCCTGGCCCTTCCAGATGTAGAGGTCATGGATGAAAAAATGTGCTGCTGGGAATCGTGGAGGGTCCTGGTGGAAGGGAACAAGGCCTGGCCAGCCAAAGGTTGGGGTCGAGTTCCCAGACTGCCCTAGCTAGAGCAGACACATAGGCAGCTGAGGTTGCGGGAACTTGGAGTCTTGCGGGATGGATAGAGGCTGGGGAGATGGGTGCCCGGCCGGGACCGCTCAGCGATCCGGATCCCGTAGACTATTTTTTTTTTCTCCCCTTCTCAGTCTTGGGAGCAGCGAGGACCCGCCCGGAATAGTTGTGTTTAGAGAGGAGGGACTTGGACGATACCGCTGGTGCATTAGCCAATCCTAACAAGTCAAAACCTTGTCTATTTGCATACCGCCATATCATTGGCTGGATTCTCTACCCTCCACTCCTCTCCAACCCGGGGATTTGGAAGAAGGGGTGGGGCAGGCAGTTCCCTCTTTTCTAGGAAGATAGCTGGATGCCCACACAGGGAGCTGCTGGCCACGATCCCACTTCCATGATGTAGGAGAGAAGTCCCTCAGGGTGTCAGTGAGGGGGCCAAGCCAGGGCGACCTAAGTCTCGGCCAGGCAACATGAGTCCTTGGATCCTGACTTAGAATAATGCAGTAGCAGCTTTGAAATAAAGAGAACTGCAATCTAATCTCCCCCCATTGTCAAGCCTATGACCTTGGGCAAGTCACTTCTCCCTGCTCCCTGATGTCTCAACTGTAAGATAGGGAGTCAGTCCTCCTACCTGGAAGGGTTGATAGGAGGATTGGGTGGGATGACCTACAACATAATCTGACGTTGGGGAGGTGCTCCTAAATGTAAGTCCTTTCCTCCACACCCCAGGTTCTGGCCAGAATCCCCAAGGGTGAAAGGGGGATCAATTTAAATTAAAATCTAGGGTTTCTAGCAAAATTTTGCAAAGGGATCTCTATCTCTTATTCCCCATACACACCTGTCCTAACTTTGCCCTTTCTCAAAGTATGGAGACAGAGGTTTCTCCCTGAGGGCTGTTGCCTTCCTTCCCCACCCCACTCCACCCCCTATTATTTGTCCCAATTTTATCATCCTTCCGCTTAAAAATACCACTTCCTCCATGACGCTGCCCCTCTGTCTTCCCTCCCTTGCCTTCTCTATGCTTTCACTGCAGTCCATGCATTGGACATTATACCAGTTAGGCATTTCACTGACTGCCCTCTCCTCTTGGGTCCTCTTTCCCTGCTCCTGGGAGGCGGAGCCTTTGTCTTTAGGGCCCTGGAGACTAAAGGTGCTGGGGAGAGCTGTATGGCGTTCTGCTGGGATTTATGTTCATGGTGGCTCCTTTGTTTGGGAGGGGCTGCTGGATGGGAGCCATGCCAGAGGAAGAGAGACCTCATCCCTTGGAGACTGACCCTGAAGCTGGAAAGGAGGGAGTGGGGGAGGAGGGGAGGAGGGCAGGTGTGGAAGAACACAGAGGCCTTCATGGCCACAGCTGCAGGGCAAGCCGGGTGAAGAGTGAGGAGTTGGAGTGATAAGGTGTCTAGCAACTGGCTCACTCAGATACTTTGGAGAGGTTGTCCCCACCCCTGAGGCTTCACCTGAAGCAAGAGCTTCTTCAGGCAAGAAATGTCCAGGCTGCTCCCTGATGTCTAGAACTGGTTGGCTGGATCTTTTCTTCCTGCTTCTCAGAGAACACTGACCAGGCCAGAGCTCCAGCAGTGAACAGGAAAGCAGCTGGCCTCACAGCAGCTCATTGCAGTCCATGCTGCCATTCTAGCAGCAGCCAGGCTGGGAAGACATAGTTCCCCAGGAACTCTGAGTGACCGGACTGTCCTGGTTAGGAAAGGAGGGCTCTGGAGGGGCAGTGGCCCAGGCCTTAGGCTCACGGACCTGGCTCGAGGTCCACCAGAAGTTTCCCATTCCAATTTCTTCCCTCTTCCCCCCTTCTTTCCCACCGCCCCTCTTCTCCAACGCTTTCTAAACTCTGCCTCTGACCTCTGTCTGTCTCTCTCTCATCTGTAACCATATCTTTGTGAATCACAGAATCCCAGATTCCAGGACATTGGCCAGGCTCTCTTGAGGTCATCTTGTCCAGCTTACTGCCTCCAGGCTATCCAGCTTATGCTCTGGCCCTGACAGATTCTGTCCTGGTCATCAGCTCCCAGCCCTCCCATCCTGCTCTCTGCCCCTTCTCATCCTCCCCCAGGAAGTTCTTCTCAATATCTGGCCCATCTTTATTTATACCTTCAATCAGTGGATGTAGAAAATAGCTCACTCTCACAGAATAGCCAAATCAATCTCCCTTCTTCTCCTTTCCTCTTTCCATTTGATATTTTCTGTGAAAGAAACTAACCCTCCTGTTGTCCCACTCGGAAAAGCACCACTTGGTCTCGCTCCCTTCCCCCATCTCATCTTCCCTATGAGAACAGGAGCCAGGCACTGGTCAGCTCTGGCCCCTCGGGGAGGCAGGGAAAGGACCCAGGCTTCTTCCTGACACCCAGGCTTTCCAGTTGTGACTCCCATCACCCCTTCCCATCCTCTCGTTCTCTGGGGCCCCTGACCCTTCATGGTCAGTCTTGTTGCTGGCTCCCACAAGCTTAAGATGGGGTGGATGGTGGGGGTAGGGTGGCCATCCAGGCCTCCCCTCCCAGCCCTCCCCACCCCTCGCCTTGGCAGCTTCCCCTGGAAGGAGACAATGGGGCTGTGAGCAGAAAAGGGCAGGGGCAAAAGGAGGCTGGCTTGGTCCAGGCCAGAGCATGCCCTGAGCCCACCAGAGTCCTGGCACCGTGACATTTCCCGGGGGGTGCAGTCCCCTCCTGCCCTGTTCTCATCGGAAGCCAGGAGTTGGGTGGGAGCGGGAATTGGCGGGGGAAGTCAGCGGGAGGCTTGATCATCAGGGCCCAGCCAGGGGGATTCCAGAATGTGTACTTTGATGAAGAAATGCAGCGGTGGAGGGGATGAGGCGGTGGGGGGTGGGGTGGGGTTGGGGGGTGCGGGCAGCCGGGCTGCAGTCAGGCTGGCGGTAGGGCACCCAGCCAGTCAGAGCAGGAGGTGTTCATGAACACAGAAGCCTGTCCCCTGGGAGTGGGGAGAGCGCCCTCTAGCCTGCACCCTCCTTCCTGCCAGGGGCAGGGTGGGGCGAGGCCCTGGGTGCTTTCCCCAGACAGCTTGAGGAGGAGCACAGGGAGGGAAAGGTCGCTGGGCAAGTACTTCACCCACTTTCCACCTGGTCTCTTTGGCTGTTTCCTCTAGCTTAGAGCCCTCTGCTTAATCCAGAAATTAGATCTAGAAAGGACCTTACAGATCATCTGGGCCAATCTTCTCACTCTCAGTGACAGAAGTCTAGCAAAGTTCAGGGACAGGAGGTGACTTGCCCAAGGCCACCCAGAATGCAAGTAGCTGAGGGCTGGGGACCAGGAGTCCACCTCCCTCTGAGTGCTGTGTCCTGGTGTGCAGTAGGGGTAGGGGTCAGGAAAGGGGTACAGGCCCCTGCACAGGCCCCTTCTGCTCCCCCCGTCTCACAGTGCTTCCCCACCTCGGTATGAGAGAGCAGATGGCACAGGACAGACTCTCTGCAGGATATCCAGTGGATGGTCGTTGTGTCCAGGCCTCTGACCAGCAGCAAGCCATCTTGTGTGGGGAAGTCATTCAGGGCAGGGAAAACCCCTGCAAGGGGAGAAGTGTGAGGAGGTGGGAAGGGCAGCACCTGGGACTGGGCAGAAAGAACCCAGTTGGGCCGGGGGAGGGGGGCGGGTGTGGAGCCAGGGAATGGGGTGGCTGGTGGGCGGTGGGGAGGTAGGGGTTAATGGAGCTGGGGCATTACTGACTTTGATGTGGTGGTTGGGGTGGGGGTAGGGACTGGGGGAGGGGGAACAGTAATTACTGAGTTAGACAGAGCAGGACAGGACAGGCGGGCTGGGCACAGGCCCGGGCCCAGCCTCCTCGGCAGCCCAGCCGTCAGGCAACATTTTTCTACCCCTTCTCCACCACCCACCTCCCCCACCCCTGTGCAGCCCCCACCCACAGCCCCAGGGCTCAGGGCTCCCTCTGCTGGCTCTTGGGAGCTGAGGGTCAGACTAAGGAGTACCCAGAATGAGTGCGGGGAACTAGTGGGGATTTGGCTGTGAGACCCTTTAGAGGAGCAGGCATCAGAAAGGTCTGTGATCCTCTTGGCCTCAAGAATCCACCCAGGAGCGCCGGCTGGAGAAGGGAGGAGGGGGGTGGGGGGATCTTGGAGGGTGCTCCTGGTCCATGGATTAGACTGGCAGGGGAGGAGGAGATACTGAGATCCAGGCTAAGGAGAGTTGGAGCAAAGTATGTTCTCAGGAATTCACACATGCTGCCTGATTGCCGTGCACTGTGCAGGCCCAGGAGATGGTTAAGGGTGTGAATGGGAAGTCACCTATGGGAAGACACTTGTGGAAGCCCACTCTCTGGACAGGCTCTTTTCAGAAGTAGGCAGGTATTATTATTTATTTCCACTTTACAGTTGAGGACACTGAGGTTCAGAAGGTTAAGTTTCCTCATCCATTCAACAAAGGCTTGTAACAAAGGCCAACCTCCCCGGCTAGGGGCTTGCTAACATTGTGGAACCAGCAAAGGACAGAGCCTAGATCCAAACTCAAGTCCGATGGATTCTCAAGGCCCCGAGTTGTGTTCTGCTAATGACATTATACTTCTCCCTGAGATCTTTGGAATGAGTTTATATCTAATTGGAAAGAGAAGACGAGAAGATGTAACAAAACAATTATGCCACCGGCCAGGATGACAAACAACACTCCCGCCCCCATGAGTGAGGCAGGTGAGGGAGGTCAGTGAGGGCTGGGGCCCACCACTGGGTCCTTAGAGCAGGTGGGATCCGGGGCGAGTTTGGAGAGATGCTGTGTGAGATTTGGATGACTTACAAGTGAGGAGGGGGGCGGGGTTGTCTCTGAGTCTGGAAACTTAGCGGTATGATCTGGGATGGATGCAGAGTCAGCCAACCCTGATCAGACTAATGACCATGTGGAGGACAGTATGCAAAAGCCCCTGAGGTATCAGAAGCCCTCGGGGTGGGAGGGCTGTTTCCTCCAGTCCCTTTGGTTTTTAAAATATTCGCCTAAATTTATTGCAACGGGGATTCCCCCATTGAGTGGCCGGGGTCAGTCCCCTATCTTGCTTGCCTGTACAATAAGGGTGAACTGGGTGGAAGTGGACTAGAAAATTTTCCACCCTCTGAAGCCAGGCATGGGAAGGTAAGTTAGGCCAGAAACCCAGGCCTCCAAGGCTTAGATTCACAGATGCTGCCAATAGGAACTGGCTGCCCCCGGATGCCACCTCATTTGGCTACTTATTCTACCAACTGAGGTCCCTGGGAAGGAGATCTTGGCACAGGAGGCCAAGCCAGCTAGAATGGCCAAACCCAGGCTTGTTCCTTCTTGTCTATGTACTGATTTCTTTTAGGGCTAGCTTTGTTTTTTCTATGCCCAGGAGCGGCTATTTGTTTAGGATCTCAGATCCTACATATTATATATTTCCTACCACCATTGTGCTCCAACTGCCAGCCCCCGCCCAACACACAGATGCTTCCAGACAGGCACCTCTTCCCTAGGCTGATTTCAGGCCAGTGCGAACTCAGAGGCCCCCAAAGCAGAGTTCAGTCCCTAAGCAAGCAGAAGGGAAGGAAGGAGGGCAAAGGAAGAGGGGCATTGAGGGAGTTATTTTGTGATTCGGTTAAAGATGGTGTTAAAGTTAGAGAGGCTATTCGAGTCTGTCTTGCCAACTCCTTATCTTCCTGACGCCCAGAGAGGGAACTGACTTGCTCAGCATAGCTCAGCTCACCCAGAGTGGACAGAGACCGGAGTACAAATGTGAGGCCTGGTGTTTTGCCCAACGCTTCCCTGCCAGTCCCCTTCTGGAGTTTCCTTTCCTGTGACTTGAAGATGGGAGTGAGGACAGGAGGGCAGGGAGCAAGCTGGTCCCTTGGGATTCTAGCTGCTACTATTGCCCATCCCTCCTCCTGACTGGCTTGTAAACAAGTCTAGTTCCCAGGCAGCCAGCCAGCCTGAGGAGCCAGACCCGGACCAGAAGCTGACTCCAGGGCAGCCCCTCAACCCTGTGCAGGGCCAGCCCCACCTCCTGGGGGGCTCTGCCTGTCGTGCTCCTCCTGATTCCTCTCCTATCTCAAGCTTCTGGGAAAAAGACAAGGTCAAGAGGTTCTTTCCCTTTCTCGCCTGCACACCCCACCCTCTCCTACTTCCCCAGAGCAGGAGGGGGGAGAGAAGCGGGATGGGACAGAGTAACCTTGGGAAGATAAGGCCAGTCAGCCTTGGGAAAGTAGGGAGTTAGCAAAGGGCAGGATTGGGGAGGGGAGACTGGGGAACTTGGCAGCTTGTGGGTGGAGTGGGGAAGACGGGTTTGCAGAGTCCCAGGCTCCCAGGTTGAGTTCTCAAGATGCAGGTGGCAGAAGAGGAGCTGAATGGCTGTGTGGAGGCCTGTTTCCCTGCCTCTAAATCCAGCTGGGGAGAAAATGTTTCTGGAAGCTAATTAGGAGTCATGAAGCCACATGTGGACAGGGTTCAAGTGAGGACCTTCTCCTTAGATGGCTCCTTCATTCACTCAAAAACATGTATTAGATGATATTCATTGGAGAAGCATAGTAATCATTCACAATATGCAAATTTTCATAATAAACATTGGAGGGGAAATACAAATTAAGCAGCTAAAAATCTGCCATGGAGAACGAAAATAACAGTCCTAACTCTCAAGGTGCTCCATAGTCTTGTTTACCAACCTTGTACAACCATACTGGAAGTTGCCCCCAATTATTTTTGTAATGAAATGGGATAAGTAGAAGGGGGATGAAGAGACTGATAGAAATAAAGATAGATAGATAAAGACTGATCAGCTTGTACAGCCAGGGGTTTTCCTACCCTTGGCCCACTTGCCCCTGCCCCATCTATTACTTCTCTAGAGATGCGAAAGGGTTGGGGCTGGACCTTCCCAGGTACAGTGGGAATGCAGTGATGGCAAGTCCTAAGCATGGAGGCAGGCAGGTTTGGATTATGAGTCTCTCCACTTAGGAGAGAACTTTGGTTCCTGGACTACTGGGGTAGGGGTGATGACACTGACCGGACAGGGTGGTGATGGGGGTGGGGTGGAGTGTGGTAGGACACTTTACAGGATTGAGGACTGAGCTCAAGGATTGAGCTTACACATCTTCCTGCAATCATGTCTCCAAGCATCTCACTCCTTAGTGAGAGAAGTTCTACCTTAAGACCTAAATTCCTCCTGCTGCTATTTAAGCCCATTATATCTCATTGTTGTGGGCCCAGAACATGCCTGGGCAGCCTGTACTTGCGGAGCAAATGGGGACAGTGGGGTGGATGTGCACTAAAGCTAAGCTGAAAAGTAGGCCACTTTGACCTTTGGTACATATCTACCAACATTTTCCTCCACGTTTTCTTTCTCATGGTGTTGCTTCTCCCCGCCCAAAATCTTATTCCACCCCCTGCTAAAGGCTTTTGAGTGGTTTCAAATTACCCTCAGCCTAAATACTCTACCTAGTTATTCCTACCAGACAGAGATCTCAGCTAAGTGCTCAAATAAGAGCATTCCAATTAAAATAGTCCCCTCCAGGTGTGAATACCCAGCCGAGTGAACCTTCAGGGGTATGATGTACAGCAACTAAAAGGAAGTGCTAGCCTCGGATGAAGCAAAGGCTGAGAATGGAGGGATTTCTGAAAGTGTGTGAAACTCCCGGTAAGGTCTTTACCCACCAAGCCCAGGAGTATCCCCTCCCCAGTCAGTTATGTTATCTGCCCTGAGACCCCCCCGCCCCGTGCACGGGTCTTGGCTTGCTGCCATCTTGCTCTGGAAAGGTCACAGACCCTGGAGCAGGAGAAGGGGTCAGTGTCATCTACTTTACAACATGGCTTCAGAGACTCAGTCCCCAGTGCCTTCCTCCTGCTCAGGGAAACAGGGAGATATCGGGGTTGGGGTTGGGGGTGAGGGGTGGAATCTGACAGAAGGAGAAATCTGGGCTAGAGAGGAAGGGGGTGTGACTTTCCTCAAAGGCGCCCTTCCCTGACCGCTCTAACATACCGTGGCTTGCTGTATTGCTGGGATTGCCCTACCTTTCTTGCATCAGGGCTAATCAGCTAACACAAGACCAGCTTGTGGTCCACTAAGACCAGATCCTTTTCTGACACTGTCTACTCTTCTTTATATTTCTTTATAATATGTACCTTCTTTTCTTTGACAGCTTACTTTTTTTTCCTAATTGAGTTTATTTGTTATTTTTATTTTTGGCTGTGCTGGGTCTTCATTACTGTGTGCGGGCTTTCTCTAGTTGCAGAGAGTGGGGGCTATTCTCTAGTTGCAGAGTGCCCAGCTTCTCATCGCAGTGGCTTCTCTTGTTGCAGAGCAGAGGTTCTAGGGTGTGAGAGCTTCAGTAGTTGCAGCACATGGGCTCAGTAATTGTTGCACACTGGCTTAGGTGCTCAGAGGCATGTGGGATCTTCAGGACCAGAGATCGAACTAGTGTCCTCTTGCTTGATCTTCCTTCCGTTAAGGTCCTCTTCCTTTCCCTTTTGGGTTAGGCCTGGTGAATTTTAACCTTGGTCTACCTGGTGCCAGATGCCTTCACCTTGAGTCAAAATCCTGTAAGGATTTATTAATGAAGGTGTACACAGAAGGATAATACTAACTCTTTGATCTATAGCAATTTCAGTCTAGAATCTAGCTCAGAGGGGACACACACACACACACACACACACACACACACGCACGCACGGAATAGTAAGAGAACCAGGTGGGACAATCTCTGTCTCAGTTGGGGGTGCTGGTGGGGCAAGAGGCATGTCACAGCTCCCGGCTGTGGGCTGGGCGGGGCTGGTCTCCTGCCCCTCCCCCAAGCTCTTCGAGTTACAACCATGGTCTGCTGTTCTTTACTTCCCAGGGCCGTGGGCAGCCCTTTGGTCATGGACCCTACCAGCATCTGCAGGAAGGCCCGGCGGCTCGCAGGCCGGCAGGCTGAGTTGTGCCAGGCCGAGCCAGAAGTGGTGGCCGAGCTAGCGCGGGGCGCCCGGCTGGGGGTTCGGGAATGCCAGTTCCAGTTCCGCTTCCGACGCTGGAACTGCTCCAGCCATAGCAAGGCCTTCGGGCGCATCCTGCAACAGGGTCAGTGTGGGGAGGACCCCAGGAGGGGGCTGTTGTCTCGCCGTTGGAGAGTCAGAGGAGAGGGTGGGGGTGGGGGGAGGCCCACGGAGCCCCACTTCCTCCACGGGTCAAAGGACACGGCCCCGATCACGTCTCCCAGCCCTACGCCACTCTGCCTCGCGCCCACCGCAGCGCCCCAGAACCCAGCCCAGGTCTTGCTGTCTGACCGCCCCTCTCCGCTTCCGCAGACATCCGGGAGACGGCCTTCGTGTTCGCTATAACGGCGGCAGGCGCCAGCCATGCGGTCACGCAGGCCTGCTCCATGGGCGAGCTGCTGCAGTGCGGCTGCCAGGCGCCCCGAGGCCGGGCCCCACCCCGACCCCCCGGCCTGCCAGGCACCCCTGGGCCCCCCGGCCCCGCGGGATCCCCCGACGGCAGCGCTGCCTGGGAGTGGGGAGGCTGCGGCGACGACGTGGACTTCGGGGACGAGAAGTCGAGGCTCTTCATGGACGCGCAGCACAAACGGGGACGTGGAGACATCCGTATGTTGGTGCAACTTCATAACAACGAGGCGGGCCGGCTGGTGAGTGGGGACAGGCACGTATAAGGGTGCGCGCGCGCGCGTGTGTGTGTGTGTGTGTGTGTAAATGTGGGAGTGTGGGTGAGTTTGAAAGGATGTGGAGACTGTGGTATATGAGGAGGAGTGAGTTTGTGGAAGGGGTGGGTGGGGTACACGGTATAGGAGTTTGTTAATGTGTGGGAGGCCACTGGGGAAGATTGGCTGGGGGTGTGGTTGGGCCAGTGGGAGGCAAGGTGGCTGACCTAGAAGAGGGAGTCACTTGTGGGGCCTGGGAGGGGTAGGGGCTGATGGCCTAGTGGGCAGGGTAGGGAGGGGACACTCAGGGAAGAGGACCCAGGACCTTTAGGGACCTCAGGTAGGGAGGACATACTTCTGAAACAGGACAAGTAGGGCAAAGCTTGGGTGGCTAGGGGCTGCCAGGGCAGGGCCTGAGGAGGGAGACCAAGGCCAAGGATGAGAGAAAGGACAGAAGCCCAGTAAAGGCATGGGATCTGGAGGTTGGGGAGCTGGGAGAAGTGAGGGAGGCTCCAGGGACAATGGTCTTGGAAAGGAGTGAAGGACGAGGAGTGGATCCTGATGGTAGGAGGGGTCAGGCAGAGGCCAGGAAAGCTGTGACAGTCTAGGCACTTGTCAACTGGCTGCCTGGCAATCCCAGACCAGTCCCTGCCCAGAGCCCTGGCAGCCTCTCCCCTTCCCTCTATGATAAGGAGGGCCTCAGGAGCTCCTGTTTAGGGACAAGAAGCAGTATGAGTCAGATGTTCCTGGGGCGGGGTGGAGGGGAAAGAGAAGAGGCCTAGGAGGGGGCCCATAGACTTCAAGACTGTAGATAAGGTTGGCCCCTGGACTCTGAGCTTCCGGAAATGATCTTCCTGGGGCATCTAGCCCCATAAATCTCTAGCAGGGTTGTGAGTTTTCCATTCCAGCTTCAGACATAAATGGTAAATAAAGGGCAGGACTCCTGGGTTTCAGTTCTCAGTAGGGCATTCATAGGGGCCCTCCTGCACCCTATGCCTCAGTTCTAGCATGTGCCAGGGAACCCCCATATCCTATGTCTTGTAGGGTTATGGCCTGAGGCATTGGGCATGGGTGGGAGGAAGAGGGGACTTGGAGAGGAATGTCCAGACAGGCCCACATACCTGTCGGAAAGGATTGGGGAGGGGTGGCGGAGACAGAGCCCAGGCAGCCTGCTCTGCCTGGGGCCCTGAGAGCAGGAATGAGAAGGCTGGCTGGCAAGAGGAATCCGTGCGACAGCTGCCACCTTTACCCTCTCCCTCCAGGGAGAATCTCACCCTTGCTGTCCATTCCGCTTTCTCCCCCATTCCTTGGCTTTGGATCCTGGAATCTTTACACTGCATACTGTCCCCCACTCCCCACTGTTCCCACTTCTCTATCATTCCTCCTCCTTTCCCGGGTGTCGGGCCGTGATTTCCTCCTTCCCACTTTGCGCGCTCTCGCTTTTTTATTTGGCTTTTTTTTTTTTTTGGTCTGCTCTTTGCTGTCTTCCATTCACCACCCTCCTCTATCTTATTTTCTGTCGGTCCTCTGGGCCTTTCTGCGCCCCACCTCCCGGATCTGTTCCCATCCGCCTGCTCTTATGCTCCCCGCAGGCAGTGCGGAGCCACACGCGGACCGAATGCAAGTGCCACGGGCTGTCCGGCTCGTGCGCGCTGCGCACCTGCTGGCAGAAGCTGCCCCCGTTCCGCGAGGTGGGCGCGCGGTTGCTCGAGCGCTTCCACGGCGCCTCGCGTGTCATGGGCACCAACGATGGCAAGGCTCTGCTGCCCGCCGTCCGCACGCTCAAGCCGCCGGGCCGCGCTGACCTGCTCTATGCCGCCGACTCGCCCGACTTCTGCGCCCCCAACCGGCGCACGGGTTCGCCGGGCACCCGCGGCCGCGCCTGCAACAGCAGCGCCCCGGACCTCAGCGGCTGCGACCTGCTGTGCTGCGGCCGCGGGCACCGCCAGGAGAGCGTGCTTCTCGAGGAGAACTGCCTGTGCCGCTTTCACTGGTGCTGCGTGGTGCAGTGCCACCGCTGCCGCGTGCGCAAGGAGCTCAGCCTTTGCCTTTGACCCGCCGTGGCACCCGAAACTGCGCGCGGAGCCGCCTCTCGGTACCTGCGGGACCTCTGGGCGCCAGCAGAGGGCGCTGCCTCGGCCCGGCTTCCCCCTGAGAAAGTCCATCTTCCAGGCCTCTGGAAACTGCGAGGCGGTGGGACTTGAGACTTATGCCGGTTCATCAAGGCCCAGGGCACTGAGGGAGCCACCCG
Organism: Bos taurus; assembly: GCF_002263795.3. Classification (NCBI taxonomy): domain Eukaryota; kingdom Metazoa; phylum Chordata; class Mammalia; order Artiodactyla; family Bovidae; genus Bos; species Bos taurus. The sequence goes on from NC_037329.1 coordinate 106,834,915, forward strand.
ACAGGGGCTCCCGGGGACTTCATGAGGAGACCATATAGAGCCTCTCTCCTCGGCCCCCAGACGGAAACCAAAGAGCCAGTTTCTAGGCCTCTGGATGTGGGGCTCCTCAGAACTACTGGCCATGGGGTGGGTGGGTGAGTTTTGTATCAATAAAGATATTTAAACCAATAGGATATATCAATAAAGATATTTAAACCTAGGCCCAGAGTTTTTGGGGCGGGGGGGCTGCCATGGGACAGGCTCTGAAAGGAGTGAGTGAGTAAAGGGAGATGGTTTTGATAGAACGGGCCTCTCAGGGGTCATCACCTGGGTCCCCATCTGTCTTCCAGAACTGGGCTCTCCTGGTGGTGAAGAGTGCCAGATCCCGCCCTTGGCATTCTTCTTATTCACTCTGGTACACATCTAGGGTCTGTATCTGCAAGCTGGGGGAGAACTGGGATCCCCTTTAATGGGCAGACTGAGGGGATCTAGGGAAAGAGGACCAGAAGCCTCTGGTGGTGTGCTGAGTTCTCAGGTCAGCCCTTGTCCTAATTCAGGGTGTGGGGAGTTTGTTTTTCTGTTTCTGGGAAATTTGAGGGTAGACTTATAAGGCCACCCAAACTCAAATGTTAACTTTATAAACGGTAGAATGTGATGAAAATATCCTTAGTAACATCAGATTTTGCTGTCATCAAAACTAGCTTCACCCCCACTAACACTGAAAAAACTTAGAATGGCATTTCCAATCAAACTTAGAGGGAGGTGAAGCAAAGCTTTGCCAAGGTTTCTCTTGGTATCCAACCACGTTTCTGCCTTTCTGATTCCTCTTGGAAAGCTAATGGTGAGGGTAAAGGGACAGAGGAAGGTTTGGGGTTCTGGGTTTTCCAGAATTGAGGGTAAGGCCCCCATCTTTCTCCAGAGAGAATGGAAGAGGACATAGCCAAATGGCTGGGATTCAGAGCCCCCAGTGTCCCCACAGTCCAAAAACTGCAGTGGAGAATGACTCTCCCATCAAGGTATGCAGAGCAAAGCATGAACGTTAGATTCAGGTACTCTGGGTTGGAAACCAGTGCTGTTGCTTAGAAGTTTACGATATAGGCCATCTTAGTCCCAGTGTCTTTACCTATGCAATGGGAATATAATTGTTTTAGTTATCCATTGCTGCATAACAAACAACCCAAAGTAATTATTCCTCATGATCCTTTAGGTCAGGAATTTGTCAGGACTCAGCTGGGTGGTTCTGCTCTTTGTGACAGAGCTGTTGGTTGTAGTCATCCACTTGGCTGATTCTGCTGGTGGCTCTGCTGGGATGGACAGTCCAAAAGCCTTCACTCATGTATGTCCAGTGTCCCAGAGTTTCTCCAGTAGCCTCCTCTCCATGTGACCAGCTTGGGCTTCCTTACAGCATGGTGGCCTCAGCATAAAGCTGGATTTCAAATTATACTGTGCCAAACTTGAAGGCAGAAATTGCAAGTGTCTTGTTAGGGTCCAGCCTTGGAAGGTACCCAGCATCACTGTCATTCCCTTTTGGTTGACACAAGTCACAGAACCAGTCAAAATTCAAGGGGAGAAAACAGATTCCTCTTCTCAATGTGCTGAGTATTTGCTAAGTCACTTGTGTCGTGTCGGGTTCTTGGCGACCGTATGGACTGTAGCCTGCCAGGCTCCTCTGTCTGTGGAATTCTCAGTAGGACAAGGGCAACTTGTTACACCCATCATAATCTATCCACATCCTCAAATAATTTTAGGGCAGATTCTTTGAGATGTGCAAAGCACTTAGCATTTGATGCAATAATTTATGTCAGGTTTGTATTTAATAAATGGTAGTTACTGTGAGAAAGGGGATAGAGACCTGATGCTTTGCAGGCATTGGGCAGGCCTTGACTGCAAATGAAGATACCCAACTCAAACTAACTTAGGCCAAAGGGAATTAATTAGTGGATCTCATACCTGGAAATGGTTGGATGGCATCACTGATTTAATGGACATGAACTTGGGCAAATTCCAGGAGATAGTGAGGGACAGGGAGGCCTGAGTGCTGCAATCCATGAGATCACAAAGAGTTGGACATAACTTAGCAACTGAACAACAACAAAAATACCTGGGAAGTCCAGGTAAGTCTGAATTTAGGCACTGCTGAGCCCAGGGGCCCAAATGATTGACATCACCTCTCTCTCTCTCACCCTGACTCCCAGGTCTATTGTTTCTACTTGTCTGTCTCTCTTTTCATACTGTCCTTATTTTCTCCTGCTGCAGACAGACTTCCTCTATATGGCAGCCTTATGTCTACATTCTTAGACTCTTAGTGCCACTGACCCAAAAAAGATCAAAAAAGAATGGAATTCCCATCAGGAGTCCTAAGGAAGCTGGGATCAGGTCAACTTGACCCGCTTGCCTATCCTTGAACTAATAACAGTGTAGGGTGGGGTGTGTGTGTGGGAGACTTCCCTGGCGGTCTTGTGGTTAAGACTCCCCGCTCCCAATGTAAGGGGCATGGGTCCAGTCAGTGGGAACTAAGATTCCACATGCTCCATAGTGCAGGAAAAGAAAAAAAACTAGTGTCCAGGGAAATGTACCACCACAACTGGCATTGGTAGCCCCCCTAGAACCACAGGGAACTGGGGCACAGCGAGGAGAGAAGATTTCTTCAAGTGAAAGAGAGGGAAGGGGAACTCATCCTGGGTATGACAGACCCTTTACATGGCTTCCAGGGCATCAGCTCTCCCCTGACAGTACCCCCTACACACACCTGTGTGACCTCACGTGGTTCAGCCCTCGAAGACCACATCGCTACCCCGGAGTGAAGCCTGTATGGAGAGGAAGTATTAGGCTGCAGTGAGAAGGAAAAGACATTTAGGTTTTCTTTTCTTTTCCAATCTTCTTCCTCCTGGCTCCCTCAAGTCAAATACCTGGGCTTCAGGGAAGTATCATGGAGAATTCGGACTCAGAATCTCTTGAACTAAGGGGTTTGGCTAACTTACCAAGGCGGGAGAATGGAGCCAGCATTGTGGGCCCATGGAAGAAAAATGAAGCACTGTACAGGATGGGGTTTTCATTCACATTTCTGCCTTCTCCAGGCTAAGCACCAAAGAATTGATGCTTTTGAACAGTGGTATTGGAGAAGACTCTTGACAGTCATTTGGCCTGCAAGGAGATCACACCAATTAATTCTAAAGGAAATCAACTCTGATTATTCATTGGAAGGACTGCTGCTGAAGGTGAAGCTCCAATACTTAGGCCACCTGATGTGAAAAGCCTGCTCATTGGAAAAGACCCTGATGCTGGGAAAGACTGAAGGCAGGAGGAGAAGGGGACGACAAGATGGTTGGGTGGCATCACTGACTCAATGAACATGAGTTTGAGAAAGCTCCGGGAGACGCTGAAGGACAGGGAAGCCTGGTGTGCTGCAGTCCATGGGGTCACAAAGAGTCAGAACAGACTGAGCGACTGAACAACTGCCTCCCCTGAGAGTTCCCTGGCTGGGTGCAACACTTACTGTTTAAAAAAAAAAAGTCTCCTGCACTTTTCTCAGAGGCCACCAGAGGGTGCACAGAGCCCAGCTTCCCTGTTAACACGGCTCACAGGACCTGCAGGACATCTGGGGAACTCAAGAGAGTTGTCAGTAAGAGAGGGTAGGATGGAAAGGAAGTAAGGAGACCCACGGACAGCTAGGTCAAGCTGCTAGGGATCCAGACTGTCTGAGACCTCTAGGCTGACCCAGATGTAGGGCTGGGATGCCTGCCTCTGTCTCTACTGCCGGGTTCTGGTGCCGGGTAGTGGTAGGAGGCGGTGATATGGGGTGTGGGATGCTGGATTTCCTCTTCTGTGATGCTAGGGAGGACAACTGAGGCAGTGGCAGAAACTGACACCATCCCTAGTAGGTTAAAAGGAATTCAGTGGGCGTAGCACGATAGCAGTGGGGGGTAAAAAGACCTAGTTTGCCACCTTGAGCTGGGCCAAGTCAGTTCCCCTCTCTGAGCCTCAGTCTCCCCACTATGAAATGAGGATACCTGATAGCACATGGTAAGAGTGCTTGCAGACTTTGAACGGGCACTCATGTGTTAGCGTCCATCTTCTGTGACCAGGAGAGACTGGGAACTACAGCAGGAGTCGGGGAACTGCCTTCTGTGAAAGGTGAGAGTGGTGGCCCGGGAGGCACCATTTTGACCATTATCCTGGTCCTCTTTAAGCTTGGAGGTGGCTCTGCATCATTGCCCTGAGGACTGGGATGGTGGCTGGAAGCAGAACTCAGAAATGCCCCAACACCATGACCACCCCACCTCCCCTGTCTTGCTCACCCAGCTGCCCAGCCTCAGGCACAGTCTGAGCCATCGAGGTCCCCTGCTGGCTGAGTGGTGGGGGACATGTGGAACTGGGGAGATGGGGGAAGAGCACAGAGGCGCTCCAGATGTGTGCGTGACCACATCAGGGAACGCCGGAACAAACAGGCAGAAGGGCGGGAGGCGGGAGGAAGGCCCAGGACTCAGGAAGCTCTTCCCCTCCCCTTCCGGACCTAACACACAGGGGTCTGGGAGACTGGAGCTGCCGGCTCTTCCCCCTTCCTTACCTTCCTGAGGGGACCATGGTCCCTGAGGCCTGGACAAGAGGACAAAGAGCTGCCTCATCACTCTGGGGCTCCTTCCCTCCCTTCTTCACAAAGCTAGCCTTCTCCAGCAGAGCATCAGGACTAAGCCTGGACTGGGCTCAGCTGGGGCCATGGGGGTCCCACCTGTTCTCACCCTGGTGCCTCCCTGGCCCTCCCTTCCCCGCAACCTCCGATGGAGCCGCCACAGCTGGAACCATTCTCCGGCGCTGCCTTTCATCCCTGGTCTCCCCCACCCCCAGTGGCCCCTGTAATTGTGGTCTCAGGCAGCGGCTGCGGGGGCTGGGGCTAGGCTGAGGGCCAGAGCCCAGGGCAGGGCCAGGGCGGGGCTTGGGGGCTGCTGATAGGGGCTTGCCCATGGCATGGGTCTTATGAGGTTGGGGCTCCAGCTGCAGACACCCTTTCAGGGTTTCATCTTCACATATGCCAAGGCCAGCCCACATAAGCCCTCGCTTCCCAGGACTAGGGAGAAGCGCCTCAGATGGGGCACTCCTGGACCCTCATGACAGCAGGCTAGTGCCATGCTTGAGTGCCAGCAAGGCTTGGGCATTGTTTGCTTCCTGGAGTTTTCAAAGAAAGGGTCTTCTCCCTCTCCCTTACATTTCTGTATTTCATGAATAGTGGTAGGGGAGCAAAGAGATCAGTCTTTATCTGATGAAGGCCAAAGGGAAAAAAAAAATCAGCCACTAAACCAGGTCAGTGGCATTTCCCAAATGTGGTCCCCTTGAAAAGCGCTTGAGACATTGGTTAGAACTGCAGACCCCCAGGTCTTCCCTCTGGAAAGGCTGATTCAGCTTCACAGAGTCCAGAATTGGAATTTCCCACAACGGCTTACCCCAGGGGAAACATACAATGCATCAAGCGTGGGACATGCTAGTGTGAATGCTAGATGCGGAGTAAGGAGGTCTGCAGCCTGGATTATGAACCCATTGCTCGAGCCTTTCTGGGCCTCAGTTTCCCCAGCAGCCAATGGGAGTATAGCTCCCCAGTCTGGCTTGTCCCTGCTGGTGCCCTCTCCCACTCTGGGCTCACGCCTCCTTCCTGGGTTGAGACTGGTTCTGCCCTGCCCCTCCCCATACCCTTCCCAAACCTTAGACCCAAGCTGTCGCTCTTCCTGCAGCCTGGTAGGGGAGAGTGGGGAGGGCAGGGGGCGGCTGGGGTCAAACCCGGCTCTGGCTGACGCAGACTGCTTCCTGCCCCCGGCTGTTTCCCTGCTGTCCAGCCAGACTGCTCCCCCCACTGCCCCACCCCCACCCCCAGCAGCCTCAAGCCCTTAATTCCTGACAGCTGCGGTGGCTCCCGGCAGAGATGGGGGAGAGGAGGAGGGAGATGCCGTCAGCCTGCTGTTGCTCAGGCCGCCACCACCACCTGACAGTCTAGGGACAGGGAAGGCCCCACCCTTCTCGTTCGATTCCCCAGGGGGAGCCAATTCCAGGAATGGGCCCCTTTTTGTCTCTGAGCCCAGAGGCTTTGGTCGTTTATCCTTAAGCCAGCAGGGGCTCTCTTCAGAGAGGGGGGCAGTGAGGTTGGGAGGGATGCATATGTATAGAGTGAGAGGCTTGTGCCCATTTTACAGAGGGGGATGTCAAGGCCACAGTGGGAATAGGTTTTGCTATCAGGGTGCAGGTTAGAGCCAGAAACAGAAGCTGGAGCCTCTGTCCCTGACTCTCTGGCTTTTGGGCCCTTACCTGGGTCTGGTACACTCAACATGCTAGGCAAACCTAGTGTTCAGCTGGGATGTGAGGACAGAAAAGAATCCCAGAGAGGCGTGGCCCTGAGCCAGGAAGCTGGTGTTCCGGAGCTCCCAGAGGACCAAGAGACAGGGCCAAGGTGAGACCTGGGATATCTACAGGCTAGACATGGGGAAGGAGGACTCACTGTTGGGACTGCTGCTGCTATGCTCAAGTGGGCTTTGATTCAGCTCTTCCACTAACTTGCTGGGTGACCTTGAGTAAGTCATGACCCTTTCTGAGCCTCAGTATTTTCTTATGAAATAAAAGGGGATGAAATAAGATAACCTCAAAGCACACTTTTAGGATTAAAAGACTCTCTAATCCCTCCTCTTAGGGTATGCCACCCCTGGATGCTCTGCTCCCAGACAAGCATTCACTGGAGTCCCAGGACTTTTACCTTCACTGGCTCATTGATGAGATGAGGTGGGTCTCATTAACCTCATTTCACTGAGGCAGAGGGTGGCTTCGTTTCCAGGAGGCACCTGTTGAAGGTCACACAGCCAACAAGAGCAAGATCGGGGGGCTGCCAACCCCCTCTGCAGGACCCCACACCTGCCTCAGCAGCCAAGCCTGGGAAGTCCCTCCTGAGGTGGGGGAGGCGAGCAGAGGGCCAGCCCCTGCAGGTGTGTATATGCGGTGGGGGGTGGGGGGTGGGGGTGGGGGGTGGGGGTGGGGGCGGGGGATGGCTCCCCAGCAGCTGCGGCTCAGTCAGGCGCACACACCTCGCAGTAACACACACCTTCCCACACAAACCAGCCAGCCGGCTCACTGGCACCGCCCTGGGCCTGATCGCGCAGACCCCAACACCTCTTCTCCCCGCCCCTCCCCGCACGGTCTGCACAGCCGCTCCCACCCCAATGCTGAGCAGACACAGTGGCCTCGGGAGGAGTACACGCCTCTGCCCCCCTCCCCCGTCGTCGTGACGTCACGTGGGGTAGAGCCCTGAGACTCGGGGAGTTGGGGGGGGGGGGAGGAAAGGGGAGGCGGCCCGAGCTCCCCGAGCCGGGACAGTCACTCACTCTTTTGGGCGGTGGGGCCGGGCACAGACAGCGCCGCCCCCCCGCTACTCCCCCCACCCCGCCGCCCGCCTCGCAAGCCCTCGGAAGCACAGGCTCACTGCGCTGTGCTCTGGGGGCTCCCCGGCACCCCAGCCTCTCTTCCCTAGCCCACAGCACCTCCGGGCCCCCCTTACACTCAAGAGGCACCAGGAGTTGTTGCAGGGGGGCCTCGGGAAATTCCCCGAACCCCTGTGCCAGGAGGTGCCCGGTGCGCCCGCCCGCCCGCCGCCCCCCCACCCGAGGGCGGTGCCCGGGGGCGCTGCCCCATGGAGCAGGGAGGCGGGCACCGTCTGCTCCGGGAGCCGTGACCCGAGTCGGAGCTGTGTGTCGCAGCCGCCCCGACCCCCCGCGGATCATGCGCCGTCGCCCCTGGCTCGCCGGTCCCACCGGGCTGTGAGCCCCCAACTCCTGGCCCATCACGGCCTGCGCGCGATGGGCAGCACTCACCCTTGCCCCTGGCTGCGGCTCCGACCTCGGCCCCAGCCGCGGCCCGCGCTCTGCGCTCTCCTCTTCTTCCTACTGCTGCTGGCTGCCTCCGTGCCCAGGTGAGCCCTCACCTTATGCCCCGCCCTCCTGGAGAGCTGGGACCCCCAGCCACAGGGGCCTCTGCGTGCCTGCTGGGGCAGGGGACCCTGAAAGGAGGGAGGGACGGTGTCGCAGGAAAGTGTTTGTGACCAATGAAAAGAGTACTCTCACAGGAGGGGATTGAACTGGTGACAAAATAAGGGCAGGCCAGGGAGACAGGGCAGTGCCCAGAAGAGTGATGGCTACTAGAGGGGGAAGTGTGTGTTTAGGGGGCAGCAAGTGCCAACCTGGAGTCCCTGCTATGCTGGCGGTACACACCTCACCCCAGGAGTAAGCTCAAATTGCCAAGCTTTACCTTGGAGATTGCCCCTAGGCAGAGGCAGGGGTTGGGAGCCCAAAGGGGGTTGCCCAGGTGGGGTCAATGAGAGATGGCAGCTAGAAGGATTCTTAGGGTGCATATGCATGTGTATGTGTGTGTGTATTTCTGTCTGTGGTCAAGTGAGCCCAGCAAGCTGACTTGTAAACAGCAGTCTGTGTGTGCACATGTGTGGATACGAGGGCTCATGGATCAATGTATGTTCAGATGAACATGTGTGTGAACTTGTGAGTGTCCATGTGTATGTATATAACTATGTCTGATGAAGTGTGCATGTGGGTAAGTGTTCCTGCATCTGTGTGTCCATTTCAATGTGTGCAGAAGTGTGTCTGCATGAATGTGACTGTCTGAAGCATACCGTTGGGAGTGGTCTCTGGGAGAACGCTTCGCTTGAGAGCATCAATGCCTGGGGATGTACTTATGAAATACTCTGTGTGCAGGCATACCGGATGTGTGCCCATTTGCACATGTTAATCGGTGTGGGTGTGCAGCCCTGTGGGCTGTCTTGGAGGGGAGGATGGTGAGAAGGTTGAGAAAAAGGAGAGTGCTTTGGGGGTATACTGATAGGCTCAACCCTCGAAAGCAGGGGTTGGAACTGAGGGATTATGGCCTTTGGGACAGTGTGTATAATTAGATGGGGCCCTACTAGCCCCCCAAAACGCTCACCCACCCCAACCCCACCTGCCTGCAGGTCTGCACCCAACGATATCCTGGGCCTCCGCCTCCCCCAGGAGCCCGTGCTCAACGCCAACACGGTGTGCCTGACATTGCCAGGCCTGAGCAAGCGGCAGATGGAGGTGTGTGTGCGCCACCCTGACGTGGCTGCTTCAGCCATCCAGGGCATCCAGATTGCCATCCATGAGTGCCAGCACCAGTTCCGGGATCAGCGCTGGAATTGCTCTAGTCTGGAGACTCGAAACAAGATCCCTTATGAGAGTCCCATCTTCAGCAGAGGTAGCTGCCTCTTACCCCTCACCCTTGCCCTGCCCACCCCATTCAGCACCCTCACTCCAGAACTGATCTACCAGCCATCCCCTAACCCACTCCCTCAAGCTGGCAAGCTCCCCAGATGCTCATCTCTTGGCCCTTGTTGCTCTCCTCCTGCCTCTTTCTGCTCTGGGCAAGTCCATGGTTGGGGGGAGGTGGGCAGTCAGACAAATGGGGCATATGTGGCTCCAGGCTGGGTTGTGTGGGATGCAGGTGGCAGGTTTCATGCCTGAGAACTGAACTCCTGGGTTATCCTGCCCTGAGATTGACTGCATAACTCAGGCCCAGGAAATACCCATATCGGTCACCTGTCTCAATTTACCCTATACCCAACTAGTAAATAGCATTTAGGATGAAGGGCCTGTGATGAAGTACCCAGAATCCACATGAACCTTTGCCCAACAGTGTAGGTGAGGGAAGCCTAAGCAGGTAAAACTATACTTCTGCAGAAGCCTTTCCCAGCGGGGAACACCACCAGCCTCTGTGTCATCCCTGCTGCCCTGCAAACCCTCTCTGAATCAGAGGCACTGGGTGTGTGCCTGTCTTCTGCCCAGTAGGCTTCACTTACCGTTCTGCCTATCCCTTTCCCCATCATGGCTGGGAGAAGCTGCAGCCTACTATCTGTCCGCCTCCCTGGACTTTTGGGTGACCCACCCGGACAATCCCGAGAGTGGCTTGGGCTGGAGATGGCAGGCGCTTTCCTCACTCAGTTCCACTCATACCCACCTCCTGCCCTGGTATTTTAAGCTTTGATCCAGGTCTTTGGAAAAAGATGGGGGTCTTGCCTCCTGGATGGACCTAACTGGGTATATCTCTCCTCCGTGCAACTACTTGGGTGGGACAGCGTGGGGACCTGATTCCTTGGGACTTGTACGATTCTCAGGTGACAGCAGAGGAGGCCAGGTACCCCTGTACTCGGTGGCCTTTGGGCCCAGGGGCTTTTGGGAGAGTCAGACTTTAATGTACCCTAATTTCAGAAAGAACTGAGTCAGGGGCATTCCCTGTCCACCAGGACCTCTCCGCGCATCCCCGGAGCCCCCAGACCAGGGTCTACCCCAGCTTCCCCCAGCCCAGCCCCTGGTCGCCCGCCCCGCCCCCGCGCGCTCTCCCTGCTCCCTCCCCCGCGCGCCCGGGGCGCTGTTTCTCCCGGCCGAGCCCAGCCCGACGCGTGTGGCGGCATGCAGCCGCGAACTAATCCCCGCGGGCCGCGGCAGACGGCTCCCGGCCCCAGCCGCGCGCCTCTCAAAGAGGGCGACCCCCCCACCCACCCGGTCCCGCGCTCCCGCCCCACCCGCCCCGCCGCCCCGGAGCCCCTCCAGCCGTCTGCCCGGAGAGGATGCCCGCGACCCCCCGGCCAATTGGCCGGCCCAACTCCGGCCCGACGCCCCGCCCTGGCCGCCCCCGCTGCCGCCTGGCTCACGGACACGAAGTGACAGGCCCCTGCATCTCTCCTGCCCCGGCCGGGCCGGGTCGGCGCTCCCCGCTGCCGGGCGCCCGAACCCACTCCGGGATTCTGGGTCACCCGCGCTCCCCGAAGTCCGGTTCTCGCCAGCGCTGGGCCCCGAGTTTGCTCCGGGTTCCGTTCTCTGAGGACTCGGGCACCCGTGTCTCTTAGGGGAGAGGCGAGGCTAGCTCTTCGCCCCTCTTCCCGGGGCCTCGGTGTCCCCTCTTTCCCTCTGATCCTCCTGCCCCCTCTAGACCGAGTGAACCCAGGCGCCCCGACTGCTTCGACCGGGGGGAGGCCCGTTCGGGCTGGTGGAGGACACGGGGGCTTTGCAGCTTGGGGGAGGCTTCGGAGCGGTGGAACCCCGCGGGGTTGGCACTGTGCCAGACGCTCCGGGTTCACCTGCAGTTTAATAAGCGGGAGGTGAGCTGGGGGGACGGGTAGGGGGGGAGGTGAGGTGTGGAGGGGGGAGACTTGCCGGGGCTAGCCGGCGCGGGGCGGCACCCAGCGCGGGGAGGGGGCGGGACAGCGCGGCTCCTGGACTCCTGTAGGGAGGCTGGGCTCCTGCCTTTGGCCTCAGAACACTGGCCTACCTCTATGGCTTCTGCCTCTCCCCCCGCCCCCACCTCCCCCATTGCAACACCTCATTTCTACCTTTCCATCCTCCTCGGAAGGCTTCTGGAAAGAAATGTCCACCCCCTACCCCTCTGCTCACCTCCCAGGGCCATCGTTGCCCTGCCTCACTCACTCCACACTCTTGAGGGACCATTTTCTTGGCCCATCACCTCAAGGACTAGCTAAATTTGAATCCCATGGGCCAGTCTTGGCGGTAAGGAGCCCCTGGCCTGGATTCTTCCCCCAGTCTCCCTTCTTTTCAAGTCATAGATTGTCCATGAGGAGATCAGGTGACCCCAGTTTCCCCATATGGCATATCAGTATGGTGACCCCTCTTCTGACCCTGGCTGCCGTTGGAGTTCTCTTAAAGGTGTACTTGGGCTTCCCAGGTGGCTCAGTGGGTAAAGAACCCACCTGCTAATGCAAGAGACATAAGAGACGTGGGTTTGATCCCTGGGTGGCGAAGATCCCCTGGAGGAGGGCATGGCAACCTACTCCAGTATTCTTGCCTGGAGAATCCCCATGGACAGAGGAGCCTGGTGGGCTACAGGCCATGGGGTTGCAAAGAGTCGGGCAGAAGTGACTTAGCATGCACATGCATGCCGCTGCGTTTAAAATTCAGAGACTGCTACCAGGAGGTGGTCTCTCAGGTCTTCCACCTGAGTGCTGTCACTGTCATCTAATTGTCCTGACACTTTTCCTGTGATGGGTTGGCTGAAGGGATGGAGTTCTCATGAAGGAGGTAGAGGGAAGGGTGTTTGAGCACCTGGAGTGGGTGCTAGGGAAGCAGGACACACAGTAGGGCTTTCCCCAACCAAGCATAGGGAGGTGGGGCTGCTGGAACCTGGGAGTTGGGAGGCAGGGAGAGTGGGGTCTCTAGGGGACTAGAGTCCTAAATAAACTGTGAGAGGACCACCCCCATCTCAGAGGCAGCTGTGACCCAAGGATCCTGATATCCCCCACTTTCAGTTCTGAGGACTCACACGGTTGGTGCTTGGGTGGGTGAGATGCTGGACAAACATTGGCTAGAAGGGGCTCTTTATTATGTGGATTAAAGAACTCCATCTCTTACTCAGGATGCAGGGACCAGAGGGAGATTTGAGGAATGGGCTGTTTAGAGCTGGACTTGGGCACTGGAGTTAGAGGGGATGAGAGGACAGGGACAGATGTGGTGGAGAAAGTAGATCACGCAGCAGGTCCTGGAGCATTGGCACAGTTTAGGTACCGCCCTCCCTAAGGCCCAGACTCATTCAGAATGGATGGAAAGAGGGGGTGTGAGGCTCTGCAGTAAGCCAGGCTCCCAGCCCAGGAGAACCCAGCAATTTGAGAGTCTAGCCTCTGCTCTCCAAGGCCCCGGCTGTTTGTCTCTCACCTCCCTTTTACATTTCACCCTCAGGGAGTCTTGTTTTTATGCGTGGGCTTGGGATATGTGATGGTACTCACATGGGGAGACTGAGGCACAGGCAGTCATATCCTAATGATTATCCTAACCATAATCCTAGTCATATCCTAACAGGATCACCTAAAGTCCTGTTAGTCTCATTTGTTTAGTCACTAAGTTGAGTCCGACTCTTTGGCAACCCCTTGGACTGTAACCCACCAGGTTCCTCTGTTCATCGGGTTTCCCAGGCAAGAATAATGGAGTGGGTTGCCATTCCCTTCTCCGGAAGGAGACCTTTCCAACCCAGGGATCGAACAAATTACCCAAAACATATTAAGTACTTGCTGTGTGCTGATCACTGTTCTGAAGCACTTTACCTATACTGTAGGGTCTTCAAACAAATCCCATGCAGTAGGTTCTATCATTATCCGCCTTTTATAAATGAAGCTTAGAGAGGTTGGGTAACTTGCCATTAGTCACACAGCTTGCACATGAGCTGCAGAGCCAGGACTCAAGTGTAGGCCAGCTGTTCTTAGAAATTGCACTCAACCCCCTGCATACTGCCTCCTAAGCTGCAAGGCCACCATGATCTCCTACCCGGTGCCCAGAGGTGAACTGGTACAACGGAGAAGTAATCCAAAAAATGGAACTGACATGCACACATGTACACACGCACTCTCACATACCAACACCTACCCATAATTGTGAAGATGTGACTGTACATTCAGTGTCACCCCTAAGTGTTCCCACATATAGGTAACCCTCTTTCTCTCTCTCTCCCAGGCCGGGAACATGAACACACACAGATTATTTGCATACAGATTATTTGTGTGGAGGGAATGGAGACCAGACTTCTCCACCTCTCCTCCTTCTTTGACTTGAATGGGCAGGTCCCAAGCTTCTCTAAACCTTCCTAGTTCCCACCGGCTCCCGAGTCATCTCTCCTCCACACTTCCCTGCCCTCCAAACCTCCTCCCCCAGCCCCTTCCCCGGCCGTTGGCTGCGTCCTGTAGCAGCAGCTGACTCCAGTTAGATGCTGGCAGTCCCTGTCCCAGATCAAAGGCAGGGCGGCTAATTGTGCGTCTTAACGAGCCCCCACCCCCCAGTGCTCCGGGCAGCCCAGCTGGCCAAGGCCCCACCCCTCTCCCCCTCCAGCTGGCCAGATGGCACTGTGCCTGCGTCTGCCCCAGACAGTTGGGGCCAGGACCGAAACTGGGGCCCAGAATGGGAGCTGGGGGCAGACCCAATAGGCTGGACTTCTCTGAATGCTTGGAGCAGAGGATGACCATATAAGCCCTGCCTGGTCACTCCTACACGTGGCTGTGAGAGGTGCCAGAGGCCATGGGTTGGTGTCTTTAGCTGCCCGGGGTTGGTAGGGGTGTTCTCTGTAGGCTGTGGACTACATTTCTCCAGACTCCTCTAGGCAAGCCCTTGAATGTAATGGAGCCTGGAAGATGGTGGTTGGGTTGGCCCAGCACATCTCCTGGAACCAGCAACTTGCTCTTGCCTGGTGTTATGCATAGACAAGGTCAGAGGACTGGGAACTGTGCTATCTGGGTTTCTAACTCAGCAGCAGGTCTTCTCCAGAGCCAAATGTCCTTCAGTAGAAAGTGGCCAGGCCTGGGAGCTGGTAGAGCTGGGGCTGGGCCCAGCTCCATTACCCCTCTTTTGTACTGTGTGTGTGTGTGTGTGTGTGTGTGTGTGTGTGTGTGTGTGTTGGGAGGGGTGCTTTCTGGGCTGCCTCTGGTGGTCTATATATGGCCATTTGTCCTAGAAGCAGGCTGATGACTCCCCCACCCCAAGCAATAAGTGCTCAGGGTCCCACAGATAAAAGGCAAGGGATAAATACAGGGTGTGCGCCTCAGCTAGAGTCTGCCTTTCTTTCCCTTGGGTCCCACCTCCCAGGGCATTGTCTACTCTTCTGGCCCCTTCTGAGGGCTCCTGCCTATTCTCTATTCCTTCCTGTTTCCTCAGAGCTAGTTTTTTCTTAGAAAAGGTCCTGAGATGTCATCAGCTGGAATGAGAAGCTAAAGAGGGATCATCTGCTTTATGGGCTTCTGGTGACCCAAGTGAGCCATGAGCTGCAGAGCTCCAGGCCTGGCTGGGGAAACAAGAGCAATAGCCTGAAACTGCAGCAGCGGTGGGTGAAGTCAGACAGCAGGAAGGAACTTCTCAATAATATCAAGTGTTTATGTAGTCCTTACTAGGAGTAAGGTATTATCCTAAGCATTTTAAATTTCTTAACTCAGTTCTTGGAACAACAATAAGACAGATGTTTTACAGATGAGAAAATTGAGGCACAGAGAGGTCAAGTCACTTGGCCAAGGTCACATAGCTATTACCAGCTAGTAAGTGGAAGAGCCAAGATTGAAACCCAGGCAGTCTGGCTCCAGAGTTCATATTCTTTTACACATCTTGTTTTTTGTTTTTGTTTTTTTTGCCAGGCAGGGAGAGGGGGACAGGGCCCTGTGATGCAGAGGGTGAGCATTAGGGGTGGGACTGGGTGAGGGTCTCTGTCCAGTCCTGGTTGGCTCTCTGGGGTCAGTGAGGCCTCCAAGCCCTCTCAGTCTTGATGCTGAGGTAGTAGGATCCAGAGTTTTTTCTTCTGAATCTCTGGCCTCTCCTAAGTCATCAGCTCCCAGCCGAGTTCTGGCTTCCCCACAGGTATCTGTGGCTCAGCTGAATCTCCTGCTCATGTGGGAGCTGTTATTGCCCTTGGTTTCTCCCACTGCTCAGACTCTCTCTGGTTCAGAGGCTGGTCAGAGACCTGCCCTTTGCCAGTCCTTTCTCAGATGCAGAATGAGATGTAGCTTGCAGGTCCAGAAGCCCAACCCTCCTCTGCAAGTAGGACTCCCCCTGCCACAGACCCAGAGGATGGCTCAAGCTGGGAATGTCAAGGAGGAGGAGCAGTGTAGACAAGTCCTGGGCTCCTGAGAGTCACCCATCTTGGAAGCTTTGCACCCCTGAGCATCTCATGAAGGCATCTGCCTTAGCTAACCATTCCTTCTCAGTGTCCAACATGACTACTCTTAACCCCGAGTCAGCAGGGGGCTCACTCCTAGCATCCTTGAGACAACCTCTTCAGCTGACCTGAAGACACCGCAGGCAGGGTGGCTGGGCAATGCCCTTTTCTGAGCAGACTTTCTGGGATGTCACGTGGGCAGGGAAGGGGGAAATTCCGCTGGTTCTTCTCCCTCCCTCTGGTACCTGGCCATCAGAGGGTGTTCCGTGATGTGCCCAAGCGGGTGGCTGCAGTCAGGATATCTTGGGGCTGGGAACCTTAGGAGGACACCATCTCCTCTTACTTACCCTTCTGCCCATTACCATCCCCTGGGGCCCAGCATTCCATCACTGGTTTTTTTTTAGGTTAAAATTTGCCTTCTTTCTGCAGGCTTATCATAAAATTGCAAATATTGCATGAGATAATAACTTAAGTCTTTGATGGCAAAAAAAAAAAAAAATTGTTTACTAGATGGTGTCTGTCCAACGGGAGAGCTGTAGACACAAACTCTGAGCTTGCTAAGGGTAAAGGGAAAGGAGTTCAAAAAGGAGGGCTGTGGGGGAGACCTCCCGCATTCCATCCCGCGTGCAGAACTTCCAGCGGCGTAATTTCTGCCCCTCTCTGAGTCTATGTCCTTGTACCAGATCCCTCCCCCGCCCAACACTGGGCCTCTGCTTCCCCTCGGTGCGGTGAGAAAGCTGGGTGGGGAGGGCAGAGGGATGGGATATAAAGGCCCTTCAAAGGCCGTAAAACCCGCATTTCTACGCCCAGGTTTCCGAGAAAGTGCATTCGCCTACGCCATCTCGGCAGCCGGCGTGGTGCACGCGGTATCCAACGCCTGCGCCCTGGGCAAACTGAGGGCCTGCGGCTGCGACGCATCCCGGCGTGGCGACGAGGAGGCCTTCCGTCGGAAGTTGCACCGCCTGCAGCTGGAAGCGCTGCAGCGCGGCAAGGGCCTGAGCCACGGAGTTCCCGAGCACCCTGCCCTGCCCCCGGCCAGCCCCGGCCTGCAGGACTCCTGGGAGTGGGGCGGCTGCAGCCCTGACGTGGGTTTTGGAGAGCGCTTCTCTAAAGACTTTCTGGACTCCCGGGAACCTCACAGAGACATCCATGCGCGCATGAGGCTCCACAACAACCGAGTAGGGAGGCAGGTGAGCGCCCCACCCCGCTGGGCCGGCTCAGACCCCTTTGCCTAGGGCCCCTCCCCTCCTCCGGGCTCATCTCTCCTTTGGAGACCGTACCACTATCCCTAACTCAGCAACTTATCGTTGTGTGTGCTTAGTCTCTCAGTCGTGTCCGACTCTTTGCGACCCCATGGACTGTAGCCCTCCAGGCTCCTCTGTCCATGGGGATTCTCCAGGCAGGATTACTGGAGTGGGTTGCTATGCCCTCCTCCAGGGGATCTTCCCAACGCAGGTCTCTTGCAGGCAGATTCTTTACTGTCTGAGCCACCAGGGAAGCCCCAACTTGTCATTGCCCCCTCCTAATTTGGTCATCAAATGTGTGTTGGCTAGCTACTGTGTGCCAGGCACCAGACTAGGCCTGGGGCTATGAGGGCAAAACAGCCTCTGCCCTGGAAGAGCTTCCCCTCTGCTGAGCAGCCTGATCCTCCCAGTTCCTGCTGTGAGCAGAGGGGAGAGCTCTGGGTTGCAGTCAGGACCTCCAAGTCTAGGCCTAGCTCTGCCACTCAGTCTCCCCGTCTATAAAGTTAGAAGGTTGAACTGGATGATCCGTAAGGCTCCCTAGTGTGAATGTTCCATGATTCTGTTTCCCTGTGCATAGACACCCCTCCTCTCCCAGGCTTTCTGTGCAGAATGAGAAATTCCTGCAAAGGGAGATTCCCTGGGGCCACAGTGGTACTGTTGTGTTTTCATCCTCATTTCTCTGCATCCCCGCCACCTCCAATATTCATACTCCCTCAAAGGTCATTCATTTTAAAGGGGGGAGAAGAAGAGGAGAGGGAGGAGGAGGATAAAGGGGGAGGAGAAGGAAAGGGAGGAAGAGAAAGGAGAAGAGGGGGAGGAAGATGAAGAAGAGGAGAGGGAGGAAGGGGAGGGGAGGAGGAGAGGGAGAGAACAGAAAGGAAGAAACAAAGGGACGGAGATGTGGAGGAAAGAAAGAAGGGAAAGTAATAGCACACATTCAATTTATTGAGTCCTTTCTCTGTTAGGCATTGTTCTGGAGCAGTATACTGTATATTAGCGTATTTCACTTACACCTACCTATGAAGGTTCTATTGTTCACCTCATGTTCAGATATGGAAAGTCAGGCACAAATAAACTAAGAAGCTTGGCTAAGGTGATGCAACTAATGAGAAAGTGGCAGAGGCAGGATTCATCTCCAAGCAGTTGAGTCCTGAACCCTTTATTCTATAGTGTAGTCTACGTGAAGATGCCTCCCTAACCCTAGTGGTAGCTCAGCACCATCTTTTCTTGGCTGCTCAGCCCCCTGTCCCTTCTCTCGGCCCTGCCCAGTCTGCTCAGGCCTTGTGTCTGGCTTCCCCTCACTCTGGCTGGCACTTTCTCCATCTCACTCCCCTTTCTCCTGGCTTCTCAGCCCAGGCCGGTTCACCTCCTTCTTCCATAAAGACTGGAGCTGATTCAGCTCTCCCATCATGACTGAGAGGTGAGGTAAACTGAGGCATACCCACCCTCAGGTCACATCCAGCTCCCACCCAGTTCTGCCCTGTTCATGCAGCTCTTTTCCCAAGCGTCCATTACTACCTCAGCCCATACCGACAGTGCCTCCTTCTCCTTGTTAAACTGGTTAATTAATGGCTGCTGCCTGTGGGAAGCAGATGTTCTGGAGCTGTTGGCCTGGGGAGGCACTGGGCTGCTTTCCAC
Organism: Bos taurus; assembly: GCF_002263795.3. NCBI lineage: Eukaryota > Metazoa > Chordata > Mammalia > Artiodactyla > Bovidae > Bos > Bos taurus. The sequence continues at coordinate 106,853,460 of NC_037329.1, forward strand.
GTGGTGTTGACACCACAGGCTGCACATACAAGCTGCAGAGCCTTTTAAGACTTGGAGGAATGAGGTCCCTCTCTTATGGCCCTATTGCCGAGGTTTGAGGGCCCCAGATCATTGCTTTGTGTTTTTGGAGTGGAGCAGGGGGAGGGACATGTGGCCAGTTTCCTCTGGGGTCTCTGGTGAGGATAACGTGAAGGGGCTCTTTGGGAGGAGACTCAGGAGAGCAGGCTAAGGGCTGGGCAAGAAGTGGGTAGGTTGTATTAAGGTAACTAGCTCCCTTGGAGGCCCGGGAACCTCTCTCCACTTTCATTGCCCTGGGGGTCTGGCTCTTTGTGTTTCCTTTGGTTCTGTATTCAGGTAGAGACTTTGGCTCCTGTTGATGCTGTTTCCTAGGAGGAATGGTGGCACTCAGTGCTGGGCAGAATAAGCCCCAGCCTGTATGATGGGGAGGAGGGGAAGGGAAATCTCTCCAGCCCCTGGCCCTCCCCTTAGGCTTCTTGCAAAGTGCTACAGGGCCCAGAGGAAGAAAGAGGCTTTCTCAGACTCCCCACAGTCTCTGCTCACAGCCTGGAGTGAGGCCAGAGGCTTTGGGCTGGGAGGTAGTGGGGCCAGCACACCCCTGCTCCTGGTCCCCACCTGAGGGTTGGAAGAAGAGGGAATTTCCCTGAGGATCTGGGATCCCCCTCAGGAAGCAAGAGCCTCCAGCCCTAAGGGCCCCCTGCAGCTGCTGGGAAAGGCGGAGGGAGAGGAGGAGTGCAGGAAGGAGGGAATTCCCCTGGGGTCTGACGGGGTGGGAGGTGGAAGACAGAACAGCAGAAGAGTAGGCAGAACTCTTTTCCTGATTGCCTGGTTGAGAAGCTGTGCCACGCACCCACCGGCTTCGGGCCTCAGCCTTTGCCTCCGTTCAATGGGAGTTGGTTTGCAAAGCCTCTGAGATTCTCCCAGGCCAAGGTCTGCGTGGGGAGGAGGGCAGTGGGGCCGGCCGCGGGCGTCACCCTCCCCCGTGCCTCCCTCTGCAGGCGGTGATGGAGAACATGCGGCGGAAGTGCAAGTGCCATGGCACGTCAGGCAGCTGCCAGCTCAAGACTTGCTGGCAGGTGACGCCCGAGTTCCGCGCGGTGGGGGCGCTGCTGCGCAGCCGCTTCCACCGCGCCACGCTCATCCGCCCGCACAACCGCAACAGCGGACAGCTGGAGCCCGGTCCCGCGGGGGCACCCTCGCCCGCCCCGGGCCTTCCGGGGCCACGGCGCCGCGCCAGCCCCGCCGACCTGGTCTACTTCGAGAAGTCGCCCGACTTCTGCGAGCGGGAGCCGCGCCTGGACTCGGCGGGCACCGTGGGCCGCCTGTGCAACAAGAGCAGTGCGGGCCCTGATGGCTGCGGCAGCATGTGCTGTGGCCGCGGCCACAACATCCTTCGGCAGACACGCAGTGAACGCTGTCACTGCCGCTTCCACTGGTGCTGCTTCGTGGTCTGTGAGGAGTGCCGCATCACTGAGTGGGTCAGTGTCTGCAAGTGAGCCGACGGCTCTCCTCCCTCAGGCTGCTCCTCTGTGGCGTGCGATCTTGGCCGAACATCACCTTGGTTCCTGGGAGTGGAGGCTGGACCACGAGATTTTATAGGAACCTCCCAGCCCTGAGGTCATCAAGACTTCAATCACAGGACAGTTCAGGCTTGCTTGGACCTCCCCACTCACTTCTGTGGTCTCCAGGACAGATTTTGCCTCCCGGATATCTGCCCCAAGCTCAGACAGCTCCGTTGGGCTGGGGGTTGCCCCACACTTTAGGGCAGCGTCAGCCAGGCATGCTCTGGGCTTGCTCCTTTATCTCTTCACCTCTTCCCCTGGAGTGGGAGGAAACTAATGGAACTGGTGGGTAGGGGGAGGAGGAATACAAAGAAGAAATGGCCATCACTGAGCTGAAGTGTTTCTGCAAGAGGCCTCAGAGGTTCTCCTCCACCGGCCCCTGCCCCTCCTCGTTCATTTAACAAATATTTATTTTGCACTCTTTGTGGCCTGGCACTCTGAGGGGATGAGAGGTGCTGGGAATACAGATGTGAATAAGAGACACAGCACCTACCCTCTTGGAGTTTACATTCTGGCTGGGGAAGATGGGCAATAAATAAGAAAATGCACAAGCAAGGACATTTCAGGCAATGCTGTGTGATGTGAAGAAAATAAAGCAAGGTGCTGGATGTAGAATGATTTGTGGGGAGTGGGGCCCCTTTAGGTAAACCTGCTGGTCGGAGAGAACTGCACTCTGAGACCTCATGATAAGGAAAGCTGTGCTAAAATATTTGTGTACAATATGTATGCTAAGTCGCTTCAGTTGTGTCTGACTCTTTGCGAGTCCATGGGCTATATGTAGCCTGCCAGGCTCCTCTGTCCATGGGGGTTCTCCAGACAAGAATACTGGTGTGGGTTGCCATGCCCTCCTCCAGAGGATCTTCCCAACCCAGGGATTGAACCCAGGTCTCCCAGATTGCAGGCAGATTCTTTACTATCTGAGCTACCAGGGAAGCCCAAGAATACTGGAATGGGTAGCCGATCCCTTCTCCAGGGGAACTTCCCGACCCAGGAATCTAACTGGGGTCTCCTGCATTGTAGGCGGATTCTTTGCCAGCTGAGCTATCAGGGAAGCCAGAGCCATGCACAAATTGAGGGTTAAGGGCTTTCCAGGCAGAGGCCATGTGAATGCAAAGGCTCTGAGGTCAGAAAGATCTCAAAAGGAACAGCAAAGAGGCCAGTGTGATTGGAGGGAAGAAATCAAGGGACAGATGTCGGAAAGGAGCTGCCCAGGTTGGGGTAGGGGAATTGGCACATGATGTGTCCTTCCAGGCCAAGGTAAGGAGTTGGGATTTTATGTAAGAGAAATGGGAACCTTCAGAGGGTCTTAGGCAGGCAAGTGTCATGGTCTGATTCCCACATAGATTGCTGTCTGGGGAACTGAATGACTGGGGACAAGTTGACAGCAGAGGGCCGGGTAGGAGAGACAACCAGAGATAAGGCCTGGATTAGATGGGAGGTGGGGAAGTTGGCAAAGGGCCGGATCAGGAGCCCTGGAGGCCAGAACTCTAGCTGTCCACCTTGTGCCTGAGCCCTCTGCCACAAGCCAGGACGAGTGTTGGCCAGCAGCACCCGTCAGCAGAGACAGGAGGCACTCTGAGAGCAGTAATCCTGGGCAAGACCCAGCTCAACCCAGCCAGCCCAGCGCCCCGGGGAGCAGGTGGGGCTAGGAGGCGCGGCTGGGGAGAAGGGTGGCGGGGGAGGGCCAGGAGACTCACTGTCTGGATTCTGGTCTCTCTGAGTCCAGGTAGGGGAGGCGGGGTGTGTAAGTAAGGCTGGGGAGGGGGGGACATCCTTTCTGGGCCTCTTGTGCCCCCAGATCTCCAGCTTGGGGTACCCTTGGCAGGTCAGTTGGCCTCCCGTCTAGACCCTCAGAAGAACACTGTGGAGCTGGCAACCTAGGTCCAGCGTTGCCCTGTCCTTGGCTCTCAGAGCTGATGTTTTTCTGGAATAGACCCTCAAGGAGGAGGCAGTAGAAAGGGAGGCGAGGTCAGGATCTTGGGGAAAGTACTCTTCATCAACTTCATCCAGGCCTCCTGCTGCTCACAGTTGAGAGTCCTGCTGCCTGCCTCAGTTTACCCCAGAATGGCACCCTTCTTGATGAACCAGCCACGGATGAAGTCTTGTTCCTTTTCCTAGTTGGCAGCCTACACACATCTCCATACCTCCCTGGCCCTAACTCATGTCTCTCCACCACTGAGTAGGGGTGAGAAGGAAGGAAGCCCTCCTAGTGATGCACCCCCGTAGGGTCACCACCTGGGTGAGCTGCCCCCGCTCACTTGCCCTCAGCTCCCTTCCCTCCAGCTGCATCCCAGCAGTTCCCAGACTTGCCTAAAGCAGCAGGGCCTTCCACATGCTCAGCTCTTATGCCTCTGGAAAAGACAGGGTTTCTCTCCCCATCCCCCCAAAGACAGCCCCACAAGCAGGCGGGTGAGAGTCCCCTGGGAGGAGGGGTGGGCAGGAGCAGCCAGACACACCTGCCTCATTCCTTTCCTCTTGTTCACTCCGGAGAGAGCTGTGGGGGCTGGGTTACCTGCCTTCTTTCTCCCTCCCATTCAGGGTAGGAGGTAAGGGAGAGGCAATGAAGGCCTGGGGAGGCGCTCCCAACCCCTCTAGCCCTCAGCAGCGTCCACTATATCATTAGCTGTGGCTTCAGCCTCCTCTGCCTTTCAGGCTTTAGGACAGAGCTGGGGGAGGAGAGACTGAAGATGAGAGATATAGAATGAGGTTTGGGATAATGAGGTAGGAGCTATAACACTGTAAAAGGTGTACCTCTAGAGGGAGGGCTGAGCCGTGGGGTGGAGCACTGAACACCAGGTTGTGGGGGGCATATCCCAGTCAAACCAAGTCAAGTCATGGTGATCTATTGTTGTTTAGTCACTAAGTTGTGTCTGACTCTTCGTGACCCCGTGGACTATAGCCCACCAGGCTCCTCTGTCCATGGGATTTTCCAGGCAAGAATACTGGAGTGGGCCGCCATTTCCACCTCTAGGAAATGTTCCCAACCCAGGGATCGAACCTGTGTCCCCTGCATTGCAGGCAGATTACCTACCGCTGAGCCACCAGGGAAACTCTCATGGTGATCTGATATATGCTAACTTTACCTTGTAAAGAAAGAGAGGGAAAGTTGGAGAAGGAACAAATAGGGTGTTGCCCACTCCGCAACCTCTCTCTGGGTCTGAAGCTGACTAGAGTTCAAAGCAAAGCTGGACCCCACATTTGAAAAAGAGTGTGTGGGACTTGGTTGGGACCCTAAAGGGAGATGTGCAGGTGATAAGGGGTGGGAAATGGGGCCCGAGAGGCACTGGGCTTATACACACTGGCTGAAAAGTGAGGCAGAAATCAATGTGCTGATTGGAAATAGGGGAAATAGACTGAACTAAAGTGGGATGGTGAAGGTAAATGGGAGGAAGAACTTGCCAACAGCTCAGAAAGGACCAAGGTTCAGATCTGGAAATGAGAACAGAAGGTGGACTAGAGTTCATTCAGATGGGGAGAAAGCCATCCCCACCCCAACACCTTTCACCTTGATGGACACTGGGCCAACGCCTTGCAGGAGGAAAAAGTATCATGGAGCCTGGATGGTCCCAAAGGTTAGAAGGGAGGGACCTAAGAAAGAACGGGGTGGGTAGATCAGCAAGCAGTGGTGGGGTTAAGGGTCAGGGAGAGGCAGCCAGACTGGAGTGGGGGATCAGAACCTAGGCATCCTGCTTTTCAGTCGCCCAAGGTCCCTAGGCCAGAAAAAAGAAGAAGGGAGAGGCAAAGGCAGAGGCCTCTGCAGCTGTAGGAGGGCCAGGTGGATGAGAAGCAAGGTCGGGGGCATCCGGGCCCTCCCTTGCCTTCCTCCGAATTAATGCGCCCCTAGCTAGCCCCCGGCAGGGGGCCTTCCACGTTGGAGCTTGGCCAGGCCCTAGTTGAGGCCTCCCTCCTTCGCTCCCCCCGCCCCTTCTCATGTGGTTGCCGGCAGCTGCCTGCGGTCGCCCCAACCCCTGCGCTCAAGGCTCGGGGACTTTCCAACAGGGGAAAAAATGACTTAATGAGAGTGCGAGCCGGGGGCGGGAGGGACAGGTCCCTGTAATCACCGCTCTGCTGTGGGGCCTGCGCGCCTCCGGGCCCTTCCCGGGCTTCCTGCTGCCAGCGGCCCCCTCGGGCTCCTCTGGGGGAGGGGGACGGGCTGGCTCAAGGGGATCCCTTTTCAAGTTCCAGGCTGTTTGGGGCCCTCCGGCTGCCTTTGCTCCCTAGTCCTGCGTGGAGGCTGGGACGCCCCATGATCCCTCGCTGGGTTTCGTCCTTGAAGTTGGGGGGTTGCAGTCTTTCCTAGGAGCCAGGGTCATCTTCTGATGGATTAGAGGGGTGCCGGAACCGGAGCAGCACCCTTTTGCCACTTCGCGGCTGCGCACTTCCAAACGCCCCCGGTTGCTGTGGCAACCAGGGCAGTTGAGGTGTGTCCGCGGGGCTGGGAGGCGCCCCCCGCCCTTTTCTAGCCGCCCTCCGGGCCAGGCCCGGCCGCTGCGGTGCGCGGGGGTGGGGGTGTGCCGTTACCATGGCAAGGGTGCGCTAGGAGGGCACATTCTTCCCCAGGGTGGGAGCGCCCTGGGGATACGAGAAGGGGGGTGACGGGGGCGGTAGAAAGGGGAGGGGAGAGGGTCAGAACTAGGGAGGAGTCTCGGACAAGGGGAACCAGGGCTTTTGGGGTTGGGATGGGGAGTTTGGAATCTGCCCCCCGCCTCCATACCCTAGATCTCCGGAGACTTCCCACTCTTCTCCCCCAAACTCTCGCTGGGGTTCAAGCCCCTCATCCCCCGTTCCCAGGGAAAGGATCCAACTACCGAACCCGAAGGTCTTTTGGCTTCCTCCAGGGTGGGGAGGGGTTCGCCGAGCCAAGTGTCCATACCCTACCCACCCCCCACAAGCGGAGCTGCAGTCCAGACTGCGACCCGAAGCCCTGCAATTAAGCCCTTCGCCCTCCCCTGCGCCGCCCGCCGGTCCTCTGCCAGGCAGGGCCTGCACCGCCAATTACAGCGAGCGCGCAGCAGCTGATCACTCCGGAGTCCTGGAAGCGGCCCGGGGTGGGGACCTCAGGCAGGTCAAGAGGGCGGGGTCCCAGGGGGTAGTCCCCGGCCAGGGGTCCTTAATTAAAGCTTCGGGCTGTAGCCCTATGCGCAACTTCTCCGCTCCAGACAATATGGGGAGGAGAGGTCTACTCGGTGCTCAGTCCTTCTCTGCCTCAGTTTCTTCCTCCTCGAACGCAGAAAGAGCGCAGGGTGTGTGTGTGGTGTGTCTGAGGACGCAAGAGCTCAAAGGACGCAAGAGCTCAAGGCCCTCAAGGCCGGCTCTCTTTCCCGCCGCAGACAGCCGCGTGGGTCTCTCCTGGCCCGACGCCCCGCGGGATAGACCGGGTTCTGTCCTGCTGAGCCAGCCGGTACCGCGTTTTTCTGGGAATCGGAACATGGCGCCCCCTCTGGGCGGGAGGTTCCCACGCTTCTACCCCTACAATGAAAAACAGTCCCGGAGCCTGCAGGGCAGCGACGTGGGGACTCTGCCACCACATTTGCCCCCTGCCATCCCTTCTTCCCTCTCCCCTCGCCTGCGGGTCTGCAGGGGCTAGGGGAGAGCTCAAGTCGCCCGTGGTCCAGCTTCGCACATCTGGCCCGCAGCTGGGACCCGCCCACTTGGAACTGCTGTGGACCCAGCGCCCTCTGTTGGTGCCTAGCGGCGGCGCACCAGCTTTCCGCCTGGACCGCCGCCCTCCTGGGGTCTCGCTCCAGTTCCAAGGATTTCGGGTTCCACCCATTCGGCGCCCCATGCCCTTGCGTATACCCCACCCTCTGCCTCACGTCGCTCCCAAATCCGACTCCTTAGGCTTTTTGCTCTCCGCCGGCCGCTGCCTCGCTGACTCTCCTCGGTCCCTGTGTGCTTAAAACCTTGTCCGGGGGACCCAGCTGTCACCCAACCTCCCATCTCAGTCGTTCAGGCTTCGAGGGCAAGTACTGTGGTGAGGTCTCTCGGCGCCCAACATAAAAGTCCGCAAATAGGAACATAATTACATAAATCGCTGCCCATCTGCTGGATGGAATTCCTCGCTGCGCCCTTAAAAATGAAGTGGTTGGAAGTATATTTAGGGACTGAGACTGTCTGCTCTTCATCTAGGAGGGGGTGGGTGTGCAAGATGCAAAATAGCACAAGGAAGTATCCCTCCTTTATTGCAACAAAAAATTATAGATGTGATTTGCATTTTAAAGTCTAAAATAGGCAGCAAAATCCTAACAAATTATTTTCGGATGATGGAATTATAGGTGGTTTAAAATTTGTCTCCATTTTATCTACATTTTTCATTTACCTTTATTGCACGTGTATTACTTGGGCATGATAATAACTTCATTTCCAGAATATTTTTGTTCAAAATGTGACCATCGAATTACATCATTAGAATATTTTAAATTGTAAAAGAACCCTTTTAAAACTAGGAATTAGGGAGACCTCCTGACAAGAGCTAATATGATTATGTCATTGGGATTTTCTTCTTAAAATCATAATGCTTTGTAGGGAAAGCAGGCTTCTGACCTCTGAATTTCAGGGCCTAAAGAACTGAGAAGTTGTTAGAAGGGTCTTCAAATCCAAATGCATATCCAGTATTGTTGTGAATGGAATAGCTGATTTATTTTCCATTGTAATACATATGTATAAAGATGCTGTCATGATTAACAATGTAGAAAATAATTTTAATACCTTTTCCCCAGTCTTGATCTTCTTGGATCTCTTTGCAACACTATACATCATTAAACATCCTCCCCTTAGACATATTTAACCCTTTGGTCCATGTGCTTGATGTTGCACTGCCTCATCCTCCTCTCATTCTCCACTGCCTCAGGGATTCCGTTCACTCTTTCCTTGTCTTTTTTTCTTTTTATTTGGTGTAACAAGAAAGTTACAACAATAGTACAAAGAACTTTCCCCTTCCCTGAACTGCTTCCTGAATAAGTTGCCTCAGTTCAGTCGCTCAGTCGTGTCCGACTCTTTGCGACCCCATGAATTGCAGCACGCCAATGCCTAACATTTTAGCGTACATACTTTAGGGTATATTCCCTGGTGTCTCAGACAGTAAAGAATCTGCCTGCAATGTGGGAGACCTGGGTTCGATCCCTGGGTCGGGAAGATCCCCTGGAGAAGGGAATGGCAACCCACTCCAGTATTCTTGCCTGGAGAATCCCACAGACAGAGGAACCTGGCAGACTAGAGTCCATGGGATCACAAAGAATCGGACACGACTGACACTTTCACAAACTTTTCACTTTCTTACATAACCTAACACACTAACACTTTCACATACTTTTCACTTTCTTACATGACCTAATACAATACAATAATAACCTAATACAGTACAATACTCACAATCAGGAAATTAACATTGATACATTAATACTATCTAACTGCCAGATCTTACTGAACTTTCCTCAGTTAGTCTAATGATGAAAGGATCCAGTCCAGAATTACTCATTGCATTTAGTTGTCATGTCTTTCCAGTCTCCTTCAGTCTGAGACAGTTCCTAAGATTTCCTTTACTTTTATGACCAAGATGACTCAGAAGACTACAGACCTATTATATTGTAGAATGTCCCTCAACTTGGGTTTATTTGTTGTTTCCTCATGATTAGATTTGGGCTATACAGCTTTATGCAACAATATTACAGATGTGAGTGTTTTACTCATTGCTTCATTATTTATTTTGATGCTTAGAATTTCCCAGACTTGGCCAGCTGCCAGGCTGACTTCTGTCACCACAATTCTTTGAGTACGTCCTTACTTTCTGGCACAATAGGATGTTCCAGGTTCGTCTTGTAGTTTCTCTGCTCAAGTGCTGTAACCAGCCATTTCTCCAAGGGACCTTTGTTTCTTTTAATGGAGAATGATATGTAGAAAACAAGACCTGGGTGCCAGGCGTGCTCATTGTTATTGAGGTATCACTGCTTCCGGGTCTCTTATGGAGAGTGGTAGGAAATTTGTGTCTGATTAAACACACACATATGATCTATCTATATATCTATCAATCATTTATCAATGTGTGGAGAAAACCGTTTGTTCACACAATACCTTAATTACCATCCAACACTACAGGATTTATGATATTTTCTCCCTTTTTATTTGCATAACTTCCTTCTCTCTTCTTGTTGGATTTATCCCTTTGTAAGTAACCCATTCCTAGCTGCTGCTGCTGCTTCCTCCACTCCCCTTGCAGATATCATCTTCTATCTTGGCCTTTGGTAACTTATGCCAACCCAGTGTCCACTCTGCCCCCACATGCTTGCTTCACTTTGGTTGGCCCCCACATGATGGCTTTTCACCCACATTATTCAGACAGGCAGGCAGACAGGAAGGCTAGAAACAATTTTGCTGTCTTTTTAAGATTTAGATGCAATTCTCAATCCTTCCAGTTCCGTAAATGCCAACTGATCTTCCTGTCAAAAGCACTGGAGTCGTTGGGCACCTTTAGTTCCCTGACATCTCACATCCAATCCATCCGGAGTGTTGTTGGATTTCCTTCAGTTTATAGCTAGAGTTTGGATACATGTCACCTCCTCCATCATTACCATTATGGTGCAAGATACTGTGGTCTCTTGCCTTGAATGACTGTGGTTATCTCTTAGTTGATCTCCTTGCTTCTGCCCTTACACATTGCCAGCATACTCTATACATAGCAGCCAGAGTGATCCTTTTAAAGCATAATATTAACCATACAGTGCACCTGATCTGCTCAAAATTCTTCCTATCTCAGAACAACAGCCAAAGTACTTACAACCACTTACCTAGACAGCGTATTAAAAGCAGAGACATCACTTTGCCAAGAAAATATAGTCAAAGCTATAGTTTTTCCAGTAGTCATGTACAGATGTGAGAGTTGGACCATAAAGAAGGCTGAGCACTGAAGAATTGATGCTGGAATTGTAGTGCTGGAGAAGACTCTTGAGAGTCCCTTGGACAGCAAGGAGATCAGACCAGTCAATCCTAAAGGAAATCAGACCTGACTATTCACTGGAAGGGCTGATGCTGAAGCTAAAGCTCCAATACTTTGGCCACCTGACATGAAGAGCCAACTCATTGGAAAAGACCCTGATACTGGGTACAAGATTGAGGGCAGGAGGAGAAGCGGGTGACAGGATGAAAAGGTTGGATGGCATCATTGACTCAATGGACATGAATTTGAGCAAACTCCAAGAGATAGTGAAGGACAGGGAAGCCTGGCATGCTGCAGAACATGGGGTCACAAAGAGTCAGACATGACTTAGCAGTTGAACAATATGGCAAAAATGGTACTAAGTACATAGAAGGTGCTCAATAAGTGAATGAATGAATGTCTTCGGGAATGACTACCAATCTGTCTTTAGGCCCAGCCTTCCTTCATAGGATCCTTCTTGAAGTTCTGGATGCCAGCTAGACATATTTTGCTGTGTGTTTGTGGCACCAAAAACTGAAGCTTTATGAAGGCAGTTTCATGATCTCATGCATATATTTGTTAATACAAGGAATGAAATTTCACTTTATTCACTGAAAGTCGATCAGTCGTGTTCGACTCTTTACGATGCCATGGACTATACAGCCCATGGAATTCTCTAGGCCTGAATACTGGAGTGGGTAGCCTTTCCCTTCTCCAGGGGATCTTCCCAACCCAGGGATCAAACCCAGTTCTCCTGCATTGCAGGTGTGTTTTTTTTTTTTTTTTTTTAACCAGCGGAGCCACAAAGAAGCCCAAGAATACTGGAGTGGGTAGCCTATCCCTTCTCCAGGGGATCTTCTTGACCCAGGAATCGAACCGGGGTCTCCTGCATTGCAGGCAAACTCTTTAACAACTGAGCTATCACCTGAACAGGGACTTTGTTCACTGCTGACTTCTTAATGCCTAGAACAGTGCCTGGCATAGAGCAGGCATTTAATGTTTGTTAACTGAATGAATGAATGATTTCCCTCTCAAATTAGTTCTCCCTCTCTTTGTAACATCATCATTTTTTCTCATTATTAAGGCTCAAAACTCCTGTCAACTTGGACTTTCTCCTCTCCTTTCTTTTCCATATCCTATGACTTCCCCAAACCTGCCCATTCTCCCCCTTCATTGGCACTGTCAATGTCAGAGTTCATCACACACCTCAGATGTCACGACAGCCTCCCAACTAACCTCTTTGATCCATCTCTATCCGATTTTCCTATTTTTCTCTCCCACAAAGTGCTCTAATCATGTCATTTCCTTTGGCTGAAGCTTTCAATGGGTCTTTGTACCAATTAGGGTACTTAATTGCAAACAGTAGAAATGGACTCTGGTTCACTTAAGTAGAAGTGGAATTTACTGGAATGATATCAGGCAGTTCACAGAACTGACAGGAAGCCTCAAGAATCAGGCTCGGGAAATAGTCAAGGACCAAGAGAAGTTAAGCAGCCAGAACCTCATTCAGGTCTTGCCCAGGAGCAGCCTGATTTAGGGGGCTGCTTCCCCTGGGCTTCGCTCTCACATAGCCACCACCACCGTGAGAACTGACTGGTGCTGCCTCTAGGATGACTCATAAATAGTCATCTGTTTCCTTGGGTCACTTGCTGAAGACTCAGAGTCCTGAGTGGGATAATTGCTTTTGTTGTACACTGTTGAGGTCATAGTTCTGTGACCTTCCTGCTGGGGGTCAAGGGAGTGAGTATCTGACTTCTCACTAAGACATCCACTAAGGAGGATACTCCAGCATAGGAAAGAGGCTCAGATGCCGGGCAGCCTAAAAACCCAGTGTGTACCCACACACACGGTTCCTGAGTGTATCACTGAAGCCCTCCATTCTCTGCCACAAACCATCACCTCTAGTTTTTTATCTCTTGCACACCATGTTCCACTGAAGCAGGACTACATGCCATCCCCTGAGTTGATCCTTCCTGCCTCAGCCCCTTGTTGCAACTAATCTCTAAAGATGGTCCCTAGCGAAGCACACTTCCTAGATATTCACACCTAAGTATTGTCTTCTGTCCTTGAATCTTGGCTTGCCCCATAATTCATCTTCATGGATAACAAGCTTTGGAAATGATACTGCATGACTCCCAAAGACAGGGTATAAGAAGTCTTGCAGCTTCTGCCTCAGCCTTTTGGAATGTTAGGGGAAGCCAGTCACCATGTATGAAGTCTGTCTGCTCTGAGACAACCATGCTATGAGGAAGTCTAAGCAAGGCACAGGCAAAGGCCATGTGGCGAGAGAGAAATTCCTGGCTAGTCCCCATCTGTTTCATCTCATCTGAAATAATTCAGATGAGATGCCAGACATGTGATTGTAAAAAGCCATCTCTTGGATATCCAGCCCAATTTAATCTTCAGATGACTCCAGCTCCAACCTCCATCTGACTGCAATTGCAGAAAAGACCTCCAGTGACAACTGCCCAGCTGAGTGTCCTATTGGACTGTGAAGATAATAATAAATTGTTATTTTAAGCCACTAAAATTGGAGGTGATTTGCTCCACAGTAACGGAGAATCAAATCAGCCCCTTTGTGGTTCATGTTTTGTTCTCTCTGGAATGTTCCCCCAGTCTCCTACCCTATCCATGTACCACTCATATCTGCAATTGTCAAAAACCTTCTGCTTAGTGTGGCTCAGGACACAACAAAGAGCCAGGCTTTGGGAGTCGTCTATGGATGGGTTCAAAGGTGTTGAATCTTAGCTTAGTCTCACCATCCCTGTGACTTTAGGCAAAAGAATTTCTCAGTTTCTGCATCTGCCATATGGAAATAAAAACGCCTGTCTCCTGGAGTTCTTTTAAGTACTAGATAGAAAAATATATAATACAAAAATGCAACTGGTCCATTTTAGTCTCATTGAATAGAGATCTTCAGGAGATACCCAGCTTTCTAGACCTGCATCAAATGGCATTCCCAAAGTCTAATTCTTGTCATTTACAAAATACATAGTTTTGGACAAATCCTTTAAAATTCTTTGAGCCTACCCTCCTCCTATGTGACACAGGTTTGATGAAAGTAACTGTGTAATGGGGCTTCTTGACTGGGCTGACTGGACTATCTCATGGTGTTAGGCAACACTGCCCCCTTGAGATGGAACACCCAGAATCCTTAACCCATGTCCATTAACCTATATGACATCAGGAATCCTTTGGAAGTGAACAAAACCACGCCCACAATTGTAGTTTGGGCATGAAGGACATACCTAGTGGGTCAGGACTGCCAGACCACAAGAAATAACAGCAGAGTTTCTGAAAGCTCATCACCCTGAGTGAGAAAGGGGTTTCAGTGGAGGCGGGAATGTGTGCATTGAACAGAGCAGTGGGAAGACTGTTATTTGGAATCATGTGAGGCTAGACATGACCATCTAATGGCTCAGTGCATCTTCACCCCCTACTTTCCCAGGGCCTCCCTGGTGGAGAAGGAAAGATCTGGGGTATAATGGCAAAGACAAGGGCTACCAGACACATGTATCTTTACTAAGGAAACCCTTATGAGAAGCAGCAGCAGATGTTTTTCTACCTCAGAGAGGGAGAGGCATGCCAGGGGATTCCAGTTGCAACCCATGCAAAAACAGGAAAAACATTTATGTTGTTGGAAGGCAGAATAGTGGTTACACCTGCAGGGGAAGGAGTGACTAGAAGGAAACATGAGGGGGATTCTGGGAGCTGGTAATATTTTGCTTCTTTATCAAGGGGCTGGTTACACCAGTATGATCATTTTATAACACTTGAGTACACTTATGATTTGTGTGCTTTTCTGTATCTTATTTCAATAACAAGTTCACACACACACATGCACACATACCTCTCCTTCTGTGGAAGATAACCAGTCATCTCCCACTTCAAGCCTTTTGAAGTGTAGTCACATCAGGTGAGGGGATAAAAGATTTGTGAGGTGGAGGCAAGGACCTCCTGGTATTGGCCCAGATATATTTCATTTCTCCCTCCATTCATTCACTCTTTCACTTAGTTTATTAAGTATCCCCTAAATATTGAAACCAAGGTAAGAGAAGCCCAAGTAAGACAGTAGGTGTTGCAAGAGGGTATCAGAGGGCAGACACACTGAAACTGTAATCACAGAAAACTACTTAATCTAATCACACTAGGACCACAGCCTTGTCTAACTCAATGAAACTAAGCCATGCCCTGTGGGGTCACCCAAGATGGGCGGGTCATGGTGGAGAGGTCTGACAGAATGTGGTCCACTGGAGAAGGGAATGGCAAACCACTTCAGTATTCTTGCCTTGAGAACCCCATGAACAGTATGAAAAGGCAAAATGATAGGATACTGAAAGAGGAACTCTCCAGGTCAGTAGGTGCCCAATATGCTACTGGAGACCAGTGGAGAAATAACTCCAGAAAGAATGAAGGGATGGAACCAAAGCAAACCAAAGCCTTTGACTGTGTGGATGACAATAAACTGTGGAAAATTCTTCAAGAGATGGGAATACCAGACCACCTGACCTGCCTCTTGAGAAACCTATATGCAGGTCAGGAAGCAACAGTTAGAACTGGACATGGAACAACAGACTGGTTCCAAATAGGAAAAGGAGTACGTCAAGGCTGTATATTGTCACCCTGCTTATTTAACTTCTATGTGGAGTACATCATGAGAAACACTGGGCTGGAAGAAGCACAAGCTGGAATCAAGATTGCCGGGAGAAATATCAATAACTTCAGATATGCAGATGACACCACCCTTATGGCAGAAAGTGAAGAGGAACTAAAAAGCCTCTTGATGAAAGTGAAAGGGAGAGTGAAAAAGTTAGCTTAAAGCTCAACATTCAGAAAACGAAGATCGTGGCATCTTGTCCCATCATTTCACGACAAATAGATGGGGAAACAGTGGAAACAGCATCAGACTTTATTTTTTGGGGCTCCAAAATCACTGCAGATGGTGATTGCAGCCATGAAATTAAAAGACACTTACTCCTTGGAAGAAAAGTTATGACCAACCTAGATAGCATATTGAAAAGCAGAGACATTACTTTGCCAACAAAGGTTCGTCTAGTCAAGGCTATGGTTTTTCCAGTGGTCACGTATGGATGTGAGAGTTGGACTGTGAAGAAAGCTGAGCGCTGAAGAATTGATGCTTTTGAACTGTGGTGTTGGAGAAGACTCTTGAGAGTCCCTTGGACTGCAAGGAGATCCAACCAGTCCATTCTGAAGGAGATCAGCCCTGAGATTTCTTTGGAAGGAATGATGCTAAAGCTGAAACTCCAGTACTTTGGCCACCTCTTGAGAAGAGCTGACTCATTGGAAAAGACTCTGATGCTGGGAGGGATTGGGGGCAGGAGGAGAAGGGGACGACAGAGGATGAGATGGCTGGATGGCATCACCGACTCGATGGATGTGAGTCTGAGTGAACTCTGGGAGTTGGTGATGGACAGGGAGGCCTGGTGTGCTGTGAATCATGGGGTCGGAAAGAGTTGGACACGACTGAGCCACTGAACTGAAACACTGAAAACTTTAGCATGATAATAGCAGTAGCTTCCACCTATTAAGCAGCTTATTTGGAGTAGGGTCTGAATACAGACAACTCACAATAATCCCATGTAGTCTCATCCACATCTATTAGTCAAAGAGTTTCAGAAAGGTTAAGCAAATTGTTCAATGTCACACAACAAGAAAGTGTCTAGATTTTCATGAGTCAGCGTGAACCCAAAACTTTTCACTGAGCTACACTCTCCTATAGGAGTCTAGGGGTAGGAGGACTGTTCACAAATTGTTTCATCGCAGTAACGGTTAAGAGGCTTTAGAGCTGGAGTCAGGCTTGTCTGGGTTCGAATTTTGGTCTCACCCTTTTTCTGTGACCTTCAGCAGGTTCCTTCATTTTTGAGCCTGTTTCCCTATTTGTGTAATGAGCTTAAAAAAACACGTTCCAGTGAACGCCTAGAACAGGCAGTCATTAATATTTTTGCAAAACTCGACCAGGGCCACAAGCAGGCATGAGTACGGAGTGGGAAGGCGAGTCCCTGCCGCTCAGCTCCTAATCTAAACCATTTGGACCTGGTGGACTTAAGCCGGTGAGCATTTATAGCCCCATCGGCGGTCGTAGAAAACGGGTCGGGTAAAGAGCCTACGTGCCAAACGACACCCTAAAGGGTTAGCTCCTGCAGATTCCAGAGCGCGACTCTCCCGCTCCGCTCCGCAGGCCAGAAGATGCAATATCGCGAGACCTGACGGGATCCAACGGGTTTCCAGGCCGGAAGTGGGGGGCGGACCAGAGGGGGCGCGCTCCTTTTGAAACATGCGGAAGGGGCGTGTGGGCTGGAGGTCGCTGTCCCTTCTGCGAATCGGTCGAGCAACGCTGGAGTGGGCAGCTGGGTCAACGGAGACCTAAATATGGGGTTAGGTCGGGAGCGGTCACAGCTTCATTCATTGGGCAGCTACCAGGGCTTGCCATGCGCTGTGAGGCACTGTGTCGAAGCCCCTCCTTGCCTCCCCAGAGCTTTGCTCTGTCCGCTCCACACCAACCTCCAAGCGTAAATAAAGTTCCCTCCCTTTGGCTCAGCCTTTTAAGGAGCCTTTGTGACCGCGGAGGGTGGTTTGCTCTGACACTAACCAAACTTCACCTTCTGGAGGGCCACTTGCCCAGGTCCCGTTTGTGGCCATGGTATGGATCTTAGCAACGTGTTCACACGATCATGTTTTTATAAACTTAGCAAAACTGGCGGTATCAGTATTTTAATCCACATCTGTTAAGACAACTGCCTCTTTCCACTGGGACTTTCCGGTCTGGGAGCATTGAAGTAGCCAGGGGCATCTTGGGGAGTTTTTAGGTCGGTCTTCTCTTGACTAGGGCTTGATTGTGTCTACTTGGGCTGCCTTTGGGTTCTGGGTTGTACAGAGTCCCGATGAGAGACTCAGTAAAGATAAAAGGGAAACAGTTGCCTTTCTAAAGTGCCTCCAAATCTCGGATGGTGGCAGCCTCCTCCCTCCACCCCTCCCATCAACGAAAGAAGGACAGCGTGTGGTGAAAGAGAACCATCAGAAGAACTGCAGCCATGGGTCCTCTCTCTGTGTCAGGGTAAGTGTGGAATCCTTGAACAGAAACAGAAGCTGGTGAACCGGCTGTGAGTGAATATGCATGCAAACATGTCTTTTATTGTTTCTCAAGCCAAGTATATTTTTGATCTGTTTCCCTGGAGACCGGAATAGGAAGAAGCTTTACTAAGTGGAGTATAATTTTGCCGACTCCACTTCCTTTCCAGTTCTCCAAGTTAGTCATCCTGTCTATTCACCTGAACTCGTTTTATCCAAGGTTACTTAACTTCTTTGTTGCTAAATTTAACTTTTATCTCCTAATCCTAACTGACTCTCCTTTGCTACCAATGCTCTTTTCAAATGTAAGTCCTATCCACCTCTACTTAAAATCTTTCAGTGGCTCCCCTTTGCTTTTAGAATTAATACTCAAATATCCAGCCAGCATGGTCAGACCCAGATCTCTCCAGATTCATTCCATTGATCTTTTACTTCTCCAATGGGCCATGCGTGTTTCCTGATACAAAGGTTTTGCACGTTTTCCTTCACCCATTTTTATATATGCCTCAGTTTATCTGTTAACACCACAAAAACTTGGGACAATAAATTTTTGCTACTAACGCACTCAGTTTATGATAATTTGTTACAGCAGCTCTAGAAAACTAATATACTCGCCAACACTTGTTATTTTCCATTTTTAAAAAATTTCTTAAATATAATTGGAGGCTAATTACAATATTGTATTGGTTTTGCCATACATTGACATGAATCCGCCACGGGTGTACATGTGTTCCCCATCCTGAACCCACCTCCCACCTCCTTCCCCATCCCATCTTTCTGGGTCATCCCAGTTATTTTCCATTTTTAAAATGATCATTATAGCCATCCTTTTGGGTGTGAAGTGGTATCTCATAGTTTTGGATTGCATTTCTTTAATGCAGGTGATTTTGAACTTTCACATGCTTATTAGCCATTTTTATATCTTCCTTGGATCCTCTGTTCATTTTTCAATTGGTCTTTTATTATTAAGTTTTAGAAGTTTTTTTTATAAATCTAGAAAGAAGTCCTTTATCCTTTATGTGTGTGTGTTAGTTGCTCAGTTGTGTCCAACTCTTTGCAACCCCATGGACTGTAACTCGACAGTCTCTTCTATCTATGAGATTTTCCAGGCAAGAATACTGGAGTGGGTTGCCATTCCCTTCTCCAGGGAATCTTCCTGACCCAAGGATCGAACCTGGGTCTCCTGCATTACAGGCATATTCTTTACTGTCTGAGCCACTGGGGAAGCCCTTTTATCCTTCATACATTTTGCAAACATCTTCTCCTCTGCTCAGGTGGTCTTTTCCCTTTCTTGATAGTATTCTTTGAAGCATGAAAGTTTTACTTATCCAATTTATCTATTTTTTCTTTTGTTGCAGTGTTTTTGGTGTTTTATCTAGTGCCCTTCTATCTTGACCTGGTTCAAATGTTCCTCGCACAAGGAAGACAGCATTCCTCTGATGCATGCTCTCACAAAACCATTTTTGTAATTACAGATTTATTGGAGAGATTTATTCAATTGTCTTTCCCTCCAGATGATAAACTCCAGAAGAGTTTATCCATTGTGTCCCCAGCAGAGTGCCTGCTATATAGCAGGTGCTCAGAGTTGTTGAATGAATAAATGTGGACTTGACTCAATGGACCATTCCCTGTGTGAAACACTCTTCGTGTGGTCTTGATAACGTTCACTCTTCTGCTTCTCCTACTTCCCGGCTGCTCCTCGGGCTGTTCCGCTGGTTCCTCTTCCTTTACTTTTCCTGTGGTCATAGGCCCTTTTCTCTTCTCACTCTCTGTACTCTCTTTGCCTCTTGCCAGGACTTTAATTGCATACATAAAGCTGCTGCTAAGTCGCCTCAGTCGTGTCCGACTCTGTGCGACCCCAGAGATGGCAGCCCACCAGGCTCCCCCGTCCCTGGGATTCTCCAGGCAGGAACACTGGAGTGGGTTGCCATTTCCTTCTCCAGTGCATGAAAGTGAAAAGTGAAAGTGAAGTTGCTCAGTTGTGTCTGACTCCTAGTGACCCCATGGACTGCAGCCTACCAGGCTCCTCCATCCATGGGATTTTCCAGGCAAGAGTACTGGAGTGGGGTGCCATTGCCTTCTCCGATACTTAAAGCTAATGACACTCAACTGTTTCCTACCTAGATGGTTCTCCTCAACTGCAGACCACTGAAAAAACTGTATGCTTTTTGTTAAGTGGAACGTTCTATAAATGGCAATTAGGTCAAGTTGGTTGATAGTGTTGTTCTTGCCTTCTGTGTTCTTATGATTTTTCTGTCAGCACATTCTATAAATTATTGACAAAGGAATATTGAAATCTGAATATAATTGTTGATTACTCCTTGCAGTTCTATCAGTTTTTGCATTGTGAATCTTGGAGCTCTGTTTTTAGGAGCATAAACACTTCGGATTGTTATGCTCCTTTGATGAATTGACCTTTTTATCATTATAAATTATCCTCTTTATTGTTGGTTATATTTTTTCTCTGAAATCTACTTTGATATTATTATAGTCACTCTGGCTTTCTTTTAGTACCAGCATGGTATGTCTTTTTCTATCCTTTTGCTTTTACCTAGTTATGTCTTTATATTTAAAGTATATTTAAAAGAAATCATTTGTCTGACTGAGCCATATCTTAGTTGTGGTACGCAGCATCTTCAATCTTCATTGCGGCATGTGGGATCTTTTAGTTTTGACAGGCAAGTTCTTAGTTGCAGATGGCATGCGAGATCTGGTTCCCTGATCAAGCCTGGGCCCCCTGCTTTGGGAGCACAGAGTCTTAGCTGCTGGACCACCAGGGAAGTTCCTAAAGTGTATTTATTTCACTTATCCTTATTCCTTCTCCAGTGTTCTTCCTTTCTTTATGTAGATCCATTTCCTTTTCTCTAAAGAACTTCTAACATTTCTTGCAAGGCAGATCTATTGGCAACAAATTCCTTCAGTTTTTTGTTTGTCTGAGAGAGTCTGTTTCTCCTCCACTTTTGAAGAATAATTTTGCAGGCTACAGAATTCTAGGTTGGTAGTTTTTTCTCTCAACACTTTAAATATTTCAGTCCACTTTCCTCTTGCTTGCATGGTTTCTGAGAAGTTGGATGTAATTCTTGTCTTTGCTCCTCTATAAGTAAGGTGTTTTCCCATCTGGTTTCTTTCAGTATTTTTTCTTTATCTTTGACTTCTATAGCTGTAAAATATTAGTAGTGTAGTGAATCTAGTCCCAGACCTTCCACCTTCACAACAATTAATTCAAAATGAATCACAGACTGTTTTTTGTTTCTTTTTATCTTTTTCTTGCCTTCTTTTAAGATGTATACTACAAACTGTAATATCACCATCTACATGTGGCAAGAAGGTCAGTATTTTATAAGAAACCAAGAGTTATAGCTAATTCTTAGGTAACCTGGGACATAACTTAAGAACTAGGTGATTTAGGACCTTAAGTAAAATTGTGACTGGGTCATGTTATCATGCCCACAACATCAGAAGTGCTTCAGTTCCCTGCCATCATGGGGACTCAGCTTCTTTCTTTCCTTGATTTTCCTACTCTTCCTGCTAGCAGTCAACCCCTTCAGTCTCTTCTCTGAATATCATTTGTTTGTTCATTGATTTTGCTTACTCATGGCTTCTGCTTCTTTGTGGCCTCAAAAACCTCTGCAACTTGCCCCCTCTTTTTTGTGTTCACTCAATTTCACAACCTATTATCACCTTCTTCATCTCAGTTTCGGCTGTACAAGAGAGTGAATCTGATTGATTCATTTAGGCATGGTCAATTCTCTTGGCAACGCTCTTGTGCCAGGTCACATCATGGTCATCATTCATTTATTTGCCTATTTAACAAATATGCAAAGGGCATTGGCTCACATTCAGGTAATCTATCATAAGGTAGGCGCCCAATCCTGGGCTAATAGCTGTGGTTGGAGTAGAGTGGAGGATGAGGTCATAAAGCGGTAACAGCATGGATATCTACCAATATATTTAAGAAACTGTCTTAGGAAGGGGTTGTGGTCACACCAAGCATTCTGAGCATTCTAACTGGTCTAAGCCTTGACCAGTTCAGGAAACAAATTCCAGCAAGACTTTTGGCAGAAATCATTGAAAGTAATTCAAAATTAAGACCCCTGGTTCCAGGTGTGGTGGCATTTGCCTATAGTCCCAGCTACTTTGGAGGCTGAGGCTGGAGGATCGTTTAAGCCCAGGAGTTCTGGGCTGTAGTGCGCTATGCTGATCAGGTGTCTGCACTAAGTTTGGCATCAATATGGTGACCTCCCGGGAGTGCAGGATCAACAGGTTGCCTAAGGAGGTGTGACCAGCCCAAGTTCAGAACCCTCATGCTGAGAGAGTGGTATTTTACCTAACGGTGAATAAAAGTGTCTTTTGAGATATAAGTACTGAAGGTGACAGAGTTAATTTGGGGGATGGGAAGCAGAGGTCATTTAATGTGAAACTGAAGAGTTGATTCATATTCTGGCCTGATGAATAGTTGTCCCATCTTTGCTGCAGGAGCGCTTTTAAGGTTAAGATTCCCTAAGAAATTCTGTGCCCTAAAACCATTAGAGACGTCTTGATCTGGAAGACCGTCTGAGGAAAGAAGCTTAGAATGTTTGATTTTGAACATGGATTAACTACATAGTTCAAAAATTTTAATAAACTGATCCACATAGTAACTGTTGAATTGATCCTCCTGGAATAATATCAGCCAAAAATGGGAATTTGACATTGGCATCTTCTTTCCTATTAACAGATTCAGCTTGCTGCCTTACTCCTCACTCTGTTCCTCCCTTTCTGTTTTCCTCCCTTCCTTCCTCCCTTCCTTTTTCAAAATGTTTTTTGTTTTTCAAGGAATTAAAAAGTACATCATATTATTAAGAAATTAAGAAATATATCAATCACTTAAATATATTACATGAATATGTATAGTTTAAAGATTAATCATCCAATGAATTTTCATAAGCACACTATTTAGGTTAAGAAACAATATTTTATGAGGATTCCATAATGCTCCCTGGAGGCCCTTCCACAATTATATCCCCCACCCTCCTCCACAGAGATAACCTCTGCCTGACTTCTATGTGAGTTATCTTCAAGTCTCTAGAATTATCCTTACAATTCCTAATACCTAATATTCCTCTACCATACATTGTTTTGCTTCATAAAACAGTAACATGCACAAAACTAGTTTAGTAGGTCAGTGTACAGTTCCTCTTTAGACGCAGGCCCCCAGGAGAAGGTGAAATGATGGTCTCTGGATCAGAGGTAACCTCACATTCCCTGAAAATTTACAAGGCAAAAGCACAAGTGAGTCTATGGGAAATAGGACTCATCAAAACTGGCCTCCATGGCAGAGTGAAGTGTCAGCCAAATACAGGACATCAGGCAGGGATGTGATCAGGAAGAGTGGGTGGCTGAGTATTTTGTGATGTGAAGTTCCCGTGGCCTACTTCCAACTCCTGGGAATGGTTCAGAGCAAAACATTTCTGTGAGAGTGAAATAAATATCTTCACATAATGCAGACAGGAGGGCATCAAGGGAAGAGCAGGAACTTCATTCACCATGGTCAAGACAAGCTTTCTGGTGATGCTTCAAACACCAGAACCAGCTAAAGATTTATGGTCAACCAGAAGGGCTGTGGGAATGAGCCCCTCAAAAAGAAGAGATGATGTTGATGGTAATGATGGTAACTGAATGCTTACTGTGAGACCCACATGGAGCTAAGCAGTGTCCACAATTGTCTCATTTAATCTTCATAACAATCAAGAGAGGTAGATATTAATATAATTCTTGTTGTCCAAATGAAGAGATTGAGCCTCTGAGAGTTTTTTAATTAAAAAACTGGCCCAGCATCACACAGCTGGTAAATTGCTTCACAGGTTTTCCAGGGATCAGGGCCACATTATCTGCTGGGAGAGGGATGAAGAGACTAGCACAGGTGGTGAGCTGATGGGAGCATGCTTGGGCTTGTGGCAATAATAATAAAATTAAGGGAATTTCCTGGTGGCCCAGAATTTAGACTCTGTGCTTTCACTGCGAAGGGCCTGGGTTCAATCCCTGGTCAGGGAACTAAGATCCTACAAACCACACTGCCAAAGGAAAAAAAGGCAGCATTTACTGCATGTGCACTAAGTACCTGACCCAGTGCTAAGCGCTTTGCTGCTGCTGCTGTTGCTGCTGCTAAGTCGCTTCAGTCGTGTCCGACTCTGTGCGACCCCATAGACGGCAGCCCACTAGGCTCCTCTGTCCCTGGGATTCTCCAGGCAACAACACTGGAGTGGGTTGCCATTTCCTCCTCCAATGCATGAAAGTGAAAAGTGAAAGGGAAGTCGCTCAGTCGTGCCCAACTCTTAGCGACCCCTTAGACTGCAGCCCACCAGGCTCCTCTGCCCATGGGATTTTCCAGGCAAGAGTACTGGAGTGGGATGCCATTGCCTTCTCTGGCTAAGCACTTTACATGCATTAATTTGAGGTGAAATAAAACCCAAATACACAGAACTGGCACATGAGGGACCAAGCTTGAGGCTTTTGAAAGAGTTAGAAGTACCCCTCTAGCCACATCAAACGGGCAAAAAAATAAATAAATAAAATTCTAGTTATACTGTAGATGTTTCTTCTGATCAGAGATATCTATTTATTCAAAATTTATTTATGAAGTGCCTCTTGTCTCCCAGGTATTGTTTTAGGCACTGAGAACATAGCAGAGAACAGAACAGGCTCAAGGAGAAAAGGGAAGTTCAGAAACATATAAAGAAATATTCAGAAGCGTCTGTATTTTTGACCCTCTGATCAATGCCACCAGAAAAGGAAAAAAGAAAAAGACTGTTACATTTGCTACTGATGCTACTAAATTGTGTCTTTGCCTAATTTGATTTCAGCAAGGCTTTACTGTGAACCACTAATGTGCCAGGTACCATGTGTGGAGGCACTGGCCCAAAGATGAAGATGAGGTTTCTCTCCTTGAGAAGCGGAGTGTGGGAGACAGACAGGTAATTGGATAATTATATTATTGATGATTTGTGCTATGATTGGGGTATGAACAGAATTCCGTAGGAGCAGATAAGAGTGACTGATCCTGCCTGAGGGTGTCAGCTAATGTTTAACCGAAGAGAGGACATGTTAACTGGGTCTAAGGGAGGATAGGAGATGGCCAGATGGAGATGGAGAGAAAAGACATCTAGGGAGGAGTTGTTTGTGGATAGAGTGACAGAGGGACTAGTGCTGAGTTCTGAAACATGGCCTGCACATGGACAGTCTGGATCCCTTAGACAATGGTGGGATGGGTTAGTCCACAGGGTTAATGATTTATTGAAAAGAGGATTGAGGCTTGTTAAATGACTGAGTTGATAAACAACCCACTGACTGTTTCTCTATGCAGAAACCATTCAGGCATCCATCATAGTTTCTCCACTTTGTGTTTAAGCTGAAGTATCAAAAACACTTAAAGCACTGCCGTTCATATTTGGGGAGGGCAGTATAAATTGGTATGGCCCACATGAAAAGCAGATTTGCACTATCTGTAAAATTACAAATGGTATATATGTCTTATGACCAAGCAGTTTCCTTTCTAGGACTATTATCTTCAGATGCACTCACTCACACATGGAATAACTTATGCATCACATTACTGTTTCAGTTCAGTTCAATTCATTCACTCAGTCGTGTCCAACTCTTTGCAACCCCATGAACTGCAGCACGCCAGGCTTCCTTGTCCATCACCAACTCCTGGAGCTTACTCAAACTCATGTCCATTGAGTCAGTGATGCCATCCAACCATCTCATCCTTTGTTGTCCCCTTCTCCTCCTGCCTTCAATCTTTCCCAGCATCAGGGTCTTTTAAATGAGTCAGTTCCTCTCAGCAAGTGGCCAAAGTATTGGGAGTTTCAGCTTCAGCATCAGTCCTTCCAATGAATATTCAGAACTGATTTCCTTTAGGATCCAAGGTTGGATCTCCTTGCTGTCCAAGGGACTCTCAAGAGTCTTCTCCAACACCACAGTTCAAAAGCATCAATTCTTCTGCGCTCAGATTTCTTTATAGTCCAACTCTCACATCCATACATGACGACTGGAAAAACCATAGCTTTGACTAGATGGACCTTTGTTAACAAAGTAATGTCTCTGCTTTTTAATATGCTGTGTAGGTTGGTCATAACTTTTCTTCCAAGGAGCAAGTGTCTTTTAATTTCATGACTTCAGTCACCATCTGCAGTGATTTTGGAGCCCCCCAAAAAAGTCTATCACTGTTTCCATTGTTTCTCCATCTATTTGCCATGAAGTGATGGGACCAGATGCCACGGCCTCAGTTTTCTGAATGTTGAGTTTTAAGCCCACTTTTTCACTCTCCTCTTTCACTTTCATCAAGAGGCTCTTTAGTTCTTCTTCACTTTTGGCATAAGGGTAGTGTCATCTGCATATCTAAGGTTATTGATATTTCTCCCAGCAATCTTGATTCCAGCTTGTGCTTCATCCAGCCCAATGTTTCTGATGATGTACTCTGCATATAAGTTAAATAAGTATTACTGTTAACATTCAGAAAACGAAGATCATGGCATCCGGTCCCATCACTTCATGGGAAATAGATGGGGAAACAGTGGAAACAGTGTCAGACTTTATTTTTCTGGGCTCCAAAATCACTGCAGATGGTGACTGCAGCCATGAAATTAAAAGACGCTTACTCCTTGGAAGGAAAGTTATGACCAACCTAGATAGCATATTGAAAAGCAGAGACATTACTTTGCCAACAAAGGTTCGTCTAGTCAAGGCTATGGTTTTTCCTGTGGTCATGTATGGATGTGAGAGTTGGACTGGGAAGAAGGCTGAGCGCTGGAAAATTGATGCTTTTGAACTGTGGTGTTGGAGAAGACTCTTGAGAGTCCCTTGGACTGCAAGGAGATCCAACCAGTCCATTCTGAAGGAGATCAGCCTTGGGATTTCTTTGGAAGGAATGATGTTAAAGCTGAAACTCCAGTACTTTGGCCACCTCATGCGAAGAGCTGACTCATTGGAAAAGACTCTGATGCTGGGAGGGACTGGGGACAAGAGGAGAAGGGGACGACAGAGGATGAGATGGCTGGATGGCATCACTGACTCGATGGACATGAGTTTGAGTGAACTCTGGGAGTTGGTGATGGACAGGGAGGCCTGGCGTGCTGCGATTCATGGGGTCGCAAAGTCGGACACGACTGAGCTACTGATCTGATCTGAAAGCAAAAGACTGGATACAAATTAAATGTTCATCAATAGGGGATTGGTTAAATAAAGTATGGTATCTCTTTAAGATGGGTTACTAGTCAGTTTAAAAAGAAAACAAAGCATAAGGTAGTTCTTTATAGTATTGTTTGGAATGATACACTGTTGAAGGAAAAAGCAAAAAGCAGGCCATTTGTATAAATTGGGGATGGAGAGAATTCAAGTCTTCCGTGGAATGTTCCAACAAAGAACCCTGGGCTGCCCTGTCTCCAGGCTCCTTGTGATATGTAATAAGAAAGGTCAGCTGAGAAGGAGTCTTCTGTGACTTGTAGCCAAAAGCATCCAGTTACAACTCTGAGGTCTGTAGAGATCTTTATGTTTGGACCAGGAATAATGCAGAAGAGTGAAATCTTTGATTTGCAGAAACTCTCCAGTTGACTCAATTTTAACTCCAATGGGCGTCCCCAAGTGCTTTCTCCCTCTGGGTATGCTGAGCTCTGGATCTCTGGGCAGCCAGTCCCTCACATGATGCAGATGTGGGGCTTCTGTGTAGAGATGCAATCTGGCAGAATTCAACCTGCCTTCTTTTAAAAGACAACCTCATCAAAACAAAAATGCTGAATGCCTGAAAGAATGTGTGTGCAGTCAGGGGCAAGAGGGTAGTGCACTGGATGCTAAAATCAAGCCTTATAATGTGGAATTTAGACAAGCCATTCTCTGCCTGCAGAGTTCAGTTCAGTTCAGTTGCTCAGTCATGTTCGGCTCTTTGCAACCCCATGGACTACAGCACGCCAGGCCTCGCTGTCCATCACCAACTCCTGGAGTTTACCCAAACTCATGCCCATTGAGTCGGTGGTGCCATCCAACCATTTTGCCTGCCAAAGGATCCAGATAATCCTGCCTTGCCACAGTGACTGTAGAGCTGAGAAGTCTCTGGACCAAGCCATGTGATCTGAGAACTTGTCCACATAGCTGAAAGTGTCCTGTCAGTGTCATTCAGACAGTTTCAAGGACTCACTGTCACTCACTCATCTATTCTTTCAAGAAAATTATTTGTCCCCTGCACTCTATTAGGTGCTAGAGATACAACAGTGAGCAGAACTGAACTGGCCTTGCCTTTATTGACTTCCTGTCTGGAGGAGGAGATGGCCATTAGTTGAATATTATCCAATAGGTATACAATGGTAACTGAGCAAAGTATGGTAAAGGAAGTGTTCATGGTGGATAAGAGTGGTTAAGAAAGATACTTGTATTGAATAGGATCAGGGAAGGCCTACCTGAGGAAATGATACTTGAGCTGATATCTGAAGAATGAGTGAGAAAATTAGGTGATGTGGGAGAAAAGTGTTCCAGCAGAACAAATAGTTCCTGCAAAGTCCCTGGGATTGGGGGTAGAATAGAACACTCAAAGAATTGGAAGAAGGCTAGTGTGGTTAGAGGGCAGAGGTGGGGTGGGGGTTGCTGGGAGGCGAGACTAAAGACTGGAAAGGCAAAACCAAGAGACATATTTTTGTAAGAGCCAAGAGCTTTTGTAAGAGCCATTTGTGGTATAGAGTATTGGTTGTTCTTCAATATCCTTTTCCCCCTCTATTCTTTCAGTGTTTAAATCCTAGAGTTTTGGCTACCCATTTAAAAGATAACTTTCCATACTCACTTGCATATGGATTTGTCCATGTGACCAAGTTCTGATCAGCAGGTTGTGAGCAAAGGACAGGCTTCCATTTCCTCCTATTTCTTTCTCATCGGCTGAAATCTTCTCGCTGGGCTGGAGGAGTCATTCTAGACCTTGAGATGGAAGCCATATGCTGAGGATGGCAAAGCAGGAAAACAGAGAGAAACTAGATCCCCATCATCATGAAGCATCCATTGCAGCCCCAGGCTGTTAAACTCAGACTATATGTGACATGTTGATAAATTTCTGGTGCTTCCCTCGTGGCTCAGATGGTCAAGCATCTGTCTGCAATGCTGGAGACCCAGGTTCCATCCCTGGGTCAGGAAGATCCCCTGGAGAAGGAAATGGCAACCCACTCCAGTACTCTTGCATGGAAAATCCCATGGACAGAGGAGCCTGGTAGGCTACAGTCCATGGGGCACAAAGAGACACGACTGGGTGACTTTACTTACTTACTGATAAATTTCTAACCTGTTTAAACTATATATATATATAGTCTTTATCATGAAAGTTACACCTGTATTCTTAGTTACTGTTACAGACTGAATATTTGTGTCCCCTCAAAGTTCATATGGTGAAATCCTAACCCCAATGGTATTAGAAGGCAGGGCCTTTGAGAGGTGATTAGGTCATGAGGGTGGAGCTCCCATGAATGGGATTAGTGTCTTTATGAAAGAGGCTCCAGAGAGCTCTCTTGCCCCTCCTGCCATGTGAGGACACAGTGAGAACACATCTGTGAGCCAGGAGGGGAGCTCTCACCAGACACTGAACCTGCTAGCACTTTGGTCTTGGACTGCCCAACCTCCAGAACTGTGAGAAATAAATTTTTGTTATTCAAGCCACCAGCCTATGGGACTTTTGTTATGGGAGCCTGGAAGGACTAAGACAGTGACACACCACTGAAGTGTTCTTTGTGACAGAATCAGATTTCTGTCTTGAAGTGATCACTCTGGCTGCTGAGTGGAAGGCAAAAGCAGAACTACTGGAGCCCCTGTCAAGGAGGATGGTGTCTTGGACCTGCAGAATAGCTATGAAGATTGTACTGGAGTCTATTAGAACACCTTTCACCTGGTGTAGTGGAAAGAGCATAGACCCTGCTCTCAGGGAGCAGGGTTCTGCTCCTGGATCCACTCCTTTGTCGCTATGACGTTGGGCAAGTTACTTAGCATCTCTGAGTCTCATCTATAAATACAAATTGAGGTTCTCTGTAGGGTAGGGGCTATATGGTTAATTTTAAGGTGGCTTTCAGGTTAATTTTAAGGTTGCTTGAATTGCAACATCAGCTCTTCCCTGGGTCAGCAGCCTGCTGTCTTACCCCCCAGAGACTTTGGACTTGCCAGCCTCCATAATAAATCTTTCCTTAAGATGAATGTGCCAATCCTTTAAGATAAATCCCCCCTCTAAACTGTCTATCTACACACCATATTAGTTTTGTTTCTCTGAAGAACTCTGACTAATAAAGGGTAAAGTTTCTATCAATTTATAATATACATAACAGTGAGTGCACAATTATGAAGGGCACAGATCGCTGATTTTGTACAGAGTGAACACACTCAACCACTATCCACAAGAAGATATAAAACATTGGAATTCCATGAAGGTAGCTGTGTCAAAGGCATAGTGTTTCACTCTAAATCCCTACATAAAAACAGATATAACAATCAGCAAAACTACAATCCCATGGATAACATTTACAACAAAATTAGATGGCAAGATATCCCCCACGAAACCCAAAATATAAGTGGGTGAGGACAAGGCACCAAGACCCAGAATTGGCACGTGTGCAGAAGCAAGCAGAGGAAGCAGTGAGCTTCTGATGAACCTAAGAATAGGAGGGACATAAAGATAACTGATAGGTGCTGGTGGGTCAGTTTATAGCAGAAACTGGAAGGGGTTTTACCTAATCCAGCAGTGAGTGCTGCAGCAGCAGCAAGCAGTCTCCAGGAAGGTTTGATATAAATGAGCACTCTAGCCCTAGTGAACTCTCAAGATGGGCCAGCCATCAGGGCTCTCTGCCAGGACAGGAGCCCACGCTAAGAAGAAAGTACTTGGAGAAGAATCAAAACTGGGCAGGATAGGTACAACAAAGATAAAGACAAGACAAGGCTCAGACAAGAATGGGGAGGGGAGCAGAGCCAAGAAACCTTAGAAAGCATGCTGCCACATTTTTTATTACTACATGAGAATAGCAGAAAAGGGAACTCTGAACTTAGGAGATGCACTCTGACTGGAGTCGGATACAGCTGAGCTCACACACACACACACATCCTAGTATAGGCCTTATGGTGAATATATATATATTGTACTGTAAAGTGTTTTCGACAGTGCTTCTATCAATCTGGGGGCTTCCCTGGTGGTTCAGTGATAACCAATTCACCTGCTAAGCAGGAGACATGGATTCAATCCTTGGGTTGGGAATATCCCCTGGAGAAGGAAATGGCAACCACTCCAGTATTCTTGCCTGGGAATTCCCGTGGACAGAGGAACCTGGTGGGCTACAATCCATGGAGTCGTAGAGTCAGACATGACTTAGCAACTAAGCAACAACAGCCTATCAATGTATACTCATTACCAGTGTGCAAGAGTTCTTGTTGCTCATATTCTTACCCACACTTGCTCTTTTCTGTCTGTTTTCATTTTAGCTATTTTGATGGACTATAGTGAAATCTCACTGTGGTTTTAATTTACATTTTTCCTGGTGTCTAATGAGGTTTGGCACTTTTTCAAAAGCTTAATGGCCATTTAGAGTTCCCATTTATAAAACACCTGTTCAAGTCTTTTACCCATTTAAAAAATTGAGTTGTCTCTCTTTTCCTTATTGATTTATTCATTTTTATGATTCTGAGATTCATCTTATATTCTATAACCAGTCCTTTGGCAGATATATATTGGTTTAGCCAAAAAGTTTGTTTGGGTTTCCGATAGATATTATGGACATTATGGAAAACCCAAACAAACTTTTTGGCTAACTCAGTATTTCTTCTTCCATTTTCTGGGTTTCCTTTTTTATTCTCTCAATGATGACTTTTGATAAATATAAGTTCTCAATTTTAGTGTAGTCCAGTTTATCAATTTTTTTCATTTGGTTAGTTATTTTAAATTTTATGTCCTGTTTACAAAATCTTTGTGTACTCCAAGTCATGGAAATATTTTGTTATGTTATCATCAAGAAGCTGTATTCAGTCTATGGTCCATTTAGAATTGATTTTTGTGTATAGAATTTATTTTTGTGTATAAAATTTATTTTTGTTTATAGAATTGATTTTTGTGTATAGTGTGAGGTAGAGATTAATTGTCTGGCACCTTTTATTGGGAAAAAAAATCATCCTTTCCCCTGGGTATTAGAACTTTATCATAAATCAAGTAACCATAAATTTAGGGGTCTGTTCATGGAGTTTGCTCCGTTTGTCTATCCAATATCATGCTGTTTTAGATATTATAGATTTATAATAAGTTTGGATATCTGGTTATTGGGTAAATAAACCTTCCAACTTCTTTTTCTTCAATACTGTCTTTACTCTTTTGGCTCTTTGATTTCCATATAAATTTTAGAGTCAGCCTATCAATTTCCATTGAAACATCTACTGGGGATTTGATTGGGATTGCATTTAATCTTTTGACAAATCTGGGAGAAGTAGACACACTATTGAGTTTTACAATCCATTAGTATATATTTTTCTCTTTATTTAGGTTTTCTTTTTTTTACTATTGTTTCCTAGTTTTGCATGTAGAATCTTGAATATTTTTCATTAGATTTATTTCTTGATATTTGATGCTTTTTTGATGTATGATAAATGACATCACTTTAAAAATTTCAATTCTAATTGAAATTATATATAGAAATATATATATAGAAATACAATTGATTTTAAAATATTGACCCTTATATCTGGTGACCTTGATGAACTCTTTTGTTAGTTTCATACATTCTTTTTTCTTCATGTACAGTCTTGTAATCTCTAAATAAAGTTTTCTTTCCATCTTTATACCTTTTACTCCTTTTCAGCTCAGATCTCCAGTATAATGTTGAATAGAAGTAATAATAGAGACATTCTTGTCTTGGTTTTAGTATCAGGAGGAAATCTTTTAGTATTTCACTAGTAATTATAATATCTGATGTGGTGGGGGTCCTGCACAGGTGTGTGATTCTTTGAGGAGAACATCTTGATAAAGAAAATGACCTAGCCTGGGGCATTGGAGCCTGAATGGGGTGAGAAGGATCTTGCAGTAGAAGGGTGGTACAGTACGGGGCTTCAGAGCCCAGGAAGACTAAGGAGGGCATGTTAGGCAGCCTGGTGTGGTGTGTTGGTGCCCCAATAAGGGGAGGCAAAGGTCTACATGTGGTGAGAGGTATTAGACACCGAAGGATAAGGAGAACTTTTATGTAAGGGATGGCCTGGCACAGGGTATCAGAACCCTAGATCAGATAGAAAGACATTTATGGAAGATTTGCAGAGGAAGGGAAGTGGAGGTTATAGGAGATTGATAATATACAAAGGGTTGAATACAATCAGGACATATGTTGAGGAAAGTGGGATACAGATTTCTTACTGTTAGAGAAGTTATAAATATGAAAAGAGGTACAACTAGAATGAATGCTACAGCTATACGTGAAAATGCCTGCAGATTACAAAACTACAGCCCACTGTATGGGTTGAATGGCTCCCCACCTCTGCCTCCCCCTCCCCAAAGTTATATCCATATTCTAACCTATAGAACCTACAAATATGACCTTATTTGATAAAAGGGCCTTTGTTTATATAATTAAGTTATGGATCTCAAGATGAAATCATCCTGTGTTTTGAATGGGCCCTAAATCTAATGGCAGGTGTCCTTCTAAGAGAAAGGCAGTGGTTCCTGCATTATAGGCAGACTTGAGAGACACAGAGGAGAAGGTGATATGAAGATAGAGGCAGAGACTGGAGTGATAATGTCTACTAGCAATGGAGCTCCAAGGATTGACACAGTCATCAGAAGCTTAGGAGAAAGGCATGGGATGGATTCTGCCTCAGAGCCTTCAAAAGGAACAAAACCTGCCAACACCTGGATTCTGGACTATGAGAGAAATTCTTAATTATTTCAGGCCACCACGTTTGTGGTAATTTGTTACAGTGACCCCAGAAAACTAATACAGCCACTAAGTCCAAATGAAATATTATCCCAATTTTATCTTGACCCCAGGAACTGTCATAGCATTTCAACACCCTCTGCATAAGGAAACAGGTAACAAAGAGGGAGTTGGAATGGAAACAGCATCTTAACCAATTTTGGTTAAAATACCAGTTCTTCAAATTTTGGAAAAATCATAAAACTCTGAATACATGAATAGGGCCCCTCCCAGGACATTGGAAGGGGTCTGGCCAAGTGAGAGTCCCTGAAGCTTACAAATGATAAGTTTTACAGGTGGGAGGCACAGTGCAGTGTTATAAAGCCAAGCACTAAGTCAGATGGCCTGGGTTCAAATTCTAGTTCAGAACTACCTGGCTGTTGACTTCAAACAAGTTACTTAAGCTTTCTGTGTCCCAATTTCTTCCTCTGTAAAATATAAATGATAAAAACACTATTTACCTCATGGGGTTATTAACATGGTTAAGTGACATGATACATATAAGTTGCATACTACATGTAACACACATAGAACATGACATACCCCGTGGTAAGTACTCAATACACATTAGCCATTTTATGATTTACTGGGCCAGCCAGTGTTCTAGGCATTGGGGTATAAAGACAAATGAGAAATGGTCCTTGCCTTCAAGAAGCTCATTTTAGAGGGGAAATAGAATATAAAATGATCATAATACATTTGCTCAATTGGGATCTATATATGTAGTAGGAGACTAAGGAAATATATGAAAAGATAAACACCAAATCTAGAACACTGGTTATTTCATTGGGCAGTTAGTGATAGAGAAAAGAAGGCTATTGGGTAGAAGATGAGGAAATGGAACTATAGGCAATATTTTATTATTTAAACCAGGTTTGTTGTTTTGGCTTCTCTGGTGGCTCAGCAGTAAAGAATCCGCCTGCAGTGCAGGAGCTGCTGGAGACACGAGTTTGATCCATGGATCAAGAAGATCCCCTGGTTGGTTGCATGGCATCCCAACTCCAGTATTCTTGCCTGGAAAATCCCATGGACAGAGGAGCCTGGCAGGCTATTGTCATAGGGTTGCAAAGAGTCAGACAAGACTGAAGCAACATAGCACACATGCACACACTTATTGTTTTACTTTTTACAACTTTTTGTATTTTTCACTTATTGCATAGCAATTTTAAAGATTCCCAACCCTCAATCATAGCCTAGAAACAGTAGAGGTGCTAGACACTGAGGGGCTCTTTGGGCTTGGACAATGAGTTCTCCCACAGGTCTGTGCTAGAGACCTTCTTCTGTTTTCTGGACATATTGTGCAACCTTTGGGAGGAGGATGGAGTCCCCATAACAACTGAGATTGAATTTCCCTCCACCCCAACAGAATCAGACTAGGAGTCGGATTTAATTTAACATCCTGGAATGTGAAGTCAAGTGGGCCTTAGAAAGCATCACTATGAACAAAGCTAGTGGAGGTGATGGAATTCCAGTTGAGCTATTCCAAATCCTGAAAGATGATGCTGTGAAAGTGCTGCACTCAATATGCTAGCAAATTTGGAAAACTCAGCAGTGGCCATAGGACTGGAAAAGGTCAGTTTTCATTCCAATCCCAAAGAAAGGCAATGCCAAAGAATGCTCAAACTACCACACAATTGGACTCATCCCCCACACTAGTAAAATAATGCTTAAAATTCTCCAAGCCAGGCTTCAGCAATATGTGAACCGTGAACTTCCTGATGTTCAAGCTAGTTTTAGAAAAGGCAGAGGAACCAGAGATCAAATTGCCAACATCCGCTGGATCATGGAAAAATCAAGAAAGTTCCAGAAAAACTTCTATTTCTGCTTTATTGACTATGCCAAAGCCTTTGACTGTGTGGATCACAATAAACTGTGGAAAATTCTTCAAGAGATGGGAATACCAGACCACCTGATCTGCCTCTTGAGAAATTTGTATGCAGGTCAGGAAGCAACAGTTAGAACTGGACATGTAATAACAAACTGGTTCCAAATAGGAAAAGGAGTACGTCAAGGCTGTATATTGTCACCCTGTTTATTTAACTTATATGCTGGACTGGAAGAAACACAAGCTGGAATCAAGATTGCTGGGAGAGATCTCAATAACCTCAGATATGCAGATGACACCACCCTTATGGCAGAAAGTGAAGAGGAACTAAAAAGCCTCTTGATGAAAGTGAAAGTGGAGAGTGAAAAAGTTGGCTTAAAGCTCAACATTCAGAAAACGAAGATCATGGCATCTGGTCCCATCAGTTCATGGGAAATAGATGGGGAAACAGTGGAAACAGTGTCAGACTTTATTTTTGGGGGCTCCAAAATCACTGCAGATGGTGACTGCAGCCATGAAATTAAAAGACGCTTACTCCTTGGAAGGAAAGTTATGACTAACCTAGATAGCATATTCAAAAGCAGAGACGTTACTTTGCCAACAAAGGTCCGTCTAGTCAAGGCTATGGTTTTTCCTGTGGTCACATATGGATGTGAGAGTTGGACTGGGAAGAAGGCTGAGCGCCGAAGAATTGATGCTTTTGAGCTGTGGTGTTGGAGAAGACTCTTGAGAGTCCCTTGGACTGCAAGGAGATCCAACCAGTCCATTCTGAAGGAGATCAGCCCTGGGATTTCTTTGGAAGGAATGATGCTAAAGCTGAAACTCCAGTACTTTGGCCACCTCATGGGAAGAGTTGACTCATTGGAAAAGACTCTGATGCTGGGAGGGACTGGGGGCAAGAGGAGAAGGGGATGACAGAGGATGAGATGGCTGGATGGCATCACTGACTCGATGGACATGAGTTTGAGTGAACTCTGGGAGTTGATGATGGACAGGGAGGCCTGGCGTGCTGCGATTCATGGGGTCGCAAAGAGTCGGACACGACTCAGCGACTGATCTGATCTGACAAAGAAAAAAAAAAAAAAGAAACAAAATGTCTTGTTCATCAATTTGTGTTGAGTGAATGAATGGAAAGATGAATTCTGAATGGACGCTGAGGTAGTCACACAATCACTATCAAGACTGTGTATTTGGATCATAGTGTAGGATAGGAAAATATTGTCCTATTGCAGAATAATCCAGAAGCTACTTGAAAGTAAGCAGCCTCAGAGTTAAGAGAGAGAGATGAACCATGTTGTAACCCCAAATTGTGGTTTTGTTGGGGCCCCGGCCATTCTCCTGAGAGAGCTCCCCAAGGGCAGGCCTGACAGAAGTCCTGGAAGAGAACCCTGGGGCAGCTTTAAAGCTCAAACCTACCCCTACCCTGCTCCTCAGAGACATTGTGCTAATGGCCCTGATGATAACAAATGGTTCTGTGTGGCCACAGCTGCCTCTTACACTGGTTGGGGGCAAACTTGATTCAGAAGCATGATGGAGGGTAAAGCATCAAGTTTCCTATTTAGCAGGAAGCTGATATCCAAGGAATGCAGCCTGGCAGCTGCCCAGAAAGAAGACTTGACAATTGTGCAGGCTGTGGGGAAATGGCTTTCTTGTCCCAAGGCTTTTACTTTGAGGGTTACTGGGATTCAATGAACACCAATCACCAGCTACAGTTTGCACAAGGAGGTTTGAGAAATTCAGCAGGAAATAAGCCTTGGGGTCAGGAGCCAGGTTGTGGTCTACAGTGTTTCATCCAGATTCAGTCCTTCGCTGACAACCAGATGCGAGAGACCATCCCCTTCAGTCATCAAGACCCAACGCGTACTTCTCTGAAGTTAGCAACAAATGTCCAGAAGGAAAATTTCTAGGCAGGAAATTCTATTTATTGGAACTTTTTTCCTTTGCAAATATTAAATTTGCTACTCAAATTACTTTAAGATTAGAAGTGGGAAGGAGGGGTATTTATTGGGTCATAGACTTGCATTAGGTCCAGCTGGATCCAGGGGCTAAAATTACATGAGGAATCTATCCCTCCATATGTTGCCTCTGTTTTCATGGGTAT
Organism: Bos taurus; assembly: GCF_002263795.3. NCBI lineage: Eukaryota > Metazoa > Chordata > Mammalia > Artiodactyla > Bovidae > Bos > Bos taurus. The sequence continues at coordinate 106,890,898 of NC_037329.1, forward strand.
TAGTTCAGATGACCTCTCTCCATGTAAGGGCAAGAGAGTCACCAACATCTCAATGCTTAGCAGCCTCAGAGGAAGAAAAACATCTGATTCTCAGTAGTTCTAGTAAAACTCCAAGAACTGAATCATCTCATTCTTAATAGTTCTAGTAAAACTCCAAGAACTGCATCTTGTTAAGATTGGCTTTGGTTGTCAGCCCATCTCTGATCCATTGTGACTGGGGAGGTAGATGGTCAGATACATAACTATTAACGCGGCTGTTGGAAGTATCAGGTGAGATCTTGCCTAAGGATGTGCTTTGTAAGCTGTAAAGCACAGTATTCAGCTCAGGTCTGGCCATTAGGTATATGGAAAAGACATGCCCATTGCCCCATGCAAACCACATGAATTGAGAGTGTGGGAGAATTAATTTCCCAAAAGCAAGTTAGGGTATTCTTACTGCAGGGAGGCTGGATGCTCTTCTGGCAGCAAGAGCAGTGGTGCTTAACAGAAGAAACAGGTGAGACCCAGCCATCTCCCCAAGTTTTCCTCTTTCTCTTAAGACCACCCAAAGAAATTATGATTCCATGGGTCTGAGATAGGTCCCAGAAATTATATTTTTACAAAGTTCCTTCAGATGACTCTGCTAGGCAGAGTAGTTTAGAAGCTACCAGTTAACCTAGCAGACAACCTCCTTACACTTCTCCGCTGCCTTTTTGTTCATTTGCTCAGTCATGTCTGACTCTGTGACCCCATAGACTGTAGCCCACCAGGCTTCTCTGTCCATGGGATTCTCTAGGCAAGAATTCTGGAGTGGATTGCCATTTTCCACTCCCTACTCCAAATCAGAAGTGAGTATGGGACTTCCCTGGTGGTACAGTGGATAAGAGTCCACTGCCAATGCAGGGGACACAGATCTGATCCCTGGTCCAGGGAGATTCCACATTCCATGAATCATCTATACCCCTGCACCACAACTACTGAGCCCGCTGTCTGGAGTCCTCAAGCCACAACTACTGAAGCCCATGAGCCTAGAGCCTGTGCTTTACAATAAGAGAAGCCACCACAATGAAAAGCCTGCGCACTGCAACTAGAGAACCACCCCCACTCCCTGCAACTAGAGAAAGCCCATGCGCAGCAACAAAACCCCAGTGCAACCAAAAATAAAAAAATATTTTAAAAAAAGTGAGTGTGTGTGCAGCTCTAGGTGATAAAATCAGGATTGATTTTTTACTTAAAGGAAATAAAAATAAAGGGTTGATCTTATATTTTGAGACCACAGAGATGAAAGCGTAAATTAACGAATCTGTTGCAAACCCCATCCCCTCTCAGCCCCTAATTCTGGACAAATAGGAGGTAAACCAAAGTGGCTCCTCTCCAGTGCTGAGTCTTAAGCAGGTCCACCAGGGCTCCTCCCACAAGCATTTACTCACTAACCCTCATTGCTCAGAGGGTAGTGAGCAGGCAGTGGCTGAGGTCTGGCTCTGCCTTGGGAAAGGTGCTTAGCATTTATCACAGCTTGAGGGCAGAGAGGAAAAGGCCGTGGACTGGAGGGGACACAATACCAGATGGAGGAACAGGACCTCAGTTAAAAATTGATTTTATCCCCCTGCCAGTGGTTGCTTAGCTGCGAGACTTCAGGATAAACTGGAGTTAGTTTAGCTGCAAAGGTAGAAGGGGGATGGGCAGGGTTGGTCAAGTGGTCCAGTCTCATTCTCTGTAACTCACCAGAGGACATGGATCAACTTACTACTATTTATTATTATTTTCATCTCTCTGTAATTTCTGTTGTATATTCTTTGAAGGCCAGAGGTCACCCCCGCCCCAATTCTGTTTCCTATTCCCAGCCCCTAACCCAGTACTTTCTAGCGGACAGTTTCTCAAATAGTATTTGCTATCATGGATTTTATAATTTTGCAGAACATTTTCTCAAAACTCTTGAAAAGAAGATCTGACCCTCCATGGAGTCTCTGGAGCTTTGTAGAAACAGCAGGGTGTGAGATGAGTAGCCAGAGAATGCCCTCTGAAAAGTGCAGTCAGAATGCAGGGCCAGCATGGTGCCGGGCACATGGCAGGCACACACAGCTTCACAAAATTAATGAGGCCCACAGTGGACTGGAGAAGGGGCCAGTGCGTGATATGCTGGCAGGTCTTTGTGACCTCAGGAATCAAATCAAATAACCCCCCACCCAGGAACAGTCTGAGTTGCAATAGCTGCCAGCATAATGGCCCAGAAGAAAGGATAGCTCTAAATTCAGGTCTCAAAAGCCAAACAAAAAGAAATGATAGTACAGCCCCTGCCCTTTAATGAAAGATGTTCTAATGAGAGAAGAAAAAATGCTAGTGGTACAGGTCAGACAAACTGTTCCTGCCCTGTAAAAACAATGACAGGATAATTCTGTAATAACTTACATTTTGTAACACCAAGCACCATGCACATATAATATACAAGCATTGTGGAGCATTGTGAGATTAAATAAAATCTTACAGCAACCCTATGATGGTCCACCATTACAGGCCTCAGAAGAATTAAGAAACTTGCCCAAGGGCCCTCAGCTCATAAGTGGAGGGGCTAGGCTTGAATCCAGACCTGCATGACTCTAAAACTCATGTATGAACCCCCACACTGTCTTTTTTTTTTTTAAGGTGACAAATATTTTCAGTGCTATTTGTGAATGAATCAGATCTCTTCCTGGCCCCTCCCTCTGCTAACAAAGGAGTCTGGGACAGTGAGCTCCTTGTTCAGTCCTAAAGAAGGACTGTAACCCAGGGCTCAGCCTCTCTCAGGAGGCAGCCCCTGAACTCCAGGTTGAATTTAAGTCAAGATTAGAAAGGCTCTTGTGATCATGAGTTTAGGGATCTGAACATCCCTAGAGTTTAGGGATCAAGTTCCATGCAGGGGGTGACAGAGGATGAGATGGTCAGATGGCATCATAGACTCAGTGGACATGAGTTTGAGCAGACTCTAAGAGATAGTGAAGGACAGGGAAGCCTGGCAGTCTATGTGGCCACAAAAGGTCAGATACGACTGAGCAACTGAACAACAACAGGGGTTGTTGGGGCAGATGAAAGTGGGGCAGAGGCAAAGATTGTGTGGGAACCCAGGGAATATCTGAGCTAGAGTTCTCAAAGCCTCTTTTCTTTCCCTGAGAGTCTCCAAGACAGAGTTTTCAAACCTCCCTGGGCTCAAGCCAGGGCAGAGAGAACCCCTCTCCCATCCCAGGGCACCAAGATGGGAAGGTAGGACTCCCAGAGTGGAATCAAGATAGAGGACAGAGACAGGGAAGGAGACAGACAGCTACATGAAGACCCAGTCACAGCAGCAGCTTTCCTGCAGCCACCTGCCTGGTTGAGATGGAAACGCTGATTCCAGCTCCAGCCCCCAGACAGGCTAAGAATATCCCAGAAAAGCAACAGCCACCACCCCCACCCTTCTTGATCTGCTCCTGCATCTGGAGTGCTATGCTGGGCTCCAGCAGGGCAGGGAAGAGACAGAGATGCTTGTGGCTGGGGTTGGGGGGTGAAAGAGAGGAAGCAAAAAATGGGCTTGGTGGAGGCAGGAGAAGATGAACTGAGAAATAAAGCTATTGGAGAGCATGTACATATATATATGTATATATACACACACACACACACACACACACACACACACACATATATACATATATTGCTGGGAGGATTGGGTAGAGAGAACTGTTTTTAGGGGGCAACAAAGGGAGATGAAAGCAGGAGCCAGAGAGCCGGGGAGAGAAGGTCCAAGTATGAAGAAGTATGAGGATGTGAGAGGGCCGGCATCAGTAACCTAGAGGGTAGACCAAGGCTTTATTAAGGGAGCAGAGCTTAGAGCAAGGAAAAAGAGCCCCAGCCTCACCCTTGTCCTCCCCTGACCCTTAATCCTGGGCCTTCCAGCCTCTCAGCCTTGGTCTCTTCTCTTCCTATCCTGGAGCACCACTTCCGCAACTGTGCTATCAACCCTATTTTCTTTTCTATAAGTTTTATTTGGGCTCCTCAATTAAGTCCTCCTAGCAAGGGGTCTGCTGAAAAGTGAAAGGCATGAAAACATGGGGTTTCCCTCTTGGCAGCTAGCAGCACCTCCTTTGTTAAGTCCATCTCTTCTCTCTGCTCCATCTCTTTCTACACTCCCCATTGTTGCCTGGGAGGAGGCAGGGTTTCTACTCCCTCCACAGCCTCCCCACTCCAGCTCCCCTGGGGTAAGGTCCTCTGGGGAGGGAGGGAGGGCTGGTGCATATGCTCTCCCTTTGCACACCTCAGGAGCCGAGGCCTTCGGGTGGGAGGACTGAATCAGGGTAGGGGGGCAGCCGGATCCAGGCATTCAGATGTCCAGGCTGAGTCTCTTCTCTGGCTGTTTTAAGAACCTACAATGTCATCAGCCCCTTTGTAGGGGCCTCTTGGAGACATGGAATGCAATGACCTTGAGTTCCAGGACCTCCTGCCTTGATGTTTACTAGGGAGACCCTGGAAGTTGGCCATCTTGGCATCCTGTCCTTTGTTGCACCATCTTTCAGGCTCCCCTCCCCTAAAGCTTGGAGGGACCTAGGAACGTTTACATTGCTGAGAGCCTGCGCACCCCTCCCCTTCATCTCCTGGGTAGAACTGCAGAAGGGCAGGCCTCACATAGATGCTGTGCACACAAGCCTGAGCCCATCAGGCAGAAACATAGAGAACCAGACAGGACTGGAGCTGGAAAGTGAAACAGATTCACAGGGCAGGTTTTATTTAGAAACAGATTCGTAGAGCTAGAAGAGGCTTTAAGAACCATTTTTAAGTTCAATCACAAGATATTATCTCCCTCCTTCAGTGTTTTTTTTTTTCACCTGATAATAAAAACATGTAGAATTCCTGCATTGTAGTATGAAGGGAGAGCTGAAATGACTTCCCGAACTCATACAATTAATAAGCTGTGGACTAAAACTCCTGACAGAGGATGAGATGGTTGGATGGCATCACCAACCTGATGGACATGAGTTTGAGCAAGCTCCGGAAATTGGTGATTGACAGGGAAGCCTGGTGTGCAGTCCATGGAGTCACAGAGTCGGACACTACTGAGCCACTGAGCTGAATTGAACTGAAAACCCCTGCATCCTAGACTATGACTTATCAGATAAAAAGATAAAAAGCAGCCAAAGGGCAGAAGAGTTTGAACAGCATTGCCTTTGGATGTTCCCTTAAAGATGGGGCTCATTTAGGGAATTCCCTGGTGGTCCACTGTCTTTCCATAAAGCACACCTTCTCAGAATGTCTTTCCAGTTTCACTATGGTTATCCTCCTTGGCCTCCACCCTGTAGAGACATAAACTCCCTCTTTCCTCCCTTAATAGTGCAAGCTTTTTTGGTAACAGAAATGCCGTCACTCTTTATAGATTTGCTTTTATTATTTTGTCTTCTTGTCTTTTAAAATTCCATCCATATTCTTCTTGCACATCTTGGACTGAGAACTCAGAGCCCAGCCCTTAACCGAGTTGTTATGTAGCAGCTGCTGCTGGCAGGGGAAGAGGTTAGAAAGATTGATGTTAGGAAGGGCGTCAGGTCCCTCCTAGTCAGTCCGTAAAAGCTTCTTGGAGGAGATGGAATTTCAAGAGCTTGACAAAGGCAGATTGGTGGTCTGAGGGAGGGTCCTGGCCCAGTGATAGGAACTCAGAGATTCAAGAGGGATGACCAGACTAGGAGGGTGGTGATCATGTGAGCCCAAGAGAGGGGGTTTGAGGCAGGGCAAGATGAAGATGAGAAGGGGAAATAAGATGTTTTAAGGCACCTGAAGCAGAGGAGGGAACTCTCAATTCTAAAAGGACAGCAGGTCACTTCTGGGCTTGGAATGGGGATCCCGTAGTGGTGACATCTGTAGGGGCTGCATAGACTCTTGTCCTGAATGACACCAGCAGCAGGCCTTACCTCAGTGAGGGACTCCTGGGAGCAGAGGATCCACGTGCCATTCAGATCCACGTGCCTGGTGTTTCTGCTGGTGCAACTCAGTCTCTATGGGGCCTGTCCTTAACTACTGGTGAACTGACTGTTCCTTGGGTGTCAGATAAAGGCTGACTCAGAAAGCCTTGTAGGAGGAAGTAGGACCAATTACAGAAACTGAAAAGAGGGAACATTTTTCAGTAACTATGGGGAGAATGAGAGGTTGGGCAGGTCAGCTTGAGCTGTGAGAGAACAAAGATCAGATCTAAGGGAACAGGAGAGACCCCACTGAGAAAGTACAATTGAGTGCTGAGTCAGGGAAGGGTACAAGTTGGCCTGTGTAAGGTGGTGTATGGTAGGGAGTCAACACAGCTAGACCACAGGCCCCCACAGGGGTGGGGTGGGGGCGGGCCTGTGGGATAGCTGAGAAAAGCTGGTGCCTCTGTTGGCAGCCCAAGGGGATTCTGAAATAGCCTCTATGCAATGAACTAGGTATACACGTGCATACACACAAGCCCTGACAGCAGTGGATCCTTGGAGCTGGGTTGGTGGTCTCTGAGGAGCATAGAGGTGACTCTGGGGCCAAGTCTGAGAATTCTGCTGAATCCATGTGTGTGTTCTCTTTGCACCCCCCATCAACTGTAGCCCACCAGGCTCCTCTGTCCATGGGATTTTCCAGGCAAGAATACTGGAGTGGGTAGACATTTCCTTCTCCAGGGGATCTTACTGACCCGGGATTAAACCCAGGTCTCCTGCATTGCAGGCATATTCTTTACTATCTGACCCACCAGGGATAGGCGAAGGCTTCTCTCCTCCATGAAACCCATACCTACCTCCAAAGTCCACTTAAGAAGCCAGAAGACTCCTGTGCTGGGGAGCCAGAGAGCAGGCCAGGAGAAGGGTGGACACAGTCCTTCAAGGCAGATGGAACAGCCCAAAACCAGCTGGGCTCCAGACCTGCAGGTAAGGCCTAGAGAATACCAAATCCAGGACAAAGGCCTTATGGGTGCCGAGGAGAGGACAGACAGACCCAGAGAGAAATGGGCAGGACCTAGCCTAATAGCCTGGAGCTGGGAATGGGGTCAGCTAGGACCTGAATGGCAGGGAGTATGTGACAATAAAAACCCATCTCAGCCTGGACCCAGGACTGGCCATGGTGGGACCAACCCTCTGCACAGAAGGCCGGTCTGCTATCTGAGGCTGGACAGACCAATTTCCAAACTTTCCCCAGGGACCAATCACCCATCATCCACCCAAGTGTGAAATCAGGGGATTGGAGGGGAGAGGGGCAAAGAGCACAAGAGCAGTCGCTCAGGGACCAGAGCTCAGGGCCTCTTATCACAGACTCAGCAGCAGAGAATCAGGTCGGCAAACCGTGGCTTCGGCGACAAATCTCAGCGTCTTACCACCCCTAGAGTAAAGGCCTCTAAGGAAGCGGGTCGCGACCTTCAGGCAGACGGGGCCCAGCCAACACCTCATCACAGGCAGAGCAAGAATATACCTGCTGCAGTCTTCCCTGGTGGCCACATGGGGAAAGGGAGGGGAGGAGAGTTAAGAGGGAATCCACCGACTGCTAGATTGGAGGAGCTGGTGCAGTGCGACCCAGCTGGGGCCTGGGCGCCTTGATGAAGACACTTGCCTTGATGAAGCAGCTGCCCACACTGCCTACCGCCCCTTCCTCCCCCCCAGCACATAATCAAAAGGGGAGGGAGGGTGTTCCATGGCATCTCTGCTATCGCGAACCAGTGCATCAAAACAAGTTGATTCAGGGCCCTAGGACCTGTAGGGGTAGGTGGGAGCAGCCTCCCACACCCACCCACCCACCGGTTCTGACCCTGAGGAGGTCCTCGAACCAGCCACCTCCTCCTCCTCTCGCCTTTCTTGTGAAGGGACTGGACCAGAGACCGAGGCATGGGGATGGGCGGGACTTGAGATTGGTATGAGAGATTCTATTGGTCAGCGCAGCTGCCGGTTAAGAGGGCAGCTTGGGCAAGGATTGGCTGCGTGAGACGGGGCGTGGCGCGGCGAAGACTGGGCCCAAGGGGTGGGGCTGACGCTGCAGCTGGCGCAGCTCAGACCCGGAGCAGCCGGCGCAGAAAAGCCAAAGCAGCCGCGTTCTACTGCCCGTTCCCGCGCCCGGGCCGGGGCTGGGCCCCCACCGCCGGGTCCCCGGGGGCTGCAGCAGAGGCGGCGGCGGCGCGGCGGGCAGGGGCACCGCCCGCAGTTCCCGCCGGGGCCCGGGCGCCGGCCCCGCTCTGCAGGATGGGCACGGTGCTGTCTCTTTCACCCGCCTCCTCGGCCAAGGGCCGGAGGCCCGGCGGGCTGCCCGAGGAGAAGAAGAAGGCGCCGCCCGCGGGAGACGAGGCGCTGGGGGGCTACGGGGCGCCGCCAGCGGGCAAGGGCGGCAAAGGCGAGAGCCGGCTCAAACGGCCGTCCGTGCTCATCTCCGCGCTCACCTGGAAGCGCCTTGTGGCCGCGTCCGCCAAAAAGAAGAAAGGCAGCAAGAAGGTGACGCCCAAGCCAGCGTCCACCGGCCCCGACCCCCTGGTCCAGCAACGCAACCGCGAGAACCTTCTCCGCAAAGGTCGGGATCCCCCCGACGGCGGCGGCGCCGCCAAGCCCCTGGCGGTGCCCGTGCCCACTGTGCCCGCGGCCGCCGCCACCTGCGAGCCGCCGTCGGGGAGCAGCGCCGGCGTTCCGCCGCCAGGCTCGGGCGGAGGGAAGCCGCCGCCGCCGCCGCCCCCAGCCCCGCAGGCGGCGCCGCCGGTCCCTGGTGGCTCGCCGCGGCGGGTCATCGTGCAGGCTTCAACCGGCGAGCTGCTGCGCTGCCTGGGCGACTTCGTGTGCCGGCGCTGCTACCGTCTCAAGGAGCTGAGCCCAGGCGAGCTGGTGGGCTGGTTCCGCGGAGTGGACCGCTCGCTGCTGCTGCAGGGCTGGCAAGACCAGGCCTTCATTACGCCCGCCAACCTGGTGTTCGTGTACCTGCTGTGCCGCGAGTCGCTGCGCGGGGACGAGCTGGCGTCGGCCGCCGAGCTGCAGGCCGCCTTCCTCACCTGCCTCTACCTCGCCTACTCCTACATGGGCAACGAGATCTCCTACCCGCTCAAGCCCTTCCTCGTGGAGCCCGACAAGGAGCGCTTCTGGCAACGCTGCCTGCGCCTCATCCAGCGGCTCAGCCCGCAGATGCTGCGGCTCAACGCCGACCCCCACTTCTTCACGCAGGTCTTCCAAGACCTCAAGAACGAGGGCGAGGCCTCCGCCAGCGCCGGGGGTCCACCCAACGGGGGCGCGCCCGCGGCCCCCTCCACCTCCTCCTCCTCCTCGGCCGCCAGGGACAGCTGCGCGACTGGAGCCAAGCACTGGACTATGAACTTGGACCGCTAGGGATAACCCAGGGCCGCGCCCGCCCCCCGCCCCAGCCCCTTACACACACTCGGAGCCCCCGGGACCATCAAGCCGCCGCCGCTGCTACCGCCGCTCCGCGCCGTGGCCGGAGGAGGAGCCGCCCCTGCCCCGCAGGGGAAGGTGGAGGCCAGGATGCCAGAGGCCTCGGCGTTTGGATTTGCTGGGCGCAGGGTGGGGGTGGGGGATGAGCGCGGGAGAGGAACCCCCAACCTCACCCTTTCTATCTGTCTGCGCCCTCATATCTCCAATTCTGCCCGGGTCACCCCCTTCCCTTCTCTGTGTAAGTCCGTCTCCCTTGGACTTGTCCATTTCTTCATCTCCTTCCTGTATCTTCACCTTCCCTCCTTACTTCATCTTTTGCCTTCCCACCTTTCTCCTTGCAGTTCCACTTTCCATTCCTTGGGTGTGTGTTTCCGTCTCCATCTTACCCACTACCTGACTCTCTCTCATTGCCCCGTTTCTCTTTCTGCACCTCTGTCCCCATTTCCCCTTCTTCTCTTTTCCTCGCTCCTGGCATGTGTCACCATCTTCCCCCTGCCATCTGCCTTCCCCCCTCTCCGCCTGTGTTAGCTTGCATTTCTCTCTTCGACTGCGACCCCGTATTCTCCTCCCCAGACCTAAGGAAACATGGATTCTTGATTGGGATCGGCTGAGGTACAGCAAAAATTGCAGCCCCGGGAGCCCAGATAACCACCAGGGTCCTTCGCCCCATCCCCACCACCTCTCCCCACCTTTTCTAACGTGTTGCATGCCGGGAGTTGGGGGCAGGGGGATGCCAGCTTCAGGAGGCTGAGGTTTGGGAGCAAAAATCAACCTAGGAGGTCACCCCGGCGGTGGCGGCGGCGCCTCAGCAGAAGGGTGAGAGGAGACAGAATACTCTTCTTACTCTGAGGGAGGAGCACCCCTCTTCCTTGCCCTTAGGTGTTTTTGTCCCCCCCCACTCCCCAGGTTTAATTTATTTGGTTGTTTCCGGAGGGAGGGGGGAGGGGCGGGGTGGGCCCGGAACTGTCTGAGGTGCTGATCTGAGGCCGGACCAGAATTCTCCTGGGAGGGTACCAGGGACTGGGTTGGGCCTGGTGCCGTGTCCAAGGTGCCAATGATGCGGGCCGACGGTGCGGGCCGCATTGTCTGTCTGTCCGTCTGTCCGGGAGAGAACTATAAAGCGCTGGAAGCGCCTGCAAATGTTTTTGCGCCAGCCTTTTTTTGGGCCTTGGGAGGGAGGGAGCAGGAGTGGAACTATCACAGGCAGGGCACTCGGGCCCCCATGGGCCTAGTGGGGAGGGTCGAGTCCCTGAGAACGGCTACTGTTTCTGTCACCCCTCCCCCCACTGACTTCCATCTTACAGAGAGCAAAGTGAGGGAGCCAAAGGATGAGGCCTGGTGGTAAGGCTGAATTTCTGCCCCACCCCGTCCCCCCACCCCACCCCCCCGCCACCTCTGCCTTCATTTTTTCTGACCACCTGCGCATTAACGCCCAGGCCATTTAGGGGATAAGTGATGAGGACAGCGGAAGTTGCTCTCCTTTTACAGAGTGGCTCATTGAGGCAGCATCAGTTAGTTATTGTTGTTGTTTACTCTCTTTCCTCCGCCTCTCCCTGCCATTCATTCTGTCAAGAGTTCAGTCAGGCCTGACTAAGTCTGTCTTCACCACTCTCAGGTGGGGCCCGAATGCCACACTTAGCCCCATACTCTTTCCCCTACCCATGGGTCTGCTTCAAGACTGTTTCAGCCACATGCCTACCCAGGGCAGCTTTGGGAGGTCCATCCCTGCTTGAGATTCAGACCTAGCCCTTAATCGCCAGGGAGGCTAGTACCCAGGCAGCCTGGAAGACAGGAGCCATTCTTTGGGGTTGAAGGAGGAAAAGTAAGCTATTTAGCCTGAGATTCCTCTTTGGTCCCCATTGCCTTCTTAACCACTTAGCTAAGCGCCCCATTCAGTTTTTCATCGGCCCGAGGAGGCCCTGGCTGCAGTGGAGCGCTGGCGTCTGTGACCCTGATCTCCACGGAGACCTCCGAAGCATTCGGAGAGAGAAGAGGGAGAAGCCCGCCTAGAAAGGCCCTGGTTCGCTGTCCGTGGTACTGACGGGGCGCACTTGACAAGGGTGAGGGAGGGCACGCAGGAGTAGGAGGAGCTGCAGACGGCCTCAGTTAGGTTTTCCGGATAATTTGGGAGTAGATGTGATCCTTTCTGGTGGTAAGTCACAGGAGTCTGGCCCAAGAACTCAGGAAGACTGTCCTCATAGGAAGACAGATCTCAACTCTTCCCCGGACTCTGCCCAGCTCCCTCTCAACCGGCCAGTAGCCGGAAATCCCCAGTCTAGATTTGTGAATCGAGTTCCCGGAGGGAGGTGGGGAGAGCTGGTGGAAGGAAAGGCGGGAGCAGTTGCCCATTGGCTGGAATTTGGCGCAGTCAGCGCGGTGCCGTCATCTCTCTAGGTATGGAAGGAGAGAGGGAGGAGCACTTGGGTCACCCCGCGGCTGTCGCCATAGTAACCAGACTGAACAGGCGGGGCAGGGGAGGAGGGTGCCCTTTCCACTCTCTCCTCTCTGGCGGGGAGGTTGTAGAGAACAATCCTGGTCCCTCTTATTTGGAACTAGTTATCGAGACTATTTGAGTGGGATTTCTGTGTTAGAAGAGCCCAATGGGGATGGAAAAGAGGCTCCTACAGAGACCCTCAAACATCCTTGGGGAGGGGGCTCTAGATTCTGCCCCTGAACGCATAGACACAGCACCCTTCTATTACTACACTCCTATGAGCACTGGAACACACACACATACAGGTGGGTGACAGCGCGCTTGCCTCCAAGTACCTGTGGTCTGGCATTTGGAGACCTAGAATGAGAAAAAAGCCTTAGGGCCTGGTGACAAATTAAATCTCACTTTCCTTGCCACGCCCCAGGCATGAGACATTGCCATAATCCGATTAAGTAGTGAGGGACTGGAGGAGGATCAGCATGAATACAGGGAAGAATTAGCCTCCTGGGTCAAACTTGGTCAGATTCCTGTTTTCTCAGGGAGAAGGTGGTCATTAAGAGAAGGACTCGGAGCAGTCTTTTGAGAAGGCAAAGTGAGAAGGGAGTAAGTGCAGAAACAGAGTGACGTGCCTTCTCTTGATTGCCCAGAAGTGAACCTCTGGGAAAATAAGTCCAGGCTTAGGACAGAGGTGGTGAAGAGGGCCCAGAGGTCTAGAGAGTCCTGCAGGAATGAGGGAGGGGTGGGCTGAGGAAAGAATGGAGATGGAGGATAGGAGACAGAAACCCAGATGGAGCCATGACTCAGCACTTATGCTCAGCAAAGGTTGGAGGGCGGGGTGATTTTTACAGGACAGGGGCAACAGAGAGGGGAGGGGAGGGGAGAAGGAAGAAAATGGGTAGATAAACTGTGATCTCACCATTTGCATGATACATGCTGATACATACATTGTTATACAACACATTTGAACACAGAAGCAGGTACATAGGCATTTAAACTGATGAAGTCTCATTCAATCATAACATAAACACATCTCCACTTTCCTTCCCTGCTTCCTGGAGCAGAGGACGTTCTGTTCTGAGAGCTATGCTTGCCTCTCCCTGGAATACCGTGGTACTTAATGGAAAAGGAGAAACACAAAAAAAATCACAGGTGTGTGTGTGTGTGTGTGTGTGTGTGTGGTTGTCATGGTAACTGCTTTGCCTGCCAGGCAGGGTGCCCAGCAACCAGAGCATCTGGCAGTATCCAAAGGGACATCCTGTGGCCTCTACCCTCTGGGACTCTGCCACAGGCACCAGATGGGCATCTCCAGAAGATTTCTACTACAGAGGCTGCCAAAGCAGCCCCTTTGACCATGCCACCATGACCAGGGACATCTGGTAGCCAGGCCAGGGGGCCTGGCCTTCTTCATATGTCCCACTTTAAGTGCAACTCCTGACCCCTTTATACAACATAAACAGCACTTGCCATGAGTGGCCTCAAGACAACAGAGGTTAAACTTTAAAGACCTTTTTAAGACTATTACCAGGACTTTCCTGGTGGTCCGGTGGCTAAGACTCCAAGCTCCCAGGGCAGCTGGCCCAGGGTTTGATACCTGGTCAGGGAACTAGATCCCACATGCCACAACTAAGGCCTGGCACAGTCAAATAAATAAATTATACACACACACACACACACACACACACACACACACACCATTACCTTCCCTTTCAGCATCTTGTCAGACATCCAAGAAGATCATCTATACTCACACAGGTTAGGTGTGTAACTAAGGCATACCAAAAATGTTTTAGTTCAGTGTGATTAAAGATTGGGTATAAGACAGATAAACTGCAGAGCACAGTCTCAGGATTCAAGTTCCTTTGACCTGAGTTTAATATTTTGATAAGGTTTTTAGAAGCAATCTCTCTTTTACACTTGCAGACTGGCTGTCTGACTTTGTACTCTAGCACCCCATTTTCCTTTTTTTCCTAGGCATTCAGGTTTAACCTCTTAGTTTCTGGCTTAAAATTCTCCCAACTGATTTTGGGCTTCCAGGGGATTTCTTTTCCCCTGGATTCTAATTCTTTAGCAGACAGCTGCTCTCTAGATCTCTCTCTACTTGGTGACATTGCCCACCATAGTTACTCCCCTTTTACAAGTTTCCCCTGCCCCATTTCTTCACCTCCTTTGATAATAATCTCCTGTGACTGATATTTGGCTTCAAGACCATACATCATAAAATTAGTCTCTCTGCATGCATTTTTATATATGACAATCTAAAAGGAAGGAGGGATGATGATAAACAATATAAATATGAAAAGGGATATTTATAACCTTTCTACATTTTACACCTTTTTAAAAAATTTTACATATTATCCCAGAAAACCACAGGACATCAAGAAAAGCATAAGAAATAAGACTAATGATGGAAGGCTTGCCCTACTATATATTAAAATTTACTAAAGAGCTAAGGTTGCTAAAGCATAAGGCACTGATGTAGGAACAGATGTATCATTAGAACAGAATAGATAATCCCAAACTAAACTCCAGCAGAGGTGGGAATTTAATAGATGATAAAGGCACCATTTCAGATCCATTGGGAAAAAAGATAGATTAGTCAATAAATGCTTTCAGGACAACTGGATAGTCATTTATAAGAAGAAAAAAGATCAATCCTTTCTCATTCTTAGCCCCCAAATAAGTTCCAAATTGATGAAAACATTTTTAAAAAATTATAAAAGCCTTAGAAGAGAGAACAATTTGAAGGTATCTATTAGAAATTCAGATGCATATATTTTCTACTCTGGAATTCCAGTTTCTAATATTGACCCTAGAGAAGTACTTAAATGTACAAAGAGACATGATAAAGATTTGTTTATTGTATTACTGTTTAGAGAGAGAAACTGAACTCAACCTAAATATCCACCAGTAGGTTAGAAATTTAAAATGCTTTGATATAATATTCAGTTTAAAAGGATGGACTGGACTGTACATACCAATGTGAAAGATCTCCAAAACATGTAGTGTCATTAAAAGTTGCATAGCAATATACATAGTACCATATAATTTATGCAAAAGCAAAACAAACTAATTTCTGTGTGTATGTGTGTGTATAATAGAAGCTTAAGAAAGATACAGATCACTCTTATTAAGTGACTTCTGGGAAGGAACTGGGATTGATGTTGTCTAAGGGACTTTTGCCTTATCTATGGAGTTTAATTTTTGCAACAACAATGTATTAGTATATTGTTTGCATAATAAGAAAATAGTAATATGTGATAGTAATCTAATATTAAATAAAATACTTGAATAAAACATGTGCTTATAATTATTGCATCTTGGGTTGGGTCAGTTCAATTCAGTTCAGTCGCTCAGTCGTGTCCGACTCTTTGCGACCCCATGAACCGCAGCATGCCAGGCCTCCCTGTCCACCACCAACTCCCGTAGTTTAACCAAACGCATGGCCATTGAGTCGGTGATGCCATCCAACCATCTCATCCTCTGTCATCCCCTTCTCCTCCTGCCCACAATCTTTCCCAGCATTAGTGTCTTTTCAAACGAGTCAACTCTTTGGATCAGGTGGCCAAAGTATTGGAGTTTCAGCTTCAACATCAGTCCTTCCAGCGAACACCCAGGACTGATCTCCTTTAGAATGGACTGGTTGGGCGCTCTAGGGCTGCGCCGCCGTCCGCTCGCCCGCAGCTGCGCGGGCCCAGGCGCCCAGACGGCTGCCTGTGGGGCCCAGGGCGCCGGGGCCTTCATTAGTTCGCCCCGCGTGCGGAGAAGCTAAAATCTTAAAAAAAGAAAAAAAAAAGAATGGACTGGTTGGATTTCCTTGCAGTCCAGGGGACTCTCAAGAGTCTTCTCCAACACCACAGTTCAAAAGCATCAATTCTTTGGCACTCAGCTTTCTTTATCGTCCAACTCTCACACCCATACATGACTACTGGAAAAATCATAGCCTTGACTAGACAGGCCTTTATCGACAAAGTAATGTCTCTGCTTTTTAATATGCTGTCTAGGTTAGTCATAGCTTTCCTTCCAAGGAGAAAGCGTCTTTTAATTTCATGGCTGCAATCACCATCTGCAGTGATTTTGGAGCCCCCCAAAATAAAGTCAGCCACTATTTCCACTGTTTTCCCATCTATTTGCCATGAAGTGATGGGACCAGATGCCATGATCTTAGTGTTCTGAATGTTGAGCTTTAAGCCAACTTTTTCACTCTCCTCTTTCACTTTCATCAAAAGGCTCTTTAGTTCTTCTTCACTTTCTGCCATGAGGGTGATGTCATCTGTATATCTGAGGTTATTGATATTTCTCCCAGCAATCTTGATTCCAGCTTGTGCTTCTTCCAGCCCCACGTTTCTCATGATTGGGTTGGGTAGAGAACATCTTTTTATACATGGAGAAATCTTAAAGAAAAAGATTGATTCCACTTAAGTTGAATGTTAGAGATACAGAGAAAAAGAACAGCCATAAACAAGATTGAAAAACAAGTGACAATCTGAGAGAACATAATTGCAACACAATATATTTTTAATAGAAAGATAGTTAAAACTGTGAAGAGGTAATTCACACAAAATATAGATAATCAATAAGCACACACAAAAAAGATACTTGAATTCACTATTAACTAAAGAAACTCAAGTCAAAACAGTAGTGGGATATTGCATCGCTGACAAAGATCATAAAAGTAGAAAATCCCATCATGACAAAAAAAATGGGGAAATGTGCACTTCCTTGCACTATTGTCGCCATATACATTAGTCCAGTATTTTTGGAGAGCTACTTGGCTGTGGATCAAAATGTGGAAGGCAGTATACTTATTGTCCCAACTACTGCATTTCCAGAAATTTGCCCTAAGGTGATAAGTGGAAAAAGACATGATACAAAGATACTTATCATAACATTGTTTATAAAAATAAAAAATTGGATGCATCAGTAGGAGACGAAGTAAACTGTGACAAATCAATATTCATTGGGATATTATAAACCATTAAAAATGGTACATTAATCTGTATTAGAAATGACCATGACAAAGTGAAAATAGCAGGTTGAAAACAATATAATGTGGTCCCATTTGTGTAAGAGAGAGAGAGAGAGAGATCTTTAAACAGCTGTTCTTTTCCTATCATTCAGATCCTCCACTTAACAGCTACCTCTTCCTGCATGAATTCATCTCAATCTGCCCCATAGTCACCCCTCATCACATACCTCAGATTGATTTCTTCATGACATTTGTTCCTGCCTGGTAATTTTTTGTTACTTGTTTTGTATCCTGTCAATAAATGGCCTATCTTTTTCGCTGCTAGATTCCTGGCACCTGGCAGTAGGCAATCAATTGTTATTGTTCAGTCTCTCAGTCGTGTCTGACTTTGCGACCCCATGGACTGCAGCATGCTAGGCTTCCCTGTCTTTCACCATCTCCCGGAGTTTGCTCAAACTCATGTCCATTGAGTCGGTGATGCCACCCAACCATCTCATCCTCTGTTGCCCCCTTCTCTTCCTGCCCTCAATCAACAGATATATACTGAATCTGTGCGTACGTGTATGTGCAGCAATGCCAAGTTTTAGAATGTTTTTGTCTGTTTAGTCACTCAGTTGTGTCTGACTCTTTTTGACCCTGTCCATGGGATTCTCCAGGCAGGAATATTAAAGTGGGTTGCCATTTCCTCCTCCAGGGGATCTTCCCGACCCAGGGATTAAACCTGTGTCTCCTACATTACAGGCAGATTTTTTTACTCACTGAGCCATTGGGGAAGCCTAAAATTTTAATAGTTGTTCTCAATAAGTGGGACGATTTTAAAAGACCAGTTTTACTTTCTTCTTTATACTTTTCTGAGCTTTTTAGTTAATTACAACAAACTAAACTATTGTTATTACCTAAAAATGAAGAAAAATTATAAAGAAAAAGAAATAGAAGATAAATGAAAGGAAGGAAGGAAATGGGAAAAAAAAGTGACACTCCTTTTCCAGTGTCTGGAAAAGGAGAAGCACATATCTACAGCCCTGCCCACCTCCTGTTCCACATGTCTCCAAAGTCACTTCACTCCCTTCCTCCTCTTCAAGCTATTTCCAGATCCCTAGGATTTAAGAATGTCCCTTGCTGGACAAGAGAAGTAAGACCCCCATCTATCCCAGCAGGCATGGGTGTGTGTACATGCACAACACATGTGTGGTACAAGCACACACAGCATGGGCATGCACATGTGCACACTCTTACAAGGATCCATCCAAGGCCATTTAAAGAACATTTCTCTATCTTTCTCGTAAGTGCTGAGGAACACCCATTGTTACTTATACGAACATTAAAGCTAGGGAAAATATTCCTCTTCACGTTAGCTTCTTCCTATGTTTTCTTTAAACAGTGAGAATTAGTGCAGCACCTGACAGTGGATCGTCTCACACGCTAGCAAAGTCATGCTCAAAATTCTCCAGGCTTCAACAGTACATGAACCGAGAACTCCCAGATGTTCAAGCTGGATTCAGCAAAGGCAGAGGAACCAGAGATCAAAGTGCCAGCATCCGTTGAATCATAGAAAAAGCAAGAGAATTCCAGAAAAACATCTAATTCTGCTTCATTGACTACGCTAAAGCCTTTGACTGTGTGGATCACAACAAACTGTGGAAAATTCTTCAAGAGATGGGAATAGCCGACCGCCTGACCTGCCTCCTGAGTAATCTGTATGCAGGTCAAGAAGCAACAGTTAGAACCAGACATGGCAAATCAAAACCACAATGAGGTACCATTTCACGCCAGTCAGAATGGCTGCGATCCAAAAATCTACAAGCAATAAATGCTGGAGAGGGTGTGGAGAAAAGGGAACCCTCTTACACTGTTGGTGGGAATGCAAACTAGTACAGCCACTATGGAGAACAGTGTGGAGACTCCTTAAAAAACTGGAAAAAGAACTGCCATACGACCCAGCAATCCCACTGCTGGGCATACACACGGAGGAAACCAGAAGAGAAAGAGACACGTGTACCCCAATGTTCATTGCAGCACTGTTTACAATAGTCAGGACATGGAAGCAACCTAGATGTCCATCAGCAGATGAATGGATAAGAAAGCTGTGGTACATATACATAATGGAGTATTACTCAGCCATTAAAAAGAATACATTTGAATCAGTTCTAATGAGATGGATGAAACTGGAGCCTATTATACAGAGTGAAGTAAGCCAGAAAGAAAAACACCAATACAGTATGCTAACGCATATATATGGAATTTAGAAAGATGGTAACGACAACCCTGTATGCAAGACAGCAAAAGAGACACAGATGTATAGAACAGTCTTTTGGACTTTGTGGGAGAAGGAGAGGGTGGGATGATTTGGGAGAATGGCATTAAAACATGTATAATATCAAATAAGAAACGAATCGCCAGTCCAGGTTCGAAGCAGGATACAGGAAGCCTGGGGCTGGTGCACTGGGATGACCCAGAGGGATGGTATGGGGAGGGAGATGGGAGGGGTGTTCAGGATGGGGAACACGTGTACACCCGTGGCAGATATATGTTGATGTATGGCAAAGCCAATACAATATTGTAAAGTAAAAAAAATAATAATAAAGTTTAAAAAATAAATAAATAAAAAAAGAACCAGACATGGAAAAATGAACTGGTTCCAAAATGGGAAAGGAATACCTCAAAGCTGTATACTGTCACCCTGCTTATTTAACTTATATGCAGAGTACATCATGAGAAATATTGGACTGGATGAAGCACAACCTGGAATCAACATTGCTGGGAGAAATATCAATAACCTCAGATACGCAGATGACACCACCTTTATGGTAGAAAGTGAAGAGAAACTAAAGAGCCTCCTGATGAAAGCAAAGGAGGAGAGTGGAAAAGTTGGCTTAAAACTCAACATTCAGAAAACTAAGATCATGGCATCTGGTCCCATCATTCGGCAAATAGATGGGGAAACAATGGAAACAATGACAGACTTAATTTACTTGGGCTCCCAAATCACTGCAGATGGTGACTGAAACCGTGAAATTAAAAGACACTCACTCCTTGGAAGAAAAGCTATGACCAACCTAAACAGCATATTAAAAAGCAGAGACATTACTTTGCCAACAAAGGTCCATCTAGTCCAAGCTATGATTTTTCCAGTAGTCATGTATGGGTGTGAGAGTTGGACCATAAAGAAAGCTGAGCACTGAAGAATTGATGCTTTTGAACTGTAAAGTTGAAGAAGACTCTTGAGGGTCCCTTGGACTGCAAGGAGATCAAACCAGTCCATCCTAAAGGAAATCAGTCCTGAATATTCATTGGAAGGACTGATGCTGAAGCTGAAGCTCCAGTGCCTTGGCCACTTGATGTGAAGACCTGACTCATTGGAAAAGACCCTAATGCTGGGAAAGATTGAAGGCGGGAGGAGAAGGGGACGACAGAGGATGCAATGGTTGGATGGCATCACCAACTCGGTGGATATGAGTCTGAGAAGCTGCGGGAGTTGGTGATAGAGAAGCCTGGCATGCTGCAGTCCATGGGGTTGCAGAGTCAGACACAACTGAGCGACTGAACTGAAATGAACTGACAGTAGATCTCGATAAATAGTAAATGGCTAAATGAACAAAAATAGTGACAGTTTCCATGTTTTGCTTTGGTTGTCAACAAGTATGCAATTAAATATATATCTTTAGAACACAACTGTGGTAACTAACTCCTCCCAGATGTTTAATATTCCTCTTCTCTTTTTGAATGTTCTTGTTTTATGCTGGATTTGGAGATTAGGATTTGCTCTGTTTTTGAATTTTATTCTGGTATTTTTATAGTATGTTTTATAGTGTCTTTATTTCATTAATTTATTTTGGAATTTATTTTTGTATGTAGTGAGAAGGAGAAAGTGAAAGTGAAGTCGCTCAGTTGTGTCCGACTCTTTGCAACCCCGTAGACTGTAGCCCACCGGACTTCTCTGTCCATGGGATTCTCCAGGCAAGAATACTGGAGTGGATTGCCATTTCCTTCTCCAGGGGATCTTCCCAACCCAGGGATCGAACCTAGGTCTCCTGCATTGCAGGCAGATGCTTTAACCTCTGAGCCACCAGGAGAGAGAACTATTTTCCCCAAACGAATAACAGGTTGCACCAACTTTTGAACAGTCTTCCTTTTCTTCCAGTGTATTCCATCTCTATCTTTTATGAAATTTTCACAAGTCCATGGGTCTGTTTTCAAGACTCTCCTGGGTTCCACTGGTCTATGTGACTTCTATTGTGCCAAACCACACCTCTAATAAAATAACGGTAGTTTTGTGGTATGCTCCTTGTTCTTTTGCCAAAACTGTCTTGGCTATTCTTTTTAAAAAATATTTATTTATTTTTGGCTGTGTCAGGTCTTCATTGCATCATGCAGGCTTCTTTCTAACTGTGTCTTGTGGGCTTTCTAGTTGAGGCACTGGGCTCAGTAGCTACAGCGTGCAGGCCTACTTAACCCAAAGAATGTGGGATCATAGTTCCCCAGCCAGGGGTTGAACCCACATTCCCTGCATTGGAAGGCAGATTCTTAACCACTGGACCAGCAGGGAAGTCCCCCAAACACATCATCCAGAAGAACTTTAGAGCCAAACCTGTCAGTTTCCATAAAATCCCTTTGGAAAAAAAATCCTGGGACTTCGATTGAGACTTAACAGTTTATAGATGAATTTGGACAGATCTGACATATTGTAATAATGAGTCATTCCACCCAGGAACATGCTAAGTATTCTATGTATTCAGGTCTTCTTTTATATTCCTTAGTGAAGATTTATAGTTTTATTTTTCCATTTGGATATTTCTCATGTATTTCACTAGGTTTACCTGGGAATGTATTTTTATTGCTCTTGTCAATCTGTCATTCCCAATTCTTTTCCTTATTTCTACACAGTATGGAAAAGCAGAAGTTTTTGTGTATTAACCTTGTATCTTACTGGATATACTATTTTCATTAGTTCAAATTGATTTCCAGTTGAGTCTCTTAGATTTTCTAGGGAAGCAATCATATTGTCTGCAAACTAGGACATTTTGAAATCTTCCTATCTAATATTTGCATATAGCAGATAACTTTTCTTGTCTTATTGTGTTGCCTAGGACTTCCAGTAGAATGTTCAGTAGTAGCAATGATGACAAGGTTAGAAGGGGTAAAAAAGACACCACTGCCTTGTCCCAGACTTATGGGAATGCTTCTCATATTTCACCAATTGTTTTTTTGTCTTTTAGAACTGAATATTCTGTCTTTTAGAACTGAATATTCTGCTATATAGTAAGTCTTCTCAAATCATTTTTTTGGAAGTTGATAAATATCTGGGAAAAGAAGAGAAGTGAAAAGCAAAGGAGAAAAGGAAAGATATAAGCATCTGAATGCAGAGTTCCAAAGAAGAGCAAGAAGAGATAAGAAAGCCTTCCTCAGCGATCAATGCAAAGAAATAGAGGAAAAACAACAGAATGGGAAAGACTAGAGATCTCTTCAAGAAAATTAGAGATACCAAGGGAACATTTCATGCAAAGATGGGCTCGATAAAGGACAGAAATGGTATGGACCTAACAGAAGCAGAAGATACTAAGAAGAGGTGGCAAGAATACACCAAAGAACTGTACAAAAAAATCTTCACGACCAAGATAATCACGATGGTATGATTACTCACCTAGAGCCAGACATCCTGGAATGTGAAGTCAAGTGGGCCTTAGAAAGCATCACTATGAGCAAAGCTAGTGGAGGTGATGGAATTCCAGTCGAGCTATTTCAAATCCTGAAAGATGATGCTGTGAAAGTGCTGCACTCAATATGCCAGCAAATTTGGAAAACTCAGCAGTGGCCACAGGACTGGAAAAGGTCAGTTTTCATTCCAATCCCAAAGAAAGGCAATGCCAAAGAATGCTCAAACTACACAATTGCACTCATCTCACACGTTAGTAAAGTAACGCTCAAAATTCTCCAAGCCAGGCTCCAGCAATATGTGAACTGTGAACTTCCAGATGTTCAAGCTGGTTTTAGAAAAGGCAGAGGAACCAGAGATCAAATTGCCAACATCTGCTGGATCATGGAAAAAGCAAGAGAGTTCCAGAAAAACATCTATTTCTGCTTTATTGACTATGCCAAAGCCTTTGACTATGTGGATCATAATAAACTGCGGAAAATTCTTCAAGAAATGGGAATACCAGACCACTTGACCTGCCTCTTGAGAAACCTATATGCAGGTCAGGAAGTAACAGTTAGAACTGGACATGGAACAACAGACTGGTTCCAAATAGGAAAAGGAGTACATCAAGGCTGTATATTGTCACCCTGTTTATTTAACTTATATGCAGAGTACATCATGAGAAACGCTGGGCTGGATGAAGCACAAGCTGGAATCAAGATTGCCGGGAGAAATATCAATAACTTCAGATATGCAGATGACACCACCCTTAAGGCAGAAAGTGAAGAGGAACTAAAAAGCCTCTTATGAAAGTGAAAGAGGAGAGTGAAAAAGTTGGCTTAAAGCTCAACATTCAGAAAATGAAGATCATGGCATCTGGTCCCATCACTTCATGGGAAATAGATGGGGAAACAGTGGAAACAGTGTCAGACTTTATTTTTGGGGGCTCCAAAATCACTGCAGATGGTGATTGCAGCCATGAAATTAAAAGAAGAAAAGTTATAACCAACCTAGATAGCATATTGAAAAACAGAGACATTACTTTGCCAACAAAGGTCCGTCGAGTCAAGGCTATGGTTTTTCCAATGGTCATGTATGGATGTGAGAGTTGGACTGTGAAGAAAGCTGAGCACCGAGGAATTGATGCTTTTGAACTGTGGTGTTGGAGAAGACTCTTGAGAGTCCGTTGGACTGCAAGGAGTCTGTTGGACTCCAACCAGTCCATTTTAAAGGAGATCAACCCTGGGTGTTCTTTGGAAGGAATGATGCTAAAGCTGAAACTCCAATACTTTGGCCACCTCATGGGAAGAGTTGACTCATTGGAAAAGACTCTGATGCTGGGAGGGATTGGGGGCAGGAGGAGAAGGGGATGACAGAGGATGAGATGGCTGGATGGCATCACCGACTTGATGGACGTGAGTTTGAGTGAACTCCGGAAGTTGGTGATGGACAGGGAGGCCTGACGTGCTACAATTCGTGGGGTTGCTAAGAGTCAGACATGACTGAGCAACTGAACTGAACTGAACTGAAAGCTTTAATCAAAATAATTTTTCAAATTGCCTGTTCCTTGTGGAACATCAACTGAGCCGTGATCCTGGGCAGGTACAAGTTGGGGATGGAGGATAAAGTGGCTGAATGCTCCTCTGGAACTGCTTTTTCCCTCCTGACATTTGAAAGCAGTGTTATATGATGTACAGAACAAAAGACTAGGAGCCAGAGGTTTGAGTGCCTACTCTACATTTACTAAAAGTTGATCTAAGGCAGTTATTCAACCTCTCTGAATGTCAGTATTCTCATCTATCAGACGGAAACAAGAAACTCAGATTTGTGATATCTTATCAAATTGCTATAATAAGAATGAAAATATTACTGTTTTTGGAGTAACAACCATTGCTATGGTAGTCAGCACTATTAATACATTTTGACAGAGGGATCAAGGGACCAACAGGGTCCAGAAGGGGACCCTGAGCTGCTCTGACCAGCTCTGCTAGCCCCCGAGGCAGCAGGGAGCCCCAGAGGCCTGGGCCTCCCATGAGCAATCTGTGACCTGGGTGATATGTGTTTACTCCTTGCTGCCAGGCCCCGGCCCCAGTGGGACCCACATGCCTGTCTCCAGAATGCAAGCCAGGGGACTTGCTACAGCTGCTGGTGTGTAGATGCCTGTGCCAGCCTGGCCCAGCCCAGCAGCATTCCTGAGTCTAGGCATTTGGTCCAGGAGACCAGGCCTCTCGTGGGACCCTCCACTCCAAGGATGTCCCCTGCCGCAGCAGAGAACAGCTGGGCCTGCCTCCTCCACTCACCTGCTTTCTGATGAAGGGTGGGGAAAGATGCTCATTGGGGGCACCTCAGGACACTTGGCATGAAGAATCCTCAAACTGTGAGGACACAGAATAGCAGGCATAACAGTGGTGCCAATGCTTGTACTAACATCCATGCTGCGATATGTAGTAGAAATGTGCTGAGATTTGCAGCAAATCTGGGCCCTGCTGTTTCCTCATGGGGGGACCTTCAGACTTTCCCCCCACATCTGTCATATGGGAATTGAAGAGGCTATTGTATCTGGTGAAATCATATATATGGATGTCCTTTGTTAACTGTAAGGCACAGTACACATATAAAATGGTCCTGAATCTAGCCCTTTTGGCACGTGGTTACAGACATGGCCAGTGGACCGACATGTGTACAGGATGGATCCTAGAACTCGTCTCTCTGTCTCTCCTTGTCAACGGTAGAAAACACGGGGAATGAACTGAAGAACTGGAAAGGTGATCATAGAAACAGAGAATGAAGCCCAGAGGTTATCAGAGCCTGGGACCCTTCCCCGGTTTCCCCATTCATCTCCCCAGCTAATGTCACCCCAGATTCTCTATGTTGCAGAATGGAAGAAGATAGCCCTGCCTGGAGCCTCCCTGACAACTTCCTGCTGTGTTGCTAAGCAACCTGGCCTCCTCTCCCAGAAAAAGGAACCCAGGATCTGGCCTTCCTGCCTCCCTCAGCTACTTCCTCCTCCCCCAACCTCACAGAAGAAGCTTCTCTGACTCACGGAAGAAGTTGGGTGCAGTGTTGTGGGGACTAGACTGGGGGAGGTGGTTTGAGACCCCAGTGCAGGGGGCTCTTCTGGGCTGGTCAGTGCTGGGGTATGGTAGTTATGGAATGGTCCTCAGTGCTGGGATCTTTAGGCAAATGCTCTGCCCATGGCAGCAAACCAACAAGGTGGATATAACCAGTGTTTCCATTTTACAGATGAGGACACTGAGGCTCAGAGAGAGCAAGTAGCCCTCTCTTTCCCACAGGGGATAGGCAGAAGTTGCGTCTGAATCCATGTCCTCCTGGACTCCCTCTACTCCATCATGCCATGTGAGATAAATGCAAGGGTCACATTGGCCACAGATTTCCAAAATGTATTTCTCAGAGACTCACAGACTTAGAAAATGAACTCATGGTTTCTGGGGGAAAGGGATATTTAAGGACTTTGGCAAGGTCATGTACATATACGACTATTTTTAAAATGGATAACCAGCAAAAACTTACTGTATAGCACATGGAACCCTGCTCAATGTTACGTGCCAGCCTGAATGGGAGGGGGGTTTAGGGGAGAATGGATACATGTATATGTATCCCTTCACTGTTGACCTGAAATTATTACAACATTGTTAATCGACTATACCCCAATACAAAATGTTTTTGGTGTTAAAAAATAAAACAAAAATAAAATGTATTTCCCACTCTGTAATCTGTCTGGAACCAAGGTGAGTACTGAAATTCG
The DNA here is from genome assembly GCF_002263795.3 of Bos taurus. NCBI lineage: Eukaryota > Metazoa > Chordata > Mammalia > Artiodactyla > Bovidae > Bos > Bos taurus. The sequence continues at coordinate 106,917,043 of NC_037329.1, forward strand.
GAACCTAGCCTAGGATTGGGCTGGGATTTGGGGAAATTGTCCTGCCACTTCCTGGGCTTCTCAGAATCTGCTCATTTTTCCATGAGAAAGGATCAGGGGAATAAGGGATGGGGAAGGAAGTGAAAACTGGGCTGCTTGGGCTTGAATCACCTTGCTACCATTTAGCAGCATGGTGACTGCAAGCAATTTATCTAATATTTTGTGTCTCGAATTTTCCTCATCTATAGAATGGGAATAATACTAAACCCAACTCCAAAGGGTTGTGAGGACCGAATGAATGTAAAGCTCTTTAAATAATGCCTGACACATAGATGTTCAATAAGTATTAGCCTTTATTATTATTACTTCTAGGACACCTTAGCATATAAAGCTCTTTCAAATCCCTAGTGGTTAAGAGAACTCACAGCCTCTGAAATCAGACTGGGTTCAGATTTTGTTCTGCCCTTTCTCACCATGTGACTTCAGATTTAACCCCTCAGTGGGCTTCCCTGGCAGCTCAGACAGCAAAGAATCTGCCTGCAATGCAAGAGACTCGAGTTCAATCCCTGGGTCAGGAAGATCCCCTGGAGAAGGGGTTGGCTACCCACTCCAGTATTCTTGCCTGGAGAATTCCATGGACAGAGGAGCCTGGGGGGCCACAGTCCATGCAGTGGCAAAGAGTTGGACACGACTAAGTGACTAACACACACATACTCTGTGCCTCAGTTTTCATATCATAAAATGGGGGAAATCATAATCTCTCTTTCAGAGGATTGTTGTAAGGATTAAATGTGATTTAAATATTAGTTGTGGTAATGTTAGTTGCTGTAACAAGAAAACCTCCAAATTAAAAGTAACAGACCAATATATGAGTGATTTCTCTCCATGTGATGTTTAAGGGGCTGGGATCCCTTCATAATGGAGTTCTGCTGACTCCTAGGAACTAGCGGTCCCCTAGTGCACCACAGGAGGTACAAAGGGAGTGAGAGAACATGGAGAGGGCACACCCACCTCTAAACGCCTTGGCCTGGGCACAAGATACACTGCCATTTTCCTTCATATTCTGTTGGCTAAAACAAGGCATGTCGCTCTCACCAAGATGCAAGGAGGACTGGAAAGTTAGTCGCTGGTTGGGTGAGGACACCGAGTCGACCCGACCTTTCAGTGACAGCTCCACTGCCTGAAGTGAGGAGCACGCAGCTTAGGCTGCAGGGAGGGGTAGAGCTGCCTGTGTCTGCCACACTGAGAGAACTATTAGGATATTATCAAATGTGTCATTAAGTGCAAGAAATATGTTAAGTGCTATTATTAATATTATTTTTATTTAATCCACATACTAACCATGGGAAATAAACATTACTATTGCCCATATTTTAAAGGAGAAAGCTAAGTCTCTGAATGGTGTGGATCTGTGGTCTTCCCTGTGGTCTTTCCTTTGCCCTGGCCACACCTTGCCAGGTGGGGATGGTTATCTCCACTTTCAGGTGAGGAAACTGAGGCTTTGAGAAGTTGAGTGACTGGCTCAACACGTGACCCCATAGCTCAAGTCCTCACCCATCACACCAGCTCCTCTCTCACTGGGCCTTCCTGGAAAGCCTCTTCCTCGTGTGGAGGTGACCTGCAGCCTGCCCAGATCAGGTGTACTCCATCCACTTATCTAGTCATAGCAGGTGAACTCCCAGGAGGCTTCCCAGTGGGAAGTCACACAGCTGGGAACTAGCTGAGACCCTGTCATCTTAAGTTCAGTACGTTGTCCAGTTGCCCCATAAAGAAACGGAGGATGCACTGAGTATAGAAGGCTGACCCGTGTGATGGTTATGGCCATATAACCATTCAAGAGATGGGTTCTTGGTGAAGCTCACCGGGTTTGTGACTGGCCTCAAAAAGTAGGTGTAGCCACTCAAGTTCCTTCCCAGGGTATATGGAAGGCATCTGATTGGGACTGGAGAGGAAGAGCCAGTGCTTTCTTTGTTTGGAGTTGTTTGTTTTTTTTTAAACACTGATATGTGTACAAAGTTTCTTACATGATCATTTATTCCTTCAACCCTATGAGGGAGGGTCTGTTATTTTCATATCCATTTTGCGGATAGAGTAATTGAGGCACAAAGAAGTAAGTAACAAAGCTAGTAAGTGACACAGCCAGCACTTGAAGCTAGGAAGCCCAGCCTCAGAGCCCTTGCCACTTAACTACTATGCTATGTCACCTTTTGTTTACAAAGAAAGGAAAAGAGGAGATAGCAAAGAAAACGCAGTGGGAGAGAAGTCTTAGAAACAGAAAAAATCTCAGTCAGTGGGACATTGGGCCATCGGCCTCCCAATCTGCCATCCCAGGACGGAGGAGTGTCAGGGGAAATTTAACTGACAAACGGATGTAGGAATTGCCACCAAAGTCAAGTTGTAGTCAGACCCTAGCCCCACCCCACAATACAGTGATCCACTCAAAGGTTGTAGAAACACAAGGAAGTGAAGGCTTACAAAAGACAATGGGGCAACCAAGCAGTCTGATGTGTTTTTTTAATCAGACCAAGGCCCTCACTAACCAAAGACATTCATAAGACAAGTCATCAACTTGTCCATTATAACTGATCATCTTCTGATTGTTTCAGTCATGTCCAACTCTTTGCGATCCTATGGACTGTAGCCTTCCAGGTTCCTCTGTCCATGAGGTTTTTCCAGGCAAGAATACTGGAGTGGGTTGCCATGCCCTTCTCCAGGGGATCTTCCTGACTCAGGGATCAAACCCACATCTCTTGTGTCTCCTGCATTGGCAGGCGGGTTTTTTACCATTAGTGCCCACTGGGAAGCCTCCTGGGAATTCACCTGCTATGACTAGATAAGTGGATGGAGTACACCTGATCTGGGCAGGCTGCAGGTCACCTCCACACGAGGAAGAGGCTTTCCAGGAAGGCCCAGTGAGAGGAGCTGGTGTGATGGGTGAGGACTTGAGCTACGGGGTCACGTGTTGAGCCAGTCACTCAACTTCTCAAAGCCTCAGTTTCCTCACCTGAAAGTGGAGATAACCATCCCCACCTGGCAAGGTGTGGCCAGGGCAAAGGAAAGACCACAGGTAAAGTATTAGCATAGGGCAGAGCATGGCACAGAGTCAGGTTCAGTGAATGGCAGACACATATTTTATTATCAGCAGTTCTACTTGCTGTGAATTATAGGAAAGATTAAGGAACAGGTTGAAGTGAAGAGCATTTGAAAGATACTTTAAAGGGAATATGAAGGAATGAAAGCCAGAAAAGTACATCACAGCAACCCATTTTGGTGTCTGCCTGTGATCACATGGGCTGATGTACGAGAAGGTGCTCTGTAAGCCTCAGCGCCCTGGGTGGCATCTCTGTGGCTGTGCAGATCTAGAGCACGTGGCTATGGATGTTCCTCACACGGCATGCTAGTTGGATTTCTGATTCTATCTGCAAGTGAAGGCAAGTGGAGCTTGGTCACAAGGAGCACACATCAGTGGAGAAGACACGGGTCTGTGTAATCCTGAGAGGATGGGGGAGTGATCCCACAACACGGTGACCAAGGCCACCTGGAACTGTGGAGAAGCCACTCAGAGCACTGGGAGAAGGCCTTGTGAGGAACCTGGCCTGGGACAAGCCGTGAGACTTTGGCCAAGTTTCTCAACATCTTAGGCTTTGGTTAACTTATCCTCCGAGTGGATAAAGCCATCCCTGCCCCGCTGTCTTCCTCCCTGACCCTGGACAGAATCAATAAATCAATGGATGTGAAAGTGCTTTGTAAACTCTGTCATGCAAGTGCATGGCAGGGGCTGGGGTGGTGAGTGAGTCATATTTTGACCAGTTACATGAGTGAAGAGAGAGAGAAAAGGCAGACCTTCAGGGAATGAAAGAGGGGCTGCACCCTGGACTGGGAGAGAGAAGCAATGGTGGGATCAATACCTTGGAGAGCCAAAGGCCAAGGGGTTAAGGGTCAGTAAGGACAGGCCTGGGTCGTCAGGAAGCTGAGTATGGTAAGAGTGTGGCTCCATCAGGGCTTGGGTGGAACGGAATCAATCCAAGACCACAGTAAATGGAATCCCAGAAGAATTATCTGAGGGTTAAATAGTAAGTCAGTTGCCAATCTAGGACCAGAACTCGGGTTTTCTAATGCCCAATCCCAAGCTTCCCAAACTGGCTTGTGTGAAGGAAAGAATAGAGGGGCAGGGTGAGCTCTAAGGATGTGATGTCATAGGCAAGAAAAAGTGAAAGCGAAAGTGAAAGTCACTCAGTTGTGTCCAACTCTTTGTGACCCCATGGACTGTAGCCCGCCCAGGCTCCTCTGTCCATGGGATTCTCCAGGCCAGAATACTGGGTGGGTAACCATTCTTTCTCCAGGGGATCTTCCCACCCAGGGATCAAACCCAGGTCTCTCACACTGCAGGCAGATTCTTTACCATCGGAGCCACAGAGAAGGCCATAGGTAAGAAAACCGTCTAACACTTCCCCTGGCTTCCCAATGATGCCCAAATCCCTCTTTTACTAACTCACTCACAGGACTTTGAATCTCAAAGTCAGCTAACCCACCTCCCCTCTCAACCTTCTAAGGAAGGTTAGTAGTCCAGTGACAAAGCACTCCTCATCAAGGTCCATGGCAGAAGGTTCTTCATGAGATCAAGTTGACATATCTGCCTCACTGTAGCTTTCCACCACATGTCCCAGTACATGCATCTGGGTGCTCTGCCACAAGAAAGCTCTCTGAATAATTGAGGACAGCTTCTGTGCCTCATTCCTTACTGTGATTTCCCAGACCATGTTTCCCATGGTTGGTTTTCCAGCATTCTTCCTTCTTCACTTGGTGGGTCCACTATTCTATCTGTCCTCCATTTGATCTTCTCCTGAAAGTGTTATCTATTAATAACACCGTGTACAACATGCTGGGGGCACAATCATTTTTTTAAATTTATTTTTTGACTGTGCTGAATCTTAGTTGCTGCATGTGGGCTTTCTCTAGTTGCAGCGTGCAGAGGCTACTCTCTGGTTGTGGTGTATGAGCTGCTCGTTGCCGTGGTTTCTCTTGTTGTGGAGCACAGGCTCTGTGGCACATGGGCTTCAGCAATTGTGGCCTGTGGGCTCGAGAGCACAGGTTCAGTAGTCGTGACGCAGGATCTTAGTTGCTCCTAGGCATGTGGAATCTTCCTGGACCAGGGATGGAACCCATGTCCCTTGCATTGGCAGGTGGATTCTTAACCACTGGAACATCAGGGAAGTCCTGGTGGCACAATCATTACAGCAAGTGGATCATTTCCTTCATTCTAGGGTGTCCATAGCTGCATCAATGCATCCTCAGATCACAGTGGTTCTTCTTCATTTAGCTTACAGTCTTCCATGTAACATTGTAACTAAGACACTGCTCATTTACACATAGGCTCTACTGAGCCCCACCCTTTCATATCTCACACTCTGGCCTTTAGAGATCTAAGAAGAGGATCTCACACTCCTTGCCAGGAAATTTCACCTTTTTAACCTTCAACCCACAATTCTTAGCAGCCCAGATCTTTCTGGAACCTGGTTCTGTCTCCCCTGTGTATTCTTTTCCCCCCAGCTTCTACTCTCTGCAGAGAGGCCCTCTGCCTCTCCCCCAAAGTCACTGAGCTCCTCACCAGGCTAGACTCCTCCCCTGGCCATCTGCTGCCTGAAATACATGATCCCACCCATCCACCTCATGAGGTCTGCAGAGCATAGCAACATGGAACGTGCTGATGCCAGAATGTTAAGGGACTAAGTGTGTGTTAGTTGCTCAGTCGTGTCCGACTCTTTGCAACCCCATGGATCATAGCCTGCCAGGCTCCTCTGTCCATGGAGCTTTCCAGGCAAGAATACTGGAGCCAGTTGCCATTTCCTTCTCCAGAAAGGGACTAAAGCAGGCACCATTCAATTCCAAAGGGCGTAGAGAAAAAGGAAGGTGATTATGACAAAGGGTTATAAACAGTGACCTCTGTGTAATGAGACTGTAGGTGACTTTTCCCCGTGCTTCATTACATATTTCATTCAACTAGTATTTAATGGAGGCCTTGTTGTCTATTTTTCAAATTTTCTATGCTGAGTGTGTTATTTAGAAAACCAGAAAAAAATAAAGTGAAGATGAAAAGAAATACTCTTTCCCTAGATGGACCTCGATTTCATTCCCTTTGGGAAGGGGCATTCAGGCTCTCCCTGCACTTATTAATAATTGACCTGCATTTCCTGCCCACAGGGCACAGGGAAATCTCCTCAGCTGCCTTGTGGGAGCCCAGGCAGTCTCCAGGCAACAAGTGAGGAACCTTTGGTCCAGGAGGGATATGGCCCCTGGGAAAGAAACACCAGGACCACGGAGAAGGGCTTGCCCTTTGTGTTGCTTCCGTCTAAGGGAACGCGTTTAAGGCAGCTGTCCTGCCTACACGTTTTGTAAAAGGCCTGAAGAAAGCCTAAGAGCTGTGGGCCTCGGTGGGCACAGTACTCAGAAAAGCCTCAGGTGGTGAATAAAATGGCCCAGCCAGGAGGACCATCCACTTGATCCACTTCTCAGGTTTCTCGAGGTGAGACCTGGGATGCAGGGCTCCTTTGCCCTCCTCTCTGAAAGCCAAATTTGGCTTCCCAGGTGGCACTAGTGGTAAAGAACCCGCCTGCCAATGCAGGAGTCATAAAGGACGAGGGTTCGATCCCTGGGTCGGGAAGATCCCCTGGAGGAGGACATGGAAACCCACTCCAGTGTTGTTGCCTGGAGAATCCCCTGGACAGAGGAGCCTGGCGGGCTACAGCCCATAGGGTCGCAAAGAGTCGACGCGACTGAAGCGGCTGAGCACGCACGCACGCATGTCGGATCCTCAGCTTAGCTGCAAAACCCGGCTCTGGCTTGTGTTCCTCAGACCAGCAGAGGGCGCGCGCCACCCGCGAGAAGGAGGTTTGCAGCCGCAAGCCCAGAGGGGAGAGGCCGGCGCAGAGAGGGAGGTTCCCCTCTGAAAAAGAATGCAGATCCAGAGAAAAACAGAACGTTGGAGATGCTGCCGGCGGGCGGGGGAGGGGGGTGGTGAGTGGGAGTGAGAAAACAAGTCTAAGTGAGGGTAGGAGAGGGAGGAGAGGGGAGGTGGGGAAGGGGATGAAATGGTGACTGAGGGATGGTTGAGATGATGTGAAGACGACAAGATAAGTTGGGGTGGAGGTTGGGATGAGGGAAGGAACTTGTGGAAGGACGGGTGCGATGAGGGTAGGTGGGATGCCAGGGCGCGTTGGGAGAAGTCAGGATGGGGTAAGGTGAGAAGGGGCAAGCGGAAGGCCTGGCAAGGCAGGCGGAGGAGGGGTCGGTTGCAAGGGAGGAGGGGGGTTGTAGCTGGAACCCACTCACTAGGAGCTCTGCACTTCCCTCCAGTAGCACCCAAGCCTGCCGGCCCTCATTCTCTGGAGCTTTTCCTTGCCAGGCCTTTCTGCGCACGCCTGAGCTGGGCGTCTGGTTACCTTCCTGCCCCTACCCCTGCCCCTATCCGCCCCCCCCCCAAGTTTCTGGGGCAGCTACGAACAGAGAGAGGAGGCAGCGGGGAGCTTCGGAGCTTTAATAGGTCTGGAAGGGAATAGAAACACACCGCAGTACTGCGGGAGGATTGGGGGTGGGGAGGAAGGGGGCCTGGAAGCTACCTAGAAGTGTGTGAGGTGCCGGGAGAGGAGAAGGTGGACTGAGCTGGGCATCGAGGGGCCGGGGGTGGTGGTGGGGGGGGGGGTTGGGCATGAGAAAAGATTAGGAATTCGAGAGAGGGGTCATATCGAAGGGGCTTCCAGGAGCCAGAGGGAAGCACAGACGGAGGGGAGGGAAAATCCGGAGAGACGCAGGGACCTGGAGTCTAGAAGGTTAGAAGTGGGGGCACAGTCACCCTCCCTCGGGGGCTGAGGGACGGGGCGGGGGCAAATCCCGTGGTAAAGGAAGACTGAGGCGACGTCAGTCCCTTCCCCCCGGGGCTGGGTGCAGCGGGTGGAATTAAATCTGAGCTGGAAAGAACGGAGGGGAGGCCCCGGCCCCCTCTCCCGTATGTGGGTGGAATTGAGCGAGGCTCCCGGAGGCTGGGAGAGGCCCCCGGGGCGCCCGGTCTAGTGGTAATGGCCCCCCAGATGCGAGGCCGCGGCCACCGCGCCGAAAGGCCCGGGCGGGGGCTGCAAGCCCGGGCTGGGGTAGAGCGCAGCGGTGGCGGCGGCCGTGGCGGCGGGGCCCGGGCCCGGCCAGTAGGAGAAGCCGGCGGGCGCGACGCCGGCCGAAGCGGCCATGAGGTTGAGTTTGGAGAGGCCAGGGAAGGGCAGCGGGGCCAGGCCGGCCGGCAGCTTGTAGAGCGCGCCGTCCTGGGCGGCCGCGGCCGCGGCGGCGGCGGCGGCGGCGGCGGCGGCGTGGGCGTGCGCGGGGGGCGGCTGGCAGGCCTGCGCCAGGCCCTGGAAGTCGAAGCGGTAGGCGTAGCGCTTGCCGTGCACCTTGCTCATGATGTTCTTGTCGTAGTAATAGCGCAGCGCGCGGCTCAGCTTGTCGTAGTTCATGTTGGGCTTGCTCTTGCGCTCGCCCCAGCGCCGCGCCACCTCGTCCGGGTCGGTGAGTTTGAACTCGCCGTGGCCGCCCTCCCAGGCGATGCAGCCGGCGTTGGCGCGGTCAGCCAGCAGCTCCAGCAGAAACTGCCATAACTGGATCTGGCCGCTGCCTGTGGGGAAGGGGGCGGTCAACCACAGGCGGAATGAGGGAGGCGAGCGGCGGGGAAGAGGTGGGGTGTGAGAACCCACCACTCACCCCCCTCCCTCGCAAGTCGGATGTGGGGATCGGTGTCAGGGAGGAAAAGGGCACGTCCAGCTGAGTGGCTGACCAGGGAGGAGATGGTCAGTAAAGCCGTCCCTAGGCAGTACTGCGCTTTCGCACAATGGAAACACAACCCCAGGGCGCACAGCTTTGTAAGAATTAGGGAGTGAAGGGAGAGCATCACTTGTTCCATGTGGGGGCAGCGGTACTCCAAGGCACAGGGCTCTTGGAGGTAAGTGAAGGCGGAATGTCAGACCCTCGGCCTGAGAGCCCTTACTCGGTGCAGAGCCTGCACAACCGCTCGGGGTAGCCTACATAGGCGGTTAGCTGGCCACATCCTGCTGGACCACGTCCAGAGATCCAAAGGGAAGAAGTCGGCCTGCAGCAGGATCACTCGGCCCAAGAGACAAGGCATACACTTGGACCCTCTGCCTGAAGTGAAGAAGAGGTGATGTCTGGCTTCCTTGCCATACCATGTCAGACTGGGATGGGGACAGTGGCTCCCTAAGTGTGAGAGGAACGGCAGCCTCTAAAGTCTCCCACCCTTGCCAGCATCTGGTGCTGGGGCTACTCCAGTTCAGCCTTTTTTTTTTTTCTGAAACAGGCAGGATTCCCAGCGTACCAAGGTGTCACAGTTCCCTGGGGACATGATACACAGCTCTCAAGAGAGGAGACCCAGACGCTTCTGTGCTTGGCTCCCTGCCTCCGCCCCATCTTTGGCCAATCTCCAGGCCCTTCTGCCCTGTCCAGATTTTCAGGGTTGCTAGAAAGGGCCAGGAGGTTTTCCCAGATAAGTGGGTAGTGAGAACTCCTGTTTCTCTGTCTTGGAGCCTCAGTCAGACAAGCAGAGAAAAATCTTGATAGAATTAACCACCCCTCCCCACCAGCCCACCCCCACCCACCCCAGTCCTTGCACCTACCGGCACATATACATACACACAGTTTTAGAATAAAATGGATTTTCCTTGAAGTTGTCTGGTTGTTGTTTTAAATTGAGCCTGGTGAAGCTCTCTTCTTTTTTCAGTGACTTCCTCAGAACCCAGATGCTGCCCTCCACATAATTTCGACCCCAATCCTTCCACACCAGCTCTGGGAGGGGCTCCCTGGCTCCAGGTCAGGAGGACTGAATTTTAAGATCAGAAGCATGGCAAGGGGTGGGGGAAATGTGCATCTGGTACTGAGAGGTGTAGAGGCTTGGAAACTCATTCCGGCTGGGTGTTGTGTTCCCTTTTAGATAAAGCAGTCTCTGGCCTTGTTTTTCTGGTCATGGTAATTATTGGTCACTTGATAAGATCTAGGGTACCAACTGTGGGGCTTCCCCTGGTAAAGAATCTGCCTGCAATGCAGGAGACACAGGAGATTCACCTTCAGTCTCTGGTTCGGGAAGATCCCCTGGAGAAGAAAATGGCAACCCACTCCACTAATTCATGCCTGGAAAATCCCATGGACAGACGAGCCTGGCGGGCTATAGTCCAAAGGGTCACAAAGAGTCGGACATGACTGAATGACTACGCACAGGGTACCAACTGGGCAGGGACCGGTGGGGAGGCTTTACCTGGTAGGTCAGCCAGGTCCTGCTGCCAACATGGCAAAGCCAAGGGTAATTTAGCGACCAGCCAAGGGCGGATGGCGGAAGCTGGAAATCAACTGAAATGGCCTAGAGGACTTGGCTCACAGAGCCCGGCTGGCCAGGCCAGTGAGGCAGGTGGGCGCTGGCCCTGGTGCTAATGGTGACTCAGCCTGGAGTGGCCTGAGAGTACTTCTCCGGGGTCACCTTGCTGGGTGGTGTCCAAGCCTTGTGCTCCTGCTGCCAGTAGGGAAAGGACACCAAGCACCAGAGCAGGAGAGAAATATTCCCAGCTGAAAAGGGGTGGGGCGGGGTGGGGTGGGGGCGGCAGGATCTTCTCAGCCTGCCCTGGCCTGCAGAGTCAACACTGGGTCTCAGAAGGTACCAGAGCCAAAGGCCAAATGAATGTTCACCACCATCCCCGCCAGTCTCCCCACAACCAGGCCCGGACCCGCCGTTTCCCAAAGCCCAGCGTTCCACATCGCTCCCACCCGCCGTTGGGGTGACAGTGGCGCCTGTCGGTATGCGGTGCGTGCCCCGGGACCCCATCCTCGACTCTGCCCGTACACTCCGGCGGCCAGCTCACCTTTCTGTACCGCTGGGCTCAGCGGTCCCCAACCCGGGCTCTTTCCTTCCTTGAAGAGACCGTCTCCGACGGGATCTGTGGCAGCAAGAGAGAAGAGTCAAGCGGATCCAGGCGGAGGTTGCCGACTTGACCGAAAGACCCCGAGGCCAAGGCTCAAGGAGGAAGAGGGGCGTGCCATGGTTCCCGGGCGAGAGGCTGGGGGCCCTATCCGTCCGGCTCCTCCTCCCGGAGCCTGGCCCCGGCGCGCGCCGCGCGGAGCCCCTCCATAACGCCCAAGTCAGGAAACGCGTCCAGGAAAAAGGAAATCCGCTTTCCGAACGGGCCGGCGGGAGCCTTATAAAGCCGAGCGGGGTTTGCGCCAGCCGATCTGGAGCGCGCAGAGCCCACCGGAGAGGAGAGGACGCCTGGAAGGCTGGGCTGGTGGGAACGCTCGGAGCACGGAGGTGAGGAGCCACGAGGGCGCTCGGGCCACGCCCGGCTGACCACAGCCTCCCAACACTGCACTCACACTCAGTCCCTTGCTACACCGAAGACCCCTGCTCCCCTACCAGGCTCTTTCAGCCCCCAGCCGGAGCTCCTGGCTTTCCAGGCTCTCAGTGTGCTCACTTCAAGTCCTCTAGACCTCACACTTAAACCTCAAAGCGCTCCACCTGCTTTTAAGGTTTCCTGATGCCCTAGCTGGCTCAGTTCTGCCAGCGATCCGAGTCTCTGGACCGCGCCCCCTTCCCTTGGACCCCAGCATCCCCGTCCCAAGCCCTAACCCAGATTTCCCGCCCCGGGTCCCGGTGCCTCCAGCCCCCAGCTGGTCCCTGGTACCTGGCAGGTACATGTTGATCAGCAGGGGCTGGGAGGCGCCGCTCTGTCTCATCGCCGCCAGGAACTGGGTGGTGGGAGGTTGGGGGGGGGGATGGGAGAGGGGGGGATCGCGTCAGGCTTTGAGCTCCGGGGCACAGATCCCCGCCCGAGGCGACCGAGGTGACAAGGAGAAGAAGGCGGCGCTGGGTCCAGCAGGACCGGGCGGGAGGGGGCTGCCCGAGTGTGGCGGGGGATGTGGGGTGCGGGGGAGGGGGGGTCCTGGAGCGACGCTCCCAGCTACCAGGCTGTTCGGAACCCTCCGGCCCCCAGCGCGGGCAGGGGCCGCAATTTCCGTTTTAATTAAAGAGCTGCCGCCTCGGCCCCCCGGACCCCGCCCCCGCCCCTCTTATCGCCCCATCGCAATAAAGTCTCCAACGTGCAGCGCGGCAGCCAAGCGCACCAGGCAGCCCCCCGCACCCCGCAACCCGGGAGACGCGCGGGGGATGGGCCTGGGCCTGGCGCTCTGATAGGGGTCAGGAGCCCATTTCTTTTCCGCCTCCCTGACTCTGAGCAAACAGCAACGGGGTGGACTACCCCGGCCCCACCTCGGACCCCCGGGGCCACAACGCGGGGAGGAGGAGGCTCACTCCTCTTCATCCATTCCCCCCACCTCACTGCTCCACTCTCCTCCCCTTCCTCCCCCCACCCCTACCCGGGTTCCCGTCTCCAGGCTGCGTTATCTGCATCTTCACTTTTAAATTTCCGCTTCCCTCCCTCTCGCCTGTCTCTGCGCTCCGGGTCGGGCAGCCGTTGCTCTCTTTATCTGCCCCCCTCCATCCTCGCTTCTTCTGCCTCCTCCTCCTCCACTCTCTGCTCTTCCCTAAAGACCCGATCTCCTTCACTGATTCCCTCTTGTTTCCCCAGGTTTCCTGTCTTTCCAGGGCTCCCAGGCCCCTGGGCCATCACTGGGGTGTCTCCCTTACAACTTTTAGTGGGTTGCCCTTCCTCTCCTTTTCTAAGTCTTTCCTTCTTTCACTCAGTCTCTCCTCCTCCTCCTCTCCCCATCTCCCCTTCTGTCTCCTCTCTACCTCTTTCCCTTCCTTTTCTCATTGATTTGTTCCCACTAATTTATGGCATATGGTAGACTCGTGATCTTCCTTCCATTCCCACCCACCATAACCACTTCTCTCCTATCTCTGCCCATCTCTTGTCATCCCAGCTTAACCATCTACCCTAACAACTACTCTTGATTATCCCTGAACTAGGCTACAATTGACACTTTGCTCTAGCAGAAGAGGAGTGAAAACAGGTGTACTGTACAAGGCCCCCAACCGGGGGAAAGTGGAAGTAAATCCACTCTGGGAAAGGGACAAAGGCGGGTATGTGGTTCCAGGTGGTGGCCTGGAGTCTCTGGGTACAGGTGAGGCTTCCTGGCTCTGGAGAAGTGCATCTGGAGGGATGCTGGCTGAAAATGAGGCTCTGGGTCCGGAGCACCACCTGCAGCCATACAGCACCTGGTGACTCCAGGCAGAACTGGTAAACGCAAAGCCTTTCTTTCCCACTGCTTGACTTGAGGAGACAGGAGGCCTGGACTTCAGGGCACTTGGATTGGAGCGAGCAGGTTACCAGTAAGATCCCTGGTCCTGGGATGCCTGACTGAGAATGGCTGGGAAGTCCAGCTTGAGGTGGGGACCCTGCGCATTCTTTACTTGCTGTGACTGCTGGGTTGTTCCTCCTTCCTGGTGGAGGGTACAAAAATCAGAAGGAGCCAAGGAGGAGTGTGGGAGGAAATGGGGGAATCCCAGGACCCTAGAGGATCCTCAAGGGATATGGATGGAGGCTTCAGGATGTGGAGGTGGAATCCTGTGGGGAAAAGATGAGCGGTTGGGATGCTGGCTGGGGACAAAATTCAGGGCTTCGAAGGAGCAGAGCATCTTGAGGGTGGGGCCAAAGTCTTACTCCCTCTCCTTCAAGCCTTCTGTGACTTCCCCAGATAGAATATGAGAAGCAGGAGACGAGTGTTGCAAGAGTGGGGAGGCAGAAAGTTTCACTCATTTAATGGTCTCAGCAGAAAGCTGAGGGCGAAAGGAGAGGCACTTAGAGTGGGGGTCTGTCCAGACATCCCAGGTCCGAGCTGGTGAAGAACCAACACCTCAGGCTCTGCCTCACCTCCCTGAGGACTGAGGGGCTGAAGGCATGGGTGGGCTCTCAGAAGAGTTTGTGAGGGAGTGATGGGTGAGCCCCGACCTCATGTGGATCTTGGCTGCGTCCCTAGAAATGAGATGACTTTTTCCATCCCGTTTGACCTTTAGCTGAGTGCAACCAATGAGCAGGTCTAGGCAGCTTCCACCATCACCTCCCACCTGACAGGGTGTGGGTTCCACCGGGTTCTGCACATCCCATCAGCCTGCCCAGAACAGGAGGATGGGAAGGTGGTTCCCTGGTGGCTTTGTGGGTAAAGAATCTGCCTGCAATGCAAGAGACACGGCAGACATGGATCCCTGCGAGATGCAAGTTCAATCCTTGGATCAGGAAGATCCTTAAAGAATGAAATGGCAATCCACTCCACTCTTTTTGCCTGGAAAATTTCATGGACAGAGGAGCCTGGCAGGCTGCAGTCCAAAGGGTCTCAAAGAGTTGGACATGACTGAACGACTAAACACGCAAGATGAAAACACCCAGGCCCAGCCTGGCATCTGTGCCTCCTTCTCTTTAGTTGCTGGTGTGGAGAGCAGAGTTGGACCCCAGGGTCTAAGAAAACCTAGAAGGTCCATCCATGCTGGCAACGGCTGCAACAAATATTAGCTCCCCTGACTCCTTCATTGTACAGGTGGGGACACTGAGACCTAGAGACAGGGTGCGCCCTGATCAGCGTCACACTGCGTTCCCGAAGGCATCTTGCTGGGTGTTTTTGGTAACCATGGACCTTCCTGGAGGGAGGGCAGTTCAGCTGATGGAGGACCCCAGATCTCCCTTTGCCCATTGCCTGCCCCAAAGCAGGTGGTGGGGGAGATGACTTGCTGGGCCCTGAGGCCAGTTTGCCTGGGTCTGGGCTCAACTCTTCCATTTTCTAGTTTGTGTGGTTTTGGAGAAAATTACCTCACCTCTGTACCTTAGTCTCTTCATCTGTTAGATAGGGATTAGAATACAAACTATACAGAATTATTAGGCTTACATAACATGCTGAGTGCTCAGATAAAGCTGCATATATGTAGCTGTTACTGTTACCAACCCTCGAGGTAATAGGTCACAGGTAGGAGCCTGTGACCATGCAGGAACCCCAGACTCCTCTGGAGGCCACAGAGGTTTGGGGCTCTGCTGAGGCCTGAGGCTTTTGACCACAGCTCAGATCAGCCTCCACTTAACAGCCTGGATTTGGGGTCAGAAGCCCTGTGTTCAGGTCCTGGCTTTGTCACCAATTAAATAGATAACCTCATCCATTTAAGGCTTCTCCTTCTCTGAGGAGTTCCAGTTTCTGCATTGGTGAAATTGGTGAAGAATGGAAACTGTTAGGAGGATTAAATGCAAGAAGGGCCATGGACTCTCAAAGCCATCCAGGTATAAAGCAGAATTCATACTCTATCTAGAACTCTGTCCTTGGTCCTCTGACCCAACCTTGAGATCCATGGGGGAAGGCAGGGCCTATGGTAACTGTCCTAGTGCTTTTCTGAATCACAAGCATTTTCAGGGGGTTCTCCTTGAATCCTCACAATCCTTGTCCTGTGAGAGAGACAAGGCAGGAATCTGCAGCTCCAGTTTCCAAGTGAGGGAATTGAGGCTCGGGTATGTTATGTGGCTGGGTCCCAGGTGTTCTGACTTCCGGTCCGGGGAGTCTTCCCAAGGGAGCTGATGCCTAACTTTGCCCAGCTGGGCCCCTGAAACTGCCCAGGTCCAAGTCTGAGTTTTCTTCAACATTGCCTTGACTCTCCCAGACAGAGGCAATGATTTGGGCCAACCCTCCCTGTGGCTATATCCACTAGGGGCTTGAAAACTCAAGCATCCCTGAGGGATAGGATGAAGGGCATCCCAAGGGTCTTGAATATCCTGCCTATATGGGGCTGAGATGATCATAAACTGGGTCAAAGAGGGAACTAGGAAGAAGCTATACTGGTGCCATGGACTCTAATGGCTGCTACCACACTCAGCCCCAAAAACATGGCTATGAGCTTCTACCACCTACCCCAGAACGCAGGCCCGCTGTGGTCAGTGACTTGGGGGTGGTCTCTCCAGCTCACGGGTCTTCTGAAGAGTGGGAAGGAAGAATGAGGAGGGAGTTGTTTGAGACAGCCGAGAGGCAAGGTATGAAGATGTTTTGTAAAATGCTTGAGTTCACTACCACATGAAGGATTGCTATTCAAAGGGTCTGAGGCTCAGCTTAGAGATAGGATGTCTCCCCTAGAAGGCAGTGGGACCTCCCACCAATTACCCCTCTCACACCCTTGCTCTGTCTGGCGGAGATTCTACATAACTGGGAAATGGGTGCAAGTTTCCCTCAGGCTGGATAGGGAGCCAGGATGAAGAGAAAGGCTGGAAATGCCTGTGAGGGGTGGGGGTTAGAGAGGAGCCCAAAGGGGCTCCTGCACAGAGTTAAGGACGCCCTGCCCTGTATGATGGTGCCTGGCCCAGGGGGGCTGTGTGAAGGTTGAAATTCAGCTACGAGCCCTGCCATGGCATCGTGTGCACTCAAACCAGGGGATGGCAAAGGTGCTATCTGGGCTAGCAGGACCCCCTGGTCCAAGCTGATAGGTCTCTATCATGGAGAGGTGTGGGGCTGGCTGTATTTAACAAGTTCCTCAGGATGGTTAACAGCAGTTTCATCTCAGCCCCATCTCAGCCACTTAGATTCTAAGCCAGTGTAGGCTCCATAGTCAAGGATCCTGGAGCCCAAAGGAATGGTTAGGCTGGCAGAGAAAGACTCTTAGAAAGATGAGGGTGAAGATCACAAAGCAAGGCACCGAGAAGGAGGCAAGAGGGGCAGGCAGGTTCAGGAGCCTTTATTGAGGGTCCTCAGGGGAGGCGCTGGGGCTGTGAAACTTAGTGCTGGACTCTCCGGATGGACTGCAGCTGCCCGGTGTGGGCCTGCGTGCCGAATTCGCTGTAGTTACGGAACTCCCCACTGTGGTGGTCCCGCTCCAACACATACTGGTAGCCCCGGTAGCCCGGATACTGGTAGGCCACCCACCTAGACGAGTGAAGGCACAGAGGTGATAAGTAGGCTCTGCCCCCACCCCCAGTGATGTCTCCATTGCCGGTCCTCCTTTCTCAGCTCCCAATTCCCACCTCCAAAATCATGGCTTCAGTTTTCCCTACATGGTCTCTCCCTGCCCTGTCTACTGCTCCAGGTCTTCCTAACATCTTCCTCCTCTCATCGCCTATTCCCACCCTCCATTGCCTCCTCACTCAGGTTTTCGATTCCTTCCTCTACCCCACACTGCTCCCCTGACTCCTATTCCCCTATTACCTGCCCCCGCCTTCCCCATCTTCTCCATCATCTCACTTCCCCTTGCCTCTAAGTCTCCCACGACCTCACTCCTCCAATCCCCCATCCCCCAACATGTATGTTCATTGTGTCTCTTAGCACTGTCACCTTTCCTCACCCTCCTCCCTGGTCCCCATTGCCTCCCTGCTTTACTCCCCTGTTGCAGGCCCAGGACTCACGCTCCAGAGCTGACTTTGAGGGAACCCACATCCTTGCTGGCCCAGCCCATGGAAGGCAGGGATGGGTAGTCATCATTGAGTTCAAACTTGCAGCCCTGGAAGTTTTCCCCCTCAAACAGTGTCACACGACTGTCACTGTGGTTCTGAGGAACGAGAAGGGGAAGTGGACAGGTCAGACCCTCCAAAGAGGTGCTAATGGATACATTCTCAGCCCCACTCCTCCAGTCCTCCTGCCCAACACAAGCAGTGAAGACAGGGTCTACAAGCACACCCAGAGTTCACTCCATCAGCTCCATATCAGTCTGAGAAGCTGGGGTGCTCAGAAGTCCCAAGCCTGGTCCCTTCCATGGCTTTGGATTGGGGTGGTGAGACTAGAAGGGAGATTTCCAGAGACCCTTCCAGGTCAAAAATAAAGAATCTTGTGACATGGACCTGTTTTGCAGGAGGAAAATTAGAGGTCCTAAGAGAAATCTGGTCCACTATGCAAGACAGTTTCCCAAAGGCCTCATTGACTATCCACTCCCCTGCCCAGGACCCTGGGCATAGCCACTCATAGGGTAGGACCCAGCAAAGAGTGATGGCAGAATCATCAGTGTTTGTTGAGTCTGGGCTCCCCTTGTCCCAGGACCTTCTCCCTGCAGGACTCCTTGGCTTCCTGGAATGGAGAACCTGGCCTGAGTCAGTACCTGCTCTCTGTCCTCCACCCCACAGCCCCAGATCCTCCCCTCCAGTATATTTGATTCACTAACAACCCTTTCCCCCCCTCCCCGAAACATACACACCCAGACCATCCCTTTTCCAACCTTGATCCCTGATTGAGTTCTAGTCTTGTCTGCATGTTAAGTTTTGTGAGCAGAGGTAAACCACTTTGCCCTTCGAGCCCCATTTCCACACCAATGTATAAGGTTAACAACAGTTACCCCGACCTCACAGGGCTGTGTGAAAACAAAAGCGCTCGCTGATGAGTGTGGAGGACTGGAAGTGAGAAATGGAGCTCAAGACCTTCACGGTTGTGGCGCTGTCCATGGTGCTGATTTCTGACGCCTGGTTTAGCCCACATTTTAAACTTTTGGAGAACTCTCTGGTTCTGAGAAGTAATGCCGCTACTACCCGTCTAGGAGTTGTGTTTACACACCCCTGTACACTGAGTGGATGGTCTTTCCCAGGTGCTGTGGTGGAGCCAGGACCTGGAGCTAGGCTGCAGGGGAGGAGGGGGAGGGCTGTGCTTACCGCGCAGAGCACTGGCCGGAAGGAGAGCAGCTGGTCGCTGTGGTGGCCGGCACTGCCGCTCCAGGCACTCCAGCGAGGATAGTCACCCTTCTCTAGAATGAACTGCTGTCCTTGGAAGTCAGGGTACTCAAAGGCCACCCAACTGGGGGAAGATAAGGGAAGCTGGGAGGCCTCTGCTCCAGCCTCATTCATTCCTCTCTCCCCAACCCCCACCCTCCAGCCTCACACCCCCTTGCTTGCTAGGAAAACCAATCTTTTCCTCCACCCCAGGCCCTTCCCCTGACACTCTCATCCCAAGGCAACCCAGTCCCTCTAGAGGCTAGAAACCCAAAGCCGGCTGCTATCTGGGGCTGGAGGGGTCCAGGATTCCAGCTCAGGGCTCCCAGGCTGGAAAGAATTTTCCAGTCTATGAGAATCACTCGAACAAACATGTCTACGGCAAGGATAGGTCCCTGCAAATGTAGGTGTAGGGAGCCCCTAACCTGTGGTAGCAACCTGTGATAGCAACAAACTGTAATAGCTCTGGGACCTCAGCTTTCCCGAGGGCCGTCTCTAGGAAGCCAGGGTGGGGGGAGTGGAAGGGACTTGGCTTTTTGTTGTTGTTGTTGTTAAAAGAAGCTTAGAGACATCTAAATTTGGAGAGGACAAAACTATGCTGTGAACTAACCCCTTCAGGGCTCAAGCTGGCCTCACGGAGTCCTGCCAAGGGTTGCTTCTTGCCTTTATCCCTTTGGCTCGCACGAGGATAGAGTCTGTCTCGTGATTTGTCTTGGGGCTGGTGGGGAGTTTTGAGGACACCTAGGGTTTTTCCATCTTGGTGGGTCTCTCTCAGGCAAGGTTTCTCTACAGTCTGGGGAATGGAGGGCTGGGAGTCAAGGTCCCAGTTTCGGAGCTTGGGCCAGGGGAGCCTGGCGCCTCTCAACCCAGCCCAACCATGCCGGGGGCATCACTCACGCGCCATTTTCCACCTTGACCGAGCGCACCCGGCGCAGGCCTCCGCGCTCGCCGATGTTGGCGCAGTCACTCAGCAGCCTGCAGCGGCGGCCCTGGAAGTCCTCCTCATCCCAGAGCGTGAGGCTGGCGGGCGCGGGACCCTGCGCCGGGGCGCTGCTCATGGCGCTGTGGACAAGGACGGGACCAGGCGCTCAGCGTCCCCAGGGCCCCCTCCCGGCCCAGACCCGCCCGATCCCGTTGGGAGGTGAAGGACCCGCGGTTTGGACCCGAGCTGCTAGCAGCTCTTTTCCATCTCGCCCTCCCCGCCCAAATAGACCCCGCCCCAGCTCCGAATATTCACCAGGTAGGTGGGCGAGCGCGGTACCGACGGAAATGGAGAGGCTGCGCGAGGGCTGGGCGTGCGGGGCTTTATACCAGGCCTCGCCCCCTCCCCGCACCCTCTCCCGCCCGGGTAGGGGGAGCTGAGTCAGCGGGCAGGCTGAGGTCAGCTCTGGTGTCCCCGGGCGTGGGGGTGGGGCCGAGGCCTTTCCCGCAGCCGCTGACCTGGCCCCAGCCCTCGGGGATGACAATAGAAAGTGCTGAGACACACGTCCGGGGCCCGCCACAGCCGAGGCTGACTCCGCTTTTTCTTTCTGGGGGGCCTGAGCCAGGCAAGGCGCACCCTCACTGGCCCAGACCCTCAGGGATAGAGGTGCCAGGCCACCCTGTGACCATCCCGCTAAAACCGCGCTATCCCGACTCGAGATGCTGAAGCTCTTTCCAGCGTCTAAACTCCACCTTTTCTTCAGCCCTAGGTCGAGGCTTCTCTTTGGGGCGACGCTAGGGAGGAAGTAGACAAGTCTCTTCACAAGCGACCTTCCTACGAAGCTCAGTCCTCTTTTCCCTGGAAGGTGGGCCATCGCGGCCCTGCTCCTCTCAAGCTCGAGTTCCCAGACTCCGCGCCAGAGCTCCCAGAGTTTTCTTGAAGAATGGTGCTGACAAGAGACGATGACCAAGACTCGCCGCAAGACGGCGCTGAGCGAAGGGAATGAAGCACCCGGGGGAAGGCACGGATTTACAAAGCGTTTAGGGAGTGGCGGTCGTTTGAACGCTGTTTGGCATTACCTTTCTTTGGGATTGGAATGCAAACTGACTTTTTGCACTCCTGTGACCACTGATGAGTTTTCCAAATTTGCTGGCATATTGAGTACAGCACTTTAACAGCATCATCTTTTAGGATTTGAAATAGCTCAGCTGGAATTCCATCACGATCTCCACGAGCTTTGTTCCTAGTGATGCTGCCTGCTTAGTGATGCGCTGTAGTAGGTAGGTAAAAACGCTTTCGACTGATGCGCGGCTGGAACTGCGACGCGGCCCGCCACCAGGCAGAGCTCCTGGGTCTGGGACCCCCCGGCCTCAACTTCAGCCTGAGAGCTAGCAGCTGATTATTGAGCGCCTAGGTCACACCCTCCGCTCAGAGCTTTTACGTGAGTGATCTCAACTAATTATCGCACCTATCTGTTGAGGCAGACGCTGCTGTTGGCTGACGTTTCACAGAAGATCCTGCGGTCCAGAGGGTAACACCTGGACGCAGTCCGGGAGGTGTCACAACTGAGAAGTGGCCCAGCTGAAGTGTGACCCTGGGGTTTCCGTTTTGACTACAGATCTTAGGCTCTTGATTTCCCACGTGGCGCAGTGGTAAAGAATCCACCTGCCAATGCAGGAGACACAAGAGATGGGGTAGGATCCCTATGATGGGAAGATCGCCTGGAGTAGGAAATAGCAACTCACTCCAGTATTCTTGTCTGGAGAATCCCATGGAGAGAGGAACCTGGCGGGCTACAGTCTGAGGGGTCACAAAGAGTCCGACTCCAGGGAGTAGGCACGACTCGGCCTCCTAGGCTCTTAACCCCAAACCCACTGCATTGTGGGAGGGGGGCAGGGGAAAGGTAGGGTCTGGGGAGGGAGAAATTTAAGGGGAAAGGCTTGGAACCCCCAAGGCAAGTTCCAGGAAAGAAATTTCCTTACAACTTGCAGCAGAATTTCCTAACCATCATGGCTGTCGAGCCACAAACGTTTCTGGCAAAATTGTATTTTCCTTAATGAAGGGGGTATGCCAGAAGTGTAGGGATGAGAAAGAAGGGAACTAATACTTCGTTTTGCTCATGAACCAAGTGCTTCCCTTATAGGCTCAAAAGTCCAACATGGTAAGTTTGGATGAACTTACTATGTGGAAATGTGGAAGAGGCTCCCAGAGGCACAGGGCCTTTTCCAAATCCACACAGCTAGCCAGTGTTAGAGCATGATAAGACTGGAGTGCTTTGCCACCCAACTTCTGGTGACTAAAGGGGCTCACAGGCCAGATGCAGATGCTACAGATTCAGAAGTCAAACCACACTGTCTTCCACGCTTTCTCAAAACTGCCATCCTCACTCCAGCCTCAGAGCCTCTGCATTGGCGGTTCCTGTTACCTGGAGTGTCTTAGTCACAAGGTCTTGGCATGGTGCTGGCTCCTTTTTCATCACCTGGGTCATGCTGTGCCTGACATTTACTGTCCTTCACATCACCCTATTTTCTTCATTTATTATTCTGTAAAGTTGTCTTTTTCATCTTCTGTGGATGACTGTACAGAGTGTTTCCTTTTGTACTAGAGTGTAAGCTCCATTTAAAGGGGCAGGGGCTGTGTAACTCTTGTTTTCAGTTGTTTCTCTCCATCCTAGCACAGTCCAGGACACATAGAAGTTGCTCAATAAAATGTCTCAAATGAGTGAGTGGACAGGGTGCTCAGGTTGGGCCAAAGGTCCCCGGGGAAAGTTGTGTAGAGGAAATGCTGCCGTGAATTGGGGGTGATCTTTCACCCATCCTGCCAACCTCCTCAGTCTTGAAATTCTGGCATGCTGAGAACAGGCATGGGGGTATTGGGGTCCCCCTTGAGTCTCTCTTTTCACTGTTGAGAAATTGCTGTCCAGGATCCCGATGCGTGTGAAGGTGAAGGCCAAAAGCACAAGGCCCTAAAACACAGGGAGTAAAGTCCAGCTTGGAAGTTTTGGAATCAGAGCAGGGACAACCCCAATTTGATTGCAGGTGAGGTCAGAACCACGCCCAGTCCCCTGACTCCCTGTGCTAGAGGGGGTGTGGTCAAATAGGGTATACTTTTCCCAAGCCAAGAAAAGGGGAAACGCACAATATCTAAAGAGGCAAGAAACAGTCCTAGACTCTTCGTCTCCAAGCACTTGGTCTCGGTTTCACAAGTGGGGCTGTCGCAATGGTGACACGCGAGGGATCGAAAGAATCTCTCTTCTACATTCTCTGTTCCTCCCCGGTCTCTATCCAGCAAGTCTGGACTCGGCCACCAGGGGGGGCGCGCGGGCCGCGCTGGGTGGAACGCCCGCGCAAAGGCCAGAGCCGCGCGGGCAATGGAAGTGGGAGTTGATGGGAGGCTGAGGTCTGGAGGCGCGGGAGGCGAGTGCGTCAGGCTGTGCGTCTGCGCTGGTCAGTGACGCGGACGGTGAGTGCTAGTCCCGAGGGTGCGGGGGTGTTTGTCAGAGGCCAGTCACTGTGTGTTCAGGAGCTGGGGCTGGGAGGGCAATTTCCAGTCCAGGTGTTGGTGGGATCACCATATTCCACAGGAGATGTGTGGTGTGTGTGTGTGTATCTGTGTGTGTCCAAAGGCTTGAGGGGAGATAACACAGTTGAGATCCAAGTTAGAATTCCAGCTGGAATTTGCGATGGAGACCTGTGTGTGAGAATAGTCATGGCTTATCTCCTAGTCCTAAAATCTAGTCTTGGCTCTGCACTAAGTGGCTGTGAGGCACTAGCTGGCCTCTTCCCTCCTCTGCCTCAGTTCTCTCATCAGGAAAATGGTGTATAGGTCCCACCACCGATACACTATAGTCAATGGCTTTCAGTTCTACCTGTCCTCACCAGTTTTCTCAGAAATGGGCATAGCTACCAACACTGCCCATAGCCATTTGCCTGGATTTCTAGACCTCTCTCAGGCTCCTCATGTCCCTCCAGACCCCTCTCTGGTTCTGGTGGTCCTCATAGTCATCAAGAAAGGGAAGAATGAACCCCTGAGGGAAAAGCGTTGTCGGGCAGCCCTGACCGGAGTGCTAGAATGGGGCTCTGGGACCCTTGTCCCTTTCTGGTACTGGGGACCCCCTTCCTGCTTCCTTCCTCCACCAGCTGATCCATCTCCAGCCTCCCAAGCCTCCCCCACCCACTCCTCTCTAGCCCCTTCCGCACCCCACCCCCCAGCAGCTGGTCCTGTTTGTTTTCCCAGATCAGTTGTGCTCAGGGCTTCCTGAAGGATGGATGCACAGGTGGCTTTGTTTGCCAGCTCAGCACCGTCACCCCTACCTCCTCCACATCCACAGCCTCTCATGGGGAAGGGGTGGAGGAGGGAGTTAGGTAGACAAAAAAAAAAAAGAAAAGAAAAAAGAAAGTGTCCTCAGGTCTACACATCCAAGAGACCTCAAGATCTCATCAGGACCTCATTACCTAAAGAGAACTTGCCACCCTATCCAGTCCTTCGTCTCATATAGGGACCTTTGGTCCCACAAAGAAATCCTCCGGATTCCTCCTCTCCGTGATTCTACTAAAGCACTCATCTCAGAAGCACCCTAAGATCCCACAGAGCAGCCCTAAGACTCAGTCCTGTATCTTCAGTGAGGTCCTGGATCCCACTCAGATGCCCATCCCATACAGGGAAATGTAGATCTGACGAAGAAACCCTCAAATGCAACCCTGGACTCTCACTGAGGTCTCCATCCCAGGTAAAGGTGCTGAGAATCCCTGGAGAAGTGACACCCTCCTCACATAGGGCCCCATCCCTTGAACAGCCCCACTTCACAGTACTGCTGGGCAGCTGAGAGGGCCCCTGCCCGGTGGCCAATGTCCTCGAGTCTGCCTGCTCCCACCCCTTTCCTTCATTTCACTGGCAAATCAGCCAGGGCTTTGGTGACTGCAGATGCAAATTCTGTGAATGGTGCCTTCCCCCACCCTGTCCTGTCACCAGCCCCTCCTTTGCAGCCCTGCTCCTCCACTCCCCACCCCCACCCAAGATCGGGAGGGAGCAGGGAACAGGCAATGAGCACCTTCCCCGGGGCTGTGAGGGCTAGTCTCCTGGGAGACAGAGATAACACGGGTGAGAGACCAGCGCAGCTCAGGCTGGGTCTGACAGCTGGGCCTGAAAGAGGTGGGTCCGGAAGGGGTGAGAGCCCCTCCCACACAGACTCCTCATCCCGTCCCTCAGTCAGCAGAGCGCCTCTTCTCTAGCCCTCAGAGGGATGGGAGAACTGGCCCCATCCAGGGAGGTGGGGGCAGCTTTCACCACCACCCACTCACCCAGAAGCAAAACCGCGGGGCTTGCAGGGAGAGGGCACACACATGCACACATTCACACAGACGGATCCCACATGTGTCCCATGTGGACGGTCTCTCCTAGGCTCAACAGTCATGCTCATTTACAGGCAGACAGCAGACTTTTGTTCGCTCCTTTATTCCTTAAATATTTAGTCAAATGTACGGTGTTTCAGCCACCGTGCTGGGTGCCTCCTAGACCTTCATTGTGCATACCACCCACTCCACGGTCATCAGAGTCACCCCGTCACGATCATACAGACACTGGAGGGTTAAGAGTGTGGGCAGTGTCCTGGGTTCAAATCCAAGCTCCCCTGCTAATAAGCTGGATGAACTTGTACTTCTCAAATTTTCCCTTTAAAATTGTGAAGATTTAAATGCGTGTAAAACCCAGCACTGACCCATATCAAATAAATGTTCACTGTTCCCGTTGTGGTGGCTGTGGTTATAACTGTCTTTGCTGTCCTGTTGCTCCCCTCCCGTGCCCCCTGCTCCTGGGGGTGGGCTGGGTTGTGGGGAGGAGTCAGGGCAGTGAGCCTAGCTGCATCCCCCCTCTGCATCCCATATATGTCCCCCCATCCAATACATGCCCTGTGGAAGGCAGCCTGGCTCTCAGAATGGGGAGCCTTCCTGCTTCACCCTATTAGAGCCTCTCTAATGATGAGCTCAGTGAGGGGAGGGTGGGGGATATACCTATTTCTTTTGTTTTGCTCAGTCCTCTGCTCTCCAGATGGAACCAGAGACCTGACTTGTGGTCCCAGCGCTTTTCCTGGCTCCATATGTGGTCTTGGGTGGGTCACTTCCTCTTTTGGGGCCACAGTTTTGTACCTGAAAACTAAGCTAACTGCTGATCCTGGAGGGGCCTCCCAACCCTTACTCCTGTGATCCTGTGATGCCTCAGGAAGACTCCCTTCCCTCCTCCCCCAGCCTCTGCCTGCCCCTCCATTCCCCACCCTTTACACACACCTGGCCTAGCCAGAATGAGGGGGCGAGTTGCCACTGTTGTCATGGGGACTAATCTCCGAGAAGGTCAGTGAGGCTCTGGTTCTGCCTTGGCCCGATTGGGGATTAGCGCTTGTGTACAACACCCCCCGCAACCCAGAGCCTCCACTCTGGGTCCCCACACTTCACACAGACCCTGGGCGGCCTCCACACCCAGAAGTTCCAAGGCTGGGCAGAACCCACACCTGGGCAGTGGGGCCAGGGGCAGCTGCCGCAGCTGTCTATCCAGTGGTGGCCAAGAGAGAAAGGGGGAGGGATAAAGTCAGACCCACACCCCTCACTCCTCACTGTGGCCTGAGCTTTGCCCTTCTTCACCTTCTGCCCTTTACTGGGGCAATACGGGTGTCCCTGAGAGAGGAGTGTCACCTCCCCCCCAGCCCTGGATCACAGTTGCAGCTCAGGTAGAAGTCACCTCTTTCTCCTTTGCTGTGGGTAGCATCTCCCCATCCCGATGACACGGCTTGGGATGGAGGCTGTTTTCATATAGCTCCCCTTCCTACACACACACACACACACACACACACACACACACACACACACGGTAGCTTCCATCCCTGGTTACCCTGACCTCTGACCCAACATCTTCAAATACCTCCATCTCTCTGGAGTGTACATCCCTTGTTATCTCACATTGCCTCTTTGTGTCTCTGGCCTCTCTCCAGCTCTCACTTTCACAAGTCTGGGGTTGGGGTTGGTGGTGGTGGATACAGCCTCTCTGGACTCTGAAATCTTCCACACCCACTGGGCTGCACCCACGGTCTGTCCCTCAGTGCTCCTGCTTGGATTCCCCCATCTCTTGCGCATCCTTCTCCCCTCTCCCTTTCTCATCGGTGATTTCCCAGTTCCCCCTACAGCCGCGCTCCAAGTGCTCTT
The DNA here is from genome assembly GCF_002263795.3 of Bos taurus. NCBI lineage: Eukaryota > Metazoa > Chordata > Mammalia > Artiodactyla > Bovidae > Bos > Bos taurus. The sequence goes on from NC_037329.1 coordinate 106,943,775, forward strand.
TCCTTTTTTCACTTCCTCCATTACCTGTCCCCTCCCCCGCCCAGGGTGCTGACAGGGATGACAGGAAGCAGGCTCCGGCTTTGAGCAGGCAGGGGGAGGGGTGCTCCCCCTGCTTCGAACACCAGCTGCTAAGCACCCCCCTCCCCAAGCCCAGCACCTGCAGGTCTGCCTGGCGCCTGGAGACTCCACCCCTGGGCCGGCAGGGGAGGAGGGACCGGGAGGAGAGGCCAGATCCCGGCCACATCCAGGAAATGCGGGTCTTGGGGGGATGGGGAGGTGGAGGTCTGCGGACACCGTCCCCCCTCCCTGGAAGCAGGGGAAGAGTCAGTGGCTCTCTGTCACAGGGGCAGACCCCAGTCCACTGGTGAAACACTGTATGTTGTGGGGGGGCAGGGTTCACTCCAAGGGGAGACCTTTCTGTCTTGCAGCCCTAGGGCCTGGAATCCCAGGAAGGGGGGCAGTGCTCTGAGCCACTTCCATGATTGGGGGAGGGGAGAGGATGCCCACAAAGACAGAGGGAAGATGTGCCAGGGCCAGACCAGGCCCCTGACAGGCAGATCAATCAGTGCCAGGCAAGGAGCAGAGGGCTGGGCCCAGGACAGAAGCCTGGTTAGGGAGGCTGGGATAGGAGCCATGCACACCCAGCCCGGGACCCATGCATGGGCCTCCCCCCACCCTCTTGCCCCAGGGTTGCTGCACGTAGACCCAGCCTGCAGTCCGCCCTCTCCCCAGCCCTGCCTGGGATCTGTCAGCACCATCTCATCCCCTCCCCCTCCCTTTCTCTGTGCCAAGACTCAGCAGAGCCTGTGGCACCTGCGGGTAGTTGGGTGAGGGGTGGCAGTGAAGTGGAGGGGAGGTAGAGGGGGAAAGCCAGCACCCCCAGGAACCTCCAAATTGGACTGGGAAGAGACCAGCGACTCCTGACCCTCATTCCCATCCCCCTGGGGGCTTCCTCGGCCTAGATGTGTGGGGGTGCGGTCCCTCCTCAGGATGTCTCCTCACCCTTAGGAGAAATTGGGGAGCTCCTTACTGTTGTCCAAGGAACCTTCCTTCCACCCCTGACCTACAACTAGCCCCTCTCTCTAGGGCTGACTTAGCATTGATATCAGTTCTGGGAGAATGGAACGGGAGACACCAGGAATCAAGGACAGGGACTCAACTGACCCCAAGCCTGAGTTCTAGGTTCTCCAAGCAGGAGGCGGGGGTCTAGCGCAATTTTCGCCTTTCTCCCTCCTGTCAGATCTTAACATTCTGAGTCACTGAAAAGGGGGCGGCCTGTCCTAGGTTTGGGTTGTAGCTAATGACCCTCGAACTCCCACCTAATCTGAGGGCCACTTAGACCCACCCCACACCCAGCTGACTGAAACAAGAGACCTTGTGATTATCAAGTCTGGGAGAGGCGGTCAGCTTCAGGGCCTGGGACCCCCAGCAGGCAAGGGCTACCAGACCCTGTGTTTGTCCTTCTCAAGCAATCTGTTCGGAGGTGGGGAGACTGCAAGACGGGCCAAGGAGATGACAGGGAGTGAACCCTCAGAATGTCAGCACCAAAGAGATGAGGAGGAACTGAACTTGGTCCAATGTAACCCTAGCTCCCTCAACCCAGATTTTCCACACCTCATAGCTGTTGCTCCAACTCCTCGCGAGCCTCCAACTGCCCAGGTCAAGGGGCTCAAAATCATTGCTGAAAGCCCAGAAACCAGAACATGGGGGCTGGTGGGCTCCACACGAGAGGCCAGACTAACCCCCCTCTCCTTGTGCAAGTGGGAAAATCCGAGGAGAAGCCGAGAAATGACTTGCCCAAGACCACAGAAGTCGCTGGGACAGAGCCAGACTAGAAACCCGGGTTTCCACCTCCGGAAGAACGCCTAAGCTGGCCCCCAGACCCCCTACGCCACCCGGTGGAGCTGGCTCTGCCGGCCCGCATTATCCGGAATCGAAGCGGGCAGCCCTTGAGCAGCGGGCCGGACAGGGCAGGGCGGGCGGGGCCGGATGGGAGCCGGATGTCCCTGGGGAGCGGCGCACAGCCTCTCCGACCCGTATGGCGGCGGCGGCGACAGGTGCCTGCGTGGCGATCGGCCCGGGCCCCCGGGCGGGTGCTGAGAGGCCGCCCCTGCCTCACGCGAGCCGAACGAACAAAACGCTCAGGTCCGGTTTGTGCGAGGGGCTCGTCGCGGGGCGGGAGCGGCGGGTCCGGGGCCTGGCTGTGGCCCTCGGCGGTCTCCTGGTCCTGGTCTTCTGCGAGCGCCGTGCTGTCCCGCGCCCGATAGCCGCCCTCACCTGCGCGCATCTGCGGCTGACACGTCGGCGGCCGCTGCAGGTGCGCACCTGGTCCGCCCCTCCCTTCCTGGCCACCCTCCACCCGGCCGGGCCCTGCTTGGCTTGGTCCCCAGCGCACGCCGCGGAGCTTGTGCGGGAGCCCCGGCTCAGCGCGCTTTATACGGCCTACTCAGTCCCCGCCCCTAGACACACACACGCGCGCGCGCGCGCACACACACACACACACACTCTCTCACACCTGTCCTGGCGCCCGTTTGCTCGGGGCAAATATTGACTCAGAGGAGGCGGAGCGCCCCCTCACCCCTCTCCCCGCCCTCACCCAGGCTTCGGGGCCGGAGCTCCTCCGAGGCCTTGGCGGTGGGGGTGGAGGGGGTGTCGGGGACCTGGGCGCCTCTGGAACAACACCAGATGTCACTTTTCCACCCACCTGCCTCGGGGAGGGGGTGGGGAGGAGCCGAGGACAGAGGCTACCAGGCGGAGGTTAGGGGGAGCGGGAGGTTGGGTGTCCTAAGGAAACTGGGGCATCCCCTGGCCTGGGGGATTCGGATTCATATTTAATAGGGTCTGTGGCCCGCGGCCTAGCGATGCGCTCCGTCCCCGTCCCAGCGTCAAATTCTTGACCTTCCTCGACGTGCCTCGATTTCCCTTCCTCTCAACCTCCGCAGAGCCCCGGGAGCCCGGCAGATGCTGAGTAAAAGCTAGCAGTGGAAGGGCCGAACCTCGGAGTAGGTGCGGCGGGGAAAGGGAAGAGATGGCCCCTTTTGCTCCGCGGCCACCTGCTGTGCAGGCCAGGCCACCCGGCTCTACTAGGGCAAAAGCCAGCCAGAAACCACCTGGAGCGCCCTCCACTGGCCAAACCGCAGAACTCTCGCCCAGCTGCCTAGTGGAGAGGAGAGACTCAACCTCCCAGCTCCAACGAGTCAGTGCGGTCCACCTTGGCCGCTTCCACCGTCTGTGCCTCTCAGACTGCGCGCGAGTTCTTGTCGTTTACGAGGAAATAAAGTGAAGGCAGATGTGTGTGTGTGTCGGGGGGGGGGGAGCTAGATGCTTTACTGGGGGGTGATGGAGAAAAGGCAGGGAGGAATCTACAGATGCAAGTCGGAGGAGGTGGGCGCTTGCGTCTGCAAACAGTCGGTGCGGGGCGGTTCAAACGAGCCGGGCATCTCCACTTGCTGCGGCCCCGGGGCCGCTGCTGGCAGCGACTCGGGACTCAGAATCCTGGAATACAGAAAGCCCCAGGTAGGGGAAGTGGAGGAGAAGTTTCCCGGCGCCCCTGCCCTCCCGTGCTACCCCTCGCGCCCTCCGGCGGCCGCTGGCCCCGGCGCCCCCACCTGGGAACGCTGAGCGGCGGCAGGGCGATGATGCGTGGTCGCGAGGTGAGCACCACCTCCCCGCGGCTCGCCTCCACCAGGATGTTCTGGATCATGTTCTCCAGCAGCGCCTCCTGCAGGATAGCGAAAGCCGGGAGCCTGCGCGGCGGGAAGCCGGAGCGCCGGGGTCAGCGCCGCCACCGACTTGCGCTGGGCTTCTCCACTGGCCTCCTCTGTGCTGTACCGTTTGCCCCGAGCTTTAGGTGGATTCTCACTTAACTCCCCGCCCTCCCAACACTACGAAACAATCTTGTTCCAATTTTACAGACGTTCAAACCATGACTCAAAGAGACCAAGGTGCTAAATGTCATGCTGTTGGTACCGGAGAGGGATTCGAACTCGGACAATCCGGGTTCCCATCCCAGGACCAGGGTTGGGGAAAGGTACTGAGCGATGAGACCGCACAGAAGGAGCTCCTAGGGAATCCCACCGTGGACAGAAAGCCACAGAGCAACCCTGGGAAACGGCAGTGCAATAAGAGGTGGTACTTTGCTCCTGGCTCTAGAAAATCACTTAAGTGGCTTTGACGACTATAATCACCCTGCTGGAAGTGGTGTGATGGTAAATGTTCATAGTCTGCTCTTGGAGAAGAAAAATTAAAGCTCAGATCGCCATTCTGTACATAGCGCCCCCTGAGGCCTTAAGCTTCCAGCAGCGCTGTCAATGAACCCGGAGTTGGAAAGAGAAGCTGACACAGGTAGCGGCCCACACCACTGCCTCCTATGACCCTTCTGCACTCAGCCCCCTCTCCAAACCTTCACCTGGGCCTGGCTGCTCACCGGCTGATGGCCTCCTTCTCATCCTGCTCTTGCCTCTCCTTCAGTAAGGCCTTCATCTGCTGCTGCCACTGCCATTTCAGGGACTCCTGGGATGTGGGCTGCAGCATGGGCTTCACCTCTGTCCAGGGCAACTTCTCCCCCTTGTCTTCCCCCTCCTGCTCTCGCAGCTCTTCCTCACCCATCTCCTCCTCCTCTTCCGTCTCCTCCTCCTCCTCTTCCTCCTCCTCCAGCTCCTCCTCTTCTTCCTCCTCCTTCTCCTCCTCTTCTACCTGCTCCTTACTCCCCAGCCTCCGTTTGTCCTCCTCCTCCTCCTCCTCCTTCTCTTTGCTGAACTCCGAGCTCTTGGAGGACTGAGATGGGGCTGGCACCACGTGCAGGCTGCTGTTGTGGGCCACGAACCTGGCCGACTGCTCATTCCAGAACTGGCAGAAGTAAGGCATTTGTTCCACCAGGTTTTGTCCCACAGCCTCATGGAAGAGCTTGTCTTCCAGCAGGCCCCTGGGTGGGCAGAGGAGGAGGAGGAGGTCTTCACTGAGAGGCCTTGCAGCCCCCTGAGGGGGACTCTGGTTTCAGGGTTCCCCGAGGGGTGGTTCTTGACTACTGTGGCCACAAACAGGTGCTGGTGGGGGGCTGATCAGTTGCTCTTCCTGATGTTCCTTCTTTAGAAAAAGGCACCTCTGGTCCCCCTCCCCCTCGGATTCTTAAAGGTGATCATTATATGATAGTGGAAGAGCCAGGAGGTCAGAGGTACCCAGATGAGGGTGGGAGCCCTGGAAAACAGTGGCCCCGCTCCAGATCCCATCTACCAGCCGCAACAAGGCAGAACTTGGGACCCAGCCCTGAGGATCCCTCCAGCCAGGTCACCCTCCAGAAGGGCCTGGAGCAACCCGTGGAAGGATCTTGTGAAGAAGTTCTATCTTTGGGGAAAAGAAGGGCTGCGACTTGCGGGGCTTTGGGTGGACCCAGAGTTGACCGAACTCACGAGGGAGACAGAGGGGTGAGGGTTTTGGGGAGGGTGCTCACCTGATGATGGCGGAGAGGCAATCAATCAGAAGCTGCTTCTCCTGCTTGGAGACAGAGGCCCACTTGTCAGGGGATTCTTCCTCACCAGCCTCCGACGCCACCTTGGGGCACCTCTTTGGCAGCTCCCTGGGGGGCAGGCCATAGCATTCTGAGTGGCCTGGGCAAGCCCCCATGCTGGGGTCAGGGGCATGAGCAGTGATGGTGGCTGCCCGGTCATGAGGACATAGGTGAGCTTGCAGCAGCCTCTAGTCTTAACCCAAACATAGTGCTGCTGCATTTTGGGAATCAAGTCCAACTCTCAGAGTCAGCACAGGACTTGGAGATGCTCCAAGGTGGAAAGAGAAGGGAGGAGGGGAGGCAGGGAGGCCTAGGTGGGTTCCCCAGGGGGACTCTGGCTCTCTGCCCCTCCTTGTAAGGGCCTGACAGTAGTGGGGGCATCTCGGAGCCAGCAGGGCCCCAGTAGTCCCGCTGATGGCTACACATGCTCCAGGCCCTCAGCAAGGGTTAGGTCTGGGTAGCCCCTTTTCTGGAGTGTGTGGGGGAGGGGCGGTGCAGACAGCAGAGAAAGGAGACCCCTCCCTCCCTCCCTGAGAGTTCACCAGTGCAAGAAGTGGCGGGGAAAGTCAGAGAAGTAGTTGGCCAGGAAGTAGTCGGTGGCATGGGCACGGGCAGTGAGGCCTAGGCAGAGCATGCCTGGCGACGGCGGCTGGGGGCATGGCCAGAATGTCTCCTCCTTTGCCATTCTGAGGTTCCAGCTGGTCGGCCGGTTGAGATCCTGCTGGTTCTTGATGGGAGGCAGCGTCTTTGGAAAAGGGGAGGCACTGACGACAGGGGCTGGGGACTGCACTCCCATCACTGATGGGTGCTTAGTCCTCCAACCAGGCCTTTGGCGACACCTCTGGCATTTCATCCCCACCCATCAGTACTTTCATCCCTCCCTTCCAGGAGGCTGGACTGGGGGGTGGAGGTATCTCTGGGGACCAAGAAAGGATCCTTTCAAGACATCCCAAGGAGATGGGCCTGGGCTTACGTCCTCACCTTGTACTTTCTCGCAGGCTCACAAGCTGTACAATATGCCCTTTTCTGTGGAAGCAAAGAGACCCTTGCTTAGGATGCAAGAGGCCTAGAGGGATTCCCCTCGTCCTGCCCTTCCTGCTGACCCACAGAGGGCCTGAAGTCAGCGCCACCACCTGCTGCCCTCTTGGTCCTGCACAACTCCCAGCCACACCCTCTTCCAGAACATTCCAGGGAAGTGCTGCCTACAGACAAGGAAAATCTGGCTACCTAGCTAAAGGGAAGGAAAGGAGATGCCACCAAACAGTGCAGGCTGCTCCAACAGCACTTGTCCCTGGTGCCCAGGAACGCTGTGGTTTAGTGGGATGAGGAAACAGCCTCCCATATTAAGCCTTAATTCTCCTATGGGAGAAATCCCTTCTCCCAAAGCCCTCAAAACATGATTTGCCTTCAGAGCTGGGCCAGAGCCTCAGAGGGGAGCAGTGCTTCCCTGGGGGTTCAGTGTAGAGGACACAGGGGTGATCAAGGTGCAAGAGTGCCACCATAGGGAGGAGGAAGCAAGGCGGACACGTTGACTCATTTATTACCAGCCCCCCTGCATAAATACTAACATTAGCCCATATTGAGTGGAGGCTTTCTGGGTACCAGGCACTGTTGTAGGTAATCTACAAGCATCAACTCATTTAATCCTCCCACCAATGCCACAAAGTGGATCGTTTATTTGTGTTTTAAAAGTTTTAAAACTCCTCTTTTTAACCTTTTTTGTTTGTTTGTTTTTGGCCACCCTGCGCAGCTTGTGGGATCTCACTTTCCCAACCAGAGACTGAACCTGGGCCATGGCAGTGAAAGCCCAGAATCCTAACCATGAGTCCACCAGGGAATTCCCTTTCTAAAACTTCTTAATATGGAAAATTTCAAAGGTATACACAAGTGGACTTTCCTGGTGGTCCAGTGGCTAAGACTTCATGCTCTCAATGTAGAGGGCCCGGGTTCAATACCTGGTCAGGGAACTAAACCCCAAATGCCACAACTAAATATCCCATGTGCCACAATGGAGATCAAAGATCTCATGTGCTAGCACTAAGACCAGGTGCAGCCCAATAAATAAATAAAAATACGTATTATTAAAAAGTATACAGAAGTGCTGAGAATGCTACAAACAGTTCTCCATTACCTCCAACCCAGCTTCAACAATTAGCAGTTTATGGCAATCTTCTCATCTAGACTACCTTGAAGCCAATCTCAGATGTCATATGACTCCCATTATATAGTTGAGGGAACTAAAGAGGTTAAATAACTTGGCTAAGATGCGTCGAAGCTGGAAAACTAAGCCAGACACTTGTTTCCAGAGCCTCCACCTGAAAACACTACGCCACCTTCCCTTCCACCAGAAGGTGAGCTCTGCCTGTTTCCTCGTGGATCCCCAGTGGCCACCCAGTAGCTACTCATTAAATACAGGCTACATGAGGCAGGGAGTGGTCAGCCAGCTTTCTGTATCCACAGTTTCTTGGGAGGGGCTATGCTTAGTCTAATAAAAGAAATCTCATCTCTTACGTCAGGCTGGTCAGCTTTTAGGACCACCTCGGATCACCACCTCTGTCCCCTATGGCAAGGCTAATCAGAAGGCTCTGTGGTGTTCAGAGCCCACTCTGCCCTCCTCACCTTCACTTTCCTATCTGTGATGGTGAACTCTACTTCGTGCCGCAGCTTCTCGTCTTTCCACTCCTGCAGTTCCTTACGATACTGCCTCAGGGGTTCCTGCTGGTATACCTGTGGCTCAGGAAAAGGAGAGAGAAGACAAGGTCTGGAGGGCCTTGGCTTGGGCCTGTGCTGTGGCTGGCCCTTGGAAGAGGGGCCTTGGGGGAAATCTGGGGATCTCACAAACCACTGCACCCCCTCAAGATGGGAGCTGTGTGCCATCCCAGCTTCTCTCTGAGGGTGGTCCTACCTTGCATACCAGGTCCATGCTATAGAAGCTGGCGTGCACTGAGGCCTTCAGGGTCACCATGAATGGGACTGTCTCCTCGGGAGCCACCTTTCCTTTCATAGGACTCACAGACACCTGTTTATATTTGGGGAAGGAGTCTCTCTGGAGCTTCACAGGGATGGGATGGGACAAGATGGGATAGCACAGGATGGGATGGGGTGGGATGAAGTGGGATGGGATGGGGTGGAGTGGGGTGTGAGGGGATGGAGTGGGGATGGGATGGAGTAGGATGGAGTGGAATAAGATGGACTGGGATGGGATGGGATGGAGTGGAATGGGATGGAGTAGAGTGGGATGGGATGGGATGGAGTAGGGTTGAATGGGATGGAGTAGAAAGGACTGTGGATGGGATGGAGTGGAGTGAGATGGGATGGGATGGAGTGAGATGGAGTGGAATGGGGTGGGATGGGATGGAGTAGTGTGGGATGGGATGGAGTGGGATGGGATGGGGTGGAATGGGATAAATCTAGAGGCCCTCTGAAGGTTCTGGTTTCCTGCAAACACAGGGAACTCTCACCTCCCCAAAGTCTAGAGGCTTCAGCTGCCAGGCAAAGACAATTGTCTCGTTCTTGGAGATGTTGTTAAGGAACAGCAGGCGGCTGCACTTGCTCTGCACAGGAATGTTTCCCAGGGAGATATGTGACTGGGACAGGAAGACATTCTGTTGGTGGAGACAACACAACAGCAACTTTGGGAGGTGAAGAAATACTAAGCCTAGCCACCAGTACCGGAGAAGGCAATGGCACCCGACTCCAGCACTCCTGCCTGGAGAATCCCAGGGACGAGGGAGTCTCTGGGGTTGAACAGAGTCGGACACGACTGAAGCAACTTAGCGGCAGCCACCAGTACCAGTCACAGTGCTTTCAATGGGCCAGGTACCACTGTCGGCAACTGACAGGCATTTAATTCTCAGGGGCCCAAGGATACAGGCACCACTATTGTCCCCACTTTACAGATGTTCAGAGAGTATAAATAATTTTCCAAAGATCTCTAGGATAAACCCAGACAGTATCACTCTAAAGCCTATGGTTTTGACCATTAAAAACAGGCTTGAAAGGACTCAGAAATCAGAATTTGCTTAGAAAAAGCAGGAGCAAGGCCAATATAATTTGAGTCTCTGAAGGGTAGTTGTGGACTACTAGGTGGTCAGCTGTTAGCATCTTCATCGGGCACAGAGCAGAAATTGTGTGGTAGGGCTGTCTGGAAAGAGCGAGGCCATGGAAGGGGCATTTTCTTGGTCTAGACCCTGAGTGCCTCCAGAGCTGAGACTCTGTCTGGCACTTTTCCGTATCCCCAAAACTGTGTCCTCCATGGTACTCACCCTTCAGTAAGAGTCCAAATAGGGGGGAAGGGGAAGAGTAGACAGGCAGATGTATTGGTGGATAGTGACTGGAGGAGTGCATGGATGGTTGGATGGATGGATAGGTGGATACGGGGATGAGTAAATGGGCATGTGGGTCAGTGGGGAAACACATGGATGGTGGATGGATGAATGTGGCAGGCCTCGAAACAGTGAGAAGTGTGTGAACTAAAGGTAGTGTTACTGACCCTAGGTATCTTTCAGCAAAATCCATCTGGTTCCAAGGGAGAGGCTGTTCTGAATGAAGATAATATCTCAGCCCTAGAATAGGCTTCTTTCTACCCCTCCCAGTGCCCCCCAAATGCCCCGAGGTGAGGGTGGATGGGGGCCCCACAGGAGGTGGAGCGCCTTGAGCAGGAACACCTGTGAGCACTAGGTGGCAGGGTGAGCCTCTCATGGACCGGTGCCACACCCTAAATACGGAGGAGGGTTGGTTCCAGACTTCACCTCCGTACCCCTTTCCTTTTTCAACTCTGTCATTTCCTTCTCAGCCTCCTCGTCCGCTGCGCTAGCCTCCCAGGCCCTCAAGCTCCCCCTAGGCCTCAGGCCTTCCCAGCTCCCTTTGCCTTACCTGTCCAGGTACCATCAGCCTTGAGTGGATGGCGTTGTTGTCCCACAAGGAGAGGTTGTGGAATGGGGCCGCGTCCCCCAGGACGTGGGGGTCATAGCCCACTCCCTGGAAGCGGATGACGGCTGAGTTCCATCCCAGGATGTGTATGGGCACATCCACCTGGGAGGTTAGGAAGGGGGGTGCAGGCCCTGGTTAGAGCAAGGCCTGCTGGGAGGGGGCCACCTCCAAACCCCCGCCCTGTGTGAGCTGGGGCTTCTGCTCACCGTGTAGGTCTTAGCCTCAATAGGTGAGAAGATCCAGAAGACCCGGGCAGTTGTGCCTGGCTGGATCTCCCCTTTGGGGTTGAGGCAGCAGAAAATGGGGTGATCAAAATTTTTTTCCTGAACCTGCGACAGGATGTTGGTCTGGATCTCATATGTTACAGGCACCGAGCCACCATTATACAACTCATAAATCTGCAGGGGGAGGAATTGAGGAATCTTCACACCTGCTCAAGGCCACCACGCAGGGAGCCTGGGATTCTGTGTTCACTGTGGGAGGGTGGGTTGATATCCATGATGTCACCCTTACAGTCCCAGAGTTCCCCTAAAAAACTTCTGATTTCTCTTCTGGCTGGATCACCCAAGAAGTATACAACTGTATTTTCAGCCTGTAACATTTTAGTATACTATGTAATCTTTATATTATTTGCTCTCAATGTACCTAAGTCAAGTGTGCTGGTGCTAAGTCACTTCAGTCGTGTCCGACTCTGTGCGACCCCATAGACAGCAGCCCACCAGGCTCCCCTGTCCCTGGGATTCTCCAGGCAAGAACACTGGAGTGGGTTGCCATTTCCTTCTCCAACGCATGAAAGTGAAAAGTGAAAGTGAAGTCGCTCAGTTGCGTCCGACCCTCAGCGTAAGGGGACACTAATGCCTGTGTCCATACTGCTGGAATTTAGGGAAACGTCCATGCACTCACCATCCGGACCCTTCATGGTTTTCTAGGCGCTCATTCTAATTACCTGGGAGGCTGCCACTTTCCACCTCTGCCATTAGAGGCAGTTGTGCTTAAAGGCAGAAAAGGGAGCAGAAGGAAGGTATGAGGTCCCCCAAGACTAACCCTGAAGTTGGGGAGTCACAGAAAGTCCTGCCTGAAACCAGAGGTCTTCTGGCCCAAGACTCCATGTTAGAGATGAGAGAAAGACAGTGAGAATAAAGAGTTAATCTGGATTAGGTTCAACCCCCTCATCTTTCTCAGCACCCACTCCTGAATGTGCTTTTTTTTCCTGTATGGACTGCTGTCTGAGATTCAGACCTGCTATCTTCTATTTGATGACTCCTCCTTGTTGTTTCATAGGCATCTTACATTTGGCCAAGACCAAACTCTTTACAACCTATTCCTCCCCCTAGTGTATCTCACTTCAGCAAATGGCACCTACATATTCCCAGGAGTTCAAAGTAGGAATCCAATACATTTTCCTCCATCCCCTTCTCTTATTTTCCAGATCTAATCCTCAGCAAGTCCCAGTGATTCTGTCTTCAAAATGTAGATTAAATCTGTTCATTTACTCTGTTTTTGCTGCCTTCTTACAGGTTCCGGCCACCATCTGTTATCATCTTATGAATGAAAGGAGATGCTTGACTGCAGTTGTGGCTTGGTTGGAGGTACAAGTTGGTCTTCTCCTTTGTCCATTTTCCACTGTGTTCAGTGTCACAGCGGAGTGGTCTGGTCTCTCTGGAAAGCTCTCCAGGAAGCATATGAGTCTTTGCTTGTCTTTTTAAGGGTCTGGGCTTCTGGGTGAGGCTTCTGGGAAGCCAGTGGGTAGAGGGGTTGTATAAGGAAGTGAGCAGAGCCTGGGACCATGAGAACCTCTATCGGGTCTAGGAAGCCCTTTTAATTTGCTCCAGGCTGAGTGGCTGGAGGCCCCTGCCCAGAAACACAAGGGATTCTAAATGATTAGAAATTTCAGAGCTGTGAAATGTTTGGAAAAATTCTGTATCTCCCTCTGGGAGATTTCCAGCGTACATTTTCAGAACGAAGGACCCTGGTTCCCTCCAATTAATAAAGACAATTCTGTAGCTTCATGAGGATTCACTTTCTAGCATTTCAGCCTCCGGAAAGATGCCCTTTTTGGAGCAGTGATTTTCAAGACGTGACCGTCAATAAGCAGGTGTACTGAAACCAGTTTATCAGGTCATGTCCAGCATTTAAAAAGTAGAACAGAATAAAAAAGAAAACATCAGAGCACTCAGCATGTAGTGGTGTACGTACTGATTTGTGATACTTTTGTTTCAGTTAGATGTGTATGTATGAACTGCGTTTTCCAAAATATACCATGGTTCATGGTCAAGTTTGAAAAGCCCTGTGTTAGAGGAAGGAACCCCCTGCTTTTGCACGGGAATAGGGCCTGGCAAAGGGCTTAGCACCAGTGCCTAGAAGCTGAAGCCTCTTGCCTTGGGTCTCTCCCAGTTGCCCAATCTTGAGGTTCAACCCCACCTCTTTGAGTGAGGACAGGGGCCTTGTCATCCTGTCATGGGCTGATGCAGACACACAGAGGACAACACTTAAGCATCCTGGTGACCAGGACAACGCAGACCACTGACCTGCCTTGGGGGCAATGTGTCGCCAATGGGGACAGGGATGAACTGATGGCTGGTGGAGGTGAAGTGCACATACTTCTGCTCCAGCTTCACCGTCACACCTATGAAATTGAGCTGGAAATAGAAAGCCCATGAGTAGCATCCTTCCCTGGGAGGAACTGAAGTACCCAGTGGAGAGATGTGGACCCCAGTTCCCTGGGGAACGGCACTCCCTGTGCCGCTCTCTAGGCTTTCCAGGACAGGACAAGGGCAGGACCTCACCAGGATCTCCCGGCCATGGGACACCTTGAAGAGCACCGGGAGGCGATCTGTGCCGATGAACAGATGGCTGGAAGGGAGGAGACAGTCCAGGATGACTTACTGAACCTTGGTGTGGGTGGAAGAACGAAGGGTCATGGCACGCTTGTGGCTTTGGGCTGGCTATGCGGAAATCCCTGAGCTGGGATGAGGCAAGAGGAAAATTAAACCTCCCCTGCAGGTGGAAAGGCAACACCTTCTCAGGGTGGTGGCCACTCAGGGTACCCTGGAGTCACACAGTGTAAGGCCAGGCTCCTCCAGGAGTTGGGGGAATGGAGGTCTTCAGGACTGGAAGGGCGGGGTGAGCGGTGGGGGCAGCACCTGTATTTGAGCTCCACTATCTGCTCTTGCCCGGGACTCAGGCTCCCAGCCTTGGGACTGATGGAGAAGATGCAATTGTCCTGTGCGCGCATCTGGTGCAGCTCGGTGCAGTCAAACTCTGCCTTCTCTGCCCAGAGCTCCACGTCAATCTGCTGGTCACTCGGGAAGAGGAAGGCCCTGGGGGAGGGGTGCAAAACAGAAGGGGTGGAGGAGCCTCTCGGTCAGACCAGAGGCAGGAGCTCTGAGCCCCAGCTGGGATGCATGGAGGCCTCCTCTATTCCCTCCCTCTCTTCTCCCCCATTAGGCAAGCTGTCCCATGCAAGGCTGAGCAAACACTGAGGTTGTGGATTCTCATTTCATAATGGTCCACAAACCTAGGAACAGAAGCAGTGACTAAATGGAGAATGGAAATTGGGGCTCCCATTGTGGGTACCAGGGGTCAAGGGGCTGCTTGTATATGTGGCCACTTCGAGCTTGGCAGTGACCCTGGAGGGGTCTGTGTGACAAAGCTCTTAGGAAGGGCCATTTGAGGCACCTAGAAATGTCAGCAGCACCAACCAGGGGGCCCCAGGAAGACTGGCACTTTTGAGTCCAAAGCAAGGCTGGACATAGAATCAGTGCCTCTGTGATGCTAGGTGCTCCAGTAAAGCAGATATTGCATTCTAAAGGGTGCCCAAATAAGTGACAAAGGGGTTCCAAGATCACAATCTGAAAAGAAGGCTCCATCCACTCTCAGAGGGATGAACTGGCCTCAAACTGGGCAGAGTATATGAACAGGGAATAGCCAGAAGTAGGGGAAAATGGGCATCACACCTGAAAAGACTCAAGAAGAGTCTCAGGAAAATGCAAATCAAAATTCTCTCAAATAAATCTTAAGTATTTTCACATCTGAATCGTGAAAAATGGTTACATTCAATGCTGGTAAATTTAGGAAGGACAGACATCCTCGAATACAGGGGAGAAGGAACTGCTCCCACCTTTTGTTGCAGGAATTTTGATAGCATCTTTTAGAATAGAAAGTGCATAGAGTAGAAAATGCCCTTTGAGAAATTCTATTTGGGGGAATTAACTTGCAGGGATAAAAATGTAAGCACGCACGCACACACACACACAAGGATGTTTATTACCACTTTGTTAGTGATGGCAAAAACAACATTAAAAAGCACTGGGAACAACTGGTGTCATCTGAAAGGAGTGGTTTAAAAATGTAAAGGCTTCCTTGACAGTCCAGTGGTTGAGACTCCACATGTCCAGTCCAAGGGACACAGGTTCAATCCTGGGTCGAGGAGCTAAGAGCCCACATGCCATGTGGCATGCTCAAACAATTTAAAAATTAACAAAACAAAATAGACATAAGGTCCATTCATATTACAGGATATTATGCAACTATTAAAATGAATGAGTTACACCTCTATATACTGATCTTTATTGATCTAAAAATGAATGTTAAAAAAAAAATGAATGTTACTGACATAAGGCTGAGTGACAACGTTATTGTTATAATGCTGAACATAGAGTAATACATGTAACATCATGCCGTTATCGTAATAAAAAATGAAAGAGCAACTGTGTCCATGTGCCCCTGCCTTGTACCAGTGCTGAGAGCGGAAGCACATGCCAAGCCCACCGGGGCCGACTGGAGAGGGAGCCGGCGGGGTGGGGGTGGGGGTTCTTACTTTTCTTCCATCACCCTTGTGTCGTTGGACGTGTTACCGGACTTGGTACTTGCTTCTGTCGTTTTATCTGCAGGATATTGATCTGCAGTAAAACTGGCGACCTTGCTACTTCAGGTTTGCTCAGAGTTTCACTCTCGGCTCTCACCCCAACTCCGCCCAAATAATCCCTGCCCGTCCTCTGGTGTGGGCCCCCAACTTGGGACTGTGGAAACCTGCCAGCCTGTCCCCCTGCCTCGAACCCCTAATCCTCCTCAGAAGGAGAAGAATTACACGCCAACCAGAGGACTCCAAGGCCCTGTCCACATCCTTATCAGCGTTACAGCCACGCTGTGCTTTTTGCTTTTACCCATGTCTGCACCAGGCCCCCATCTAGAAGGCTCTCTGAAGGCTCTCTGCCTCTGCTCCCTGGCCTACAGGTCTAGCTTTCTCCAGGAAGCGTTTCTGAGGTGCGCACACCCTCCCACCACTTCTAAATCCGAGGGAAGTAGCTCTTGACGCTGCACAAGGGTCTTTCGCAGCATGTCACTCACCATGCACCACAAGGCCGGTCTGCCCACCGGGAGGGCAGGGCCTAGGCTCGTCAGCTTTTCTATTCTGAGCTCCGGGCCTGAGGCCTACACCAGGGAAGCCCCAGTCCACGTTTGGCCAGTGGCTTAACGAATGAATTAGGGAACAGACGACGTTAATTTGTGCCCCTGACACCTGTGACAGATCACCCTTTAAATGCACGGCCCAACATCTCCCTGGGCCAAGCGCAAAGGCAGCAGAGGAGGCTTGGTGGGGGCATGGCAGCAGCATGGCTCCCAGGTCCCCCTCAATGCTCCCCCCAAACCCACTTGGGGTTCTCTGTCCTGCCTGCTGCTGCCTCCAGGCCAAGTCCACACTCCCCGTTTTTTACTGATCTTGGCAGGAATAAAACCTTCAGTCTGTTCCTTATGAGTTTAGCAGAGACTCGGCTAGAACTTTCAAAAATAGCCCTCTAAGAAATTGAAAGGAAACACAACAACGCAAAAAGCCAAAGAGAGTCAAGTGTTCTTAGGAAGGTTCCCTGCGTTTGGAATCTAGAAGAAGCACGGACTGCCTTCCTGAACCTCAGACGATCCCCTGATGGACGGGCCTGGCTCAGTGGGCACTCTGCCTGGCTTTCCTCCTGCCCTATTTCCAGCCACCTGGACCCTCTCCACTGAGAGTGAGAGCTGGCGTGCTCCTGCACAAACAGTCCACCAAAATACACTGCTCCACACCAGGACACCAGCCAAGGCCGCTTCTCCTGCCCCTACTCCTGAGCCCTGCAGGGCCTTGGCTCCTGGCCACTCAGACAGCTCAGTGGATGGCTGACGCAGCGCTCCAGGCAGGCCCCGGGCCTTCCCCACCAGGCCACAGCCTGCCAAGCTTCCCAGTCACTCAGGGCCAGGAGCCCTTAGTTACTCACAGTCTCGACCCTTCTCAGACAGAAGCTGCTTAATGAACTGGCTCCCCCTCCTCCACCACAGGGAGGGACAGGACAACCCAGAGAGTAAGGGGAGGCCGCTGCACCGGGGCCAGTACAGCCTCCCCCCAGTCTCACCCACATGCACCCCAAGGCTCTTGAGATCACAGATGCATATGTCCACTCTCATCCACCCACTGCCACGCCCAGGCTGGGCCCCTGGCTCTCTTCCCACCCCTCCCAAGCCTGACCCGGACGGGGACACTTCTTTCTCACCTCCGTCTAGCCAAGCAAAGTTGGAAGTCATCAAAAGGAAGTTTACTGGGAAATGAAGGCGCGTGGCAGAGGCCGGAGGAAAGAAACGGCGCTGGCACGGAGACAGGATGCTAACTGGGCACCAGTTCGGGGTCCCCATGGGAGTTAAGCCAAGCACAGGAGGGGCCCAGCGTGGCGGACTCCGGTCTCCAGGCCTGGGCCCCATGTGACCGGGAAGCGCAGCTGTTCTGTCCAGCCCCGACTCTTCCTGCAGCCCCACGTGGCTTTGCTCAGCTCAGCCATCTCCCTGACATGCTATGGCAGCAGAGCCTGCCAGAGACCCTCAACTCGCCCCATGCAGGCCTGGCCCCCACTGGCCTGGGGCTCTGTCAGGGCTGCCCGAGCATTTATCTAGCTCAAAGATCAGGGTACCCTGTAGCTTCTTGCTGACTAACCTGTGTAGGTGGGGGCTCTGGACCTGGACAGATCTGGGTGGGAACTGGCTCTGCCTCTAACGGCTGAGAGCTCTTGGCTGAGTCCTTAGCCTCCCATCTGTGAGACAGTCAGTGGAGGAGGATTTTTTCACAGGGTTGGTGTGAGACTCGGAGAAGAGGGTCCGAGTGGCCAGCTATGGCGCATGAGTGGTGGCTACTTCTCACTCGCTAAGCTATGACGATGCCCCTGCCAGTCTCAGCAGTAAAGAATCTGCCTGCCAATGCAGGAGATGGGGATTCCGTCCCTGGGTGGGGAAGATCACCTGGAGAAGGAAATGGCAACTCACTCTAGTACAGTTGTCTGGGAAATCCCATGGACAGAGGAACCTGGCAGGCTACAGGCCATGGGATTGCAAAGGAGTCGGACATGACTTAGTGACTAAACAACTGCCAGTCTCCATCAGGGTGAGTCTACCACTTCTGAGCCTATGGACGCGACTCAGCCAGATCTGATGTCCTGTTGGGCGACCCTAGTCCAACCCTGGCGTCTACATCCAATCGATGCGCGGGGTCGGGGGCGCACTTCATGGACACCAGGCGGCCAGGGCTACAACCAACAAGAGAACACCTCCAGCCCGTCCCCCAGCACCCCACTCCGTACCAGTCCAGGGGCACCATGCCGCTGTTCTTCAGGGCCAGGAGCACCACGGAGGGCGGGGCATCTATCGGTGCCGCCCCAAAATTGAAACTGAGCTTCAGAGCGGTGAAGACAGGGGGGATCTGGCTGGTGCTGTGTGGAGCAGAGAAATGGTCTGGGACAGGGTTGAGGACAGGCTGGAATCCTTCCAGGGGTGGCTGGCTTGGCACCCGTCTCCCCACAGTGGGGAACTGGAGAATCTGGGATTCAGGCACAGGGGTGGGTCAGCATTTGAGACCTCAAGTCAATCTCAGCCTTCTCCAGGCCCCACCAAGGATGGGCAGACATTGGTGGGGGGCAGATAGGGAGCCCCTTCTTGGACAGGGCCTGGTGCTGGGGGCATGAGTGGAACATTGCTCCAAGAACATTCCCAGACAGGCTCTGCCTGTCCCCCAGGCCCACCTCACCTGTGCCGGGTGGGCACCTTGTAGGTGAGTTCCCAGGATGTGGGGTCACGCTCCAAGTAGCTGTTGAGCAGGTCCAGGGAGAAGAGGTGCCACAGTTGCTTCCGGGTAATGCCCTCGGCGCTGCCCATGGAGCAGATATCCAGGATGGAGAGGAGGGGGTACACGGCCGTCAGGGACACGTGACACAGCTCCTGCTTCTCCCCAGCCTTGTTATCTGTGGGGGTATGGGAGAGAGGGGTGGGCTCACCTCCCAGCTCCCCTGGCGAGGGGAGTATACACTGTGGGTGCAGGGGTCCCAGGCAACCTGCCCCAGGACCCCAGTCAGGAGCAGACTCCAGGGACGCTTCCAGCAACAGCAAACCTTATCTGATACTTTCTACGTGAACCAAGCACTGTCCTAAGCGCTTGGCAAACACCACTGTATTTAATGTGCGTTATTCATTTTCAAACTTACTAATGGCTTTATTGAGATATAATCTATATACCATAAAATTAACCATTTAAAAACATTTTTAGGGGGGACTTCCCTGGCGGTCCAGTGGTTAAGGCTCTGTGCTTCAACTGCAGGGGGCACTGGTTCGATTCCTGGTCAGGGAAATAGGAACTTACATGCCATGCAGTGCAGCCAAAAAATTAAAAAGAATTTTTTGGTTGCCTCATGTGGCATGTGGGGTCTTAGCTCCCCGACCAGGGATCGAACTGGGTGCCCCCTGCAGTGGAAATGCAAAGCTTTAACCACTGACCACCAGGGAAGTCCCCAAAATTAACCCTTTCAACACATACAATTCAGTGATTTTTTTTTTCGTATATTCACAGAGTTGCACAATCATCATCACTGATTTTAGAACATTTTCAGTCCTCCCAAAACAAACCCAGTACTAAGTAGCTGTCACTCTCCATTCACCCCTCTCCCCACCCCTGGCAACCACTCATCTACTTTCTGTCTCTAGATTTTCCTATTTTGGGTATTTCACATAAACAGAATCATACAATGTGTGGCTTTTGGTGACCACCACCTTTCACTTGGCATAATGTTTTCGAGGTTTGCCCATGTGGTAACATGTGTCTGTGCTTTATTATTTTTCGCCAGTGCACCATTATTATCCCCATTTTACTGATGTGGAAACTGAGGCATAGGGAAGTTAAACAATTTTGCTGAGGTTATATGGCTAATAAGTGCTGGGGCCAGGATCCAATTCCAGGGAGCCCACACTCTCAGCCACTCACTCTCCTGTGCTCCCCTGACTGTACTGTCCTGGACTCCCACCAAGTGGCCCTGGGGCAGGCTGCTAACAACCTCGTTTTATGAGGGAGGAAGCTGAGACCCAAGGCAGCTGAGGAGTTACCTGAGATCCCTCAATAGGTAAACTCAGTGCCCAACTCTTCACACCGAGTCCCCCACAGCTCAGGCATGCACATGTGGACACCCACATAGACAGATGTGGTTGGTATGAGGCATGTACACTAGACACCCAAAAGCACATCCTAGCATGTTCTCATCCATCCTGCCAGCTCTGTCTGGACCCTCGGCATCCTCCCACCCCAAGTCCTGCACACACAGCCCTCCGCCTTTCCTCCCTGGCCCTGACATCCCTGCAGATGGCCCAGGTACCTCTGTGGGAGATGAGAGCATAACTGATGGTCCAGGAGTACTGGGACCGGTGTTTGGGACAGGCAGTCAGGCAGATGGCGTCCTGGGACCGGGGCGGCATGCTCCCCTCTGTGCGGTCCAGCTGCAGAGCTGCTCAGGGGTGGCCGTCAGGGGCGGCCGGGTGGGGTCAGGAGCAGAGGAGGCCCCCAGTGCAGCCTAGAGAGGCCCAGCCTTTCCTCTTACCCAGTCCCAGACACTCTCCTCTGGGCCAGCAGAGCTCTGGTTAGAGAGCAGGCTCTGAGCCAGGAAATGGGGAGCAGAGAGCTTCCTCCAGACCAAGACAGTGGGGACCAGTCTTGGGGTCACTGGCACCTGCTAAGCACTTTGCTCCACCCAGCTGCCCTGGGAGGTAGGCACCACCAGTAGCCCCATTTTACAGATGAGGGAACTGAAGCTCAGAGAGGACAATCACCCTCCAACCCCACACATCTAGCAAGTGGAAGCACCCAGTTTCAAGCCCTGTCCCCAAACCATGGTCCGGTTAACCAGTGTTAACCCGTGCCCCTCACTCCTGCCCCGGGGGCCCAGTCCTGCCCAGGCCTGAGTACCAAGGGGACCATTCTCGACAGCCGTGGGGTCGCTCTGTTCCAGGAAGAGGCGGTAGTGGAGGGTGCAGTCGCCATCGTTCCGGAGCACCAGCATCCTGCTCTGCTTGCCATTCACCAGCATGTTCCCAAAGTCCAGCTCCTTTTCCTGTGCCTGAGGGCCAGAGTCAGCTAGCCCGGGGTCGGGGATCCCCCAGGCCCACAGCCCCATCTGTTGCCCCCCACTCCAGCCTCAGAGGGTCCCCAAAGAGCAGATCCAGCAGGGAGAGCCAGGGGGCCAGAAGACTGCCATCCCCTGCCTTCATGGGGTCAGGTACTCCGGGGCCTTCCCTCCCATCTGGGCCCTGCCCCTCCTCCCTTTCTCTTCCCCGCACCCACCAGGGTCCTCCCACTCACGGACAGGCTGCTGGTGATGCCCATGCCCACCAGCCGGAGCATGTAGTGGGTGGTGGCGGAGGGCTTGGTGTTTGGGGGCAGGCCGGCTTCCCAGACCCACATCCCCACTCGGAACAGGTACTTGGTCTCCTCCAGGGGGCTGAAGGTCCAGGTCAGCGTCTGGGGTCACAGACATTATCCCTACGTGGGGGTCTCTGGGAACCCCCGCCCAGCTCTTGGACGTCTGAGGTCTCACTGCAGAACATCAAGCTATACAAAACCTTTCCTTACACGCACTGTGTACTCTGTCATCTCCTTCGGGCCTTCAACCATTTATCCCCAGAGGTAAGTGGTATTATTTTAGTGTCTCATTGTCTGATGAGAAACTGGAGATGCAGAGAAGCGGGGTAACTCCCCCAAGGTCACACAGCTGACGAGGGCGCTTGGTGGGAGCTGGGGATGTGAACTCTTGAGGCTGGACTCCAGAGTTTGTGTGGTCACTCGCCTTACAGAGTACTACCCCTGGGCTCTAACAGACGTCGTGTGTTGGTGGTTCTCGGCTCAAGCTTGGCCTCCTAGACTAGAAGACCCTAAACCAGGGCTGGGGCTCTGCTAGTTTGGGTCTCACCTGTGCCCTGCTCCAAGGATCTACCACTTTGACCTCCAGAAGCTCCCTTCCTCACTCCTTAATGATAGCCACCCATTAGCCCCAAATCCAGCTGCTCTGCACCACCTCCAGCTTTGGGAGACCGAGGACGGAGGATGGACTTGCCCCTGGGCACTGACATCAGAAACCCGGGTTTAAGTCCCAACTCTGCACCTCTTAATTCACAGTCTTAGTAAATGGTTTTCCCCCAACGCAAGTCTCAATTCTTCTTTGTAAAATGGGGGTGAAGATGATGGTAACAGTCATACCTATGCATAAAGCTGAAAAAAATGACTGTGGCTTAGATGGAGGAGTGAGCCTGGCTCCAGAGAGACGTGAGTAAGAGATGATGGGAAGATGAGGATGATGGGTATCCTTCCCTCCCGCCCTTGGCAGGGCACTCACAAGGCTCTCATTGGGCTGGATAATCCCTCTGGCGGGCTGGACAGCCAGCATCTTTCGGTGCTGCTGGGAGACCCTCCACTCAAATTCCAGAGGCAGACGGGAGGGGTTTCGGAAGGTGAAGAGGCTGGTGGAGGAGCAGCCCACCCAGGTGGGCTTGAAAAAGACGCTTTTACAGGTGTCCAGCTTCAGCTGCAGCGGCTCCTCGCGGCTCTGCATGGTCACCTCCTGGGGCCAGTGAAGGGAGGATAGTGCCCTGACATCACCCTGCGGCCCTGGCTCCCCCAAAGATCACAGGTGGGCAGCTTTGCTCCCTAGGAGAGAGCAGCAAAAGGTGCCCCACCCTGGGCCCTGGGTATGGGCAGGTTCTGTCAAAGGCAGAGTACGTACGTAGTGACTGAACAGGAGACGGTTCTCGAAAAGACGTCAGGGACCGAAAAAGGATGTACAGACCATTTCATTGGCCAGACGTAAGTCTAAAAACCTCAGACCCTTTCCCTGGCCTGGCCCCAAACACCCTTCTACCATCTGTAGTCATGAGTCTTGGGCTGCCCTCACTCCTTCCTTGGGGACCTTTGCACCCCTTTCTGTTGCTCCGGATCCTATAAGTGGACAGGCAGGGTCCTGGGGAGAGCCGTTCCCAGACATGGCCCAGGGATCCTCTCCCTGCCGTGCCACTGCCTGGACAGGGAGCAGCCCCTGAGCTATTTTAGGGGAGCTTTAAAGGCCAGTCCCAGGATGCGGCTTTGAAAAGGGAAGCCCCAGACTCTGGCCCCCTCCCAAGGATCCAGTCCCCACCCCCACTGCCTACCTTGAGATACTGGGGGCAGGAATTGAACTGCAGGTAGAAAACGTGCTGCTTCCAGGAGCTGCCTTTAGGGTAGGTATAGGTGAGGAGGATCTTGTGGGCCCCAGGGCCCAGGAGGCCCGAGCGGGGCCGCAGGGAGATGTCCAAGCTGCTTTTGGGGCTCAGGCTGTAGGTGAGCAGCATGGAGCCTTTGTTGACAAGGAGCAGGCTGCGGTAGGAGGGTTCACTGGGGGACACTGCAGGAAAGAGCTGAGGTGCAAGAGAGGAGGGGCCCCGGCTCAGATCTGCACGCCCTCCCCAGCCCCACCCCACACGCACACTCCAGGTGGTCTGTGTGGGCATGGGTGAAGCAGTCTCCCAGGAGGCCCAAGATGCCCTTGCACAACCTGGTCAGTACCCTGGGGGCATGGAATGGAGGGACACAGCTTGGGCCCGCCAAAATGCTTCTGATCTCCAGAGACCTCCAGGGAAGGAGATGGAGCGGCCACAGGGACTGGCTCCAGGAAACTGAGGACCCTGGACCCCACCACCGCAAGTTTCTTTCATCTGTTGTTCTTCAGTTGCTCAGCTGTGTCCGACTCTTTGGGACCCCATAGACTGTAGCCCTCCAGGCTCCTCTGTCCAGGGGATTTACCAGGCAAGAATACTGGAGTGGGTTGCCATTTCCTCCTCCAGGGGATCTTCCTGACCCAGGGATCAAACCCATATCTCCTTCTTGGCAGGCAGATTCTTTACTGCCTGAGCCACCGGGCTCTGAAAGTGCCCACAAATCATCTTTTGGAGATCCCCATTTCATAGAAGCGGGTGCAGAAGCTCTGGGGTAAGCAGCCCCTTCTAGATTATTCTCAGGCAGGCAGCCTTGGTAGCGGAGAGAGGGGAGCCCCACTCTGGGAAAGGGAAAGCCCCAGCAGTCCCAAACATCCCTCAGGCATCTAGGGTGTAGCCAGCAGAGGCAAAGAGCTGGGTTGGCTACCAAATGCACAGCCGAAATCACTGGCCCGGGGGGCCCCCTCCAGCTGGGACAAAGAGCACAGGTGCACGAGGTGGGGGCGAGGGGTATGTGGGCAACATGGGTCCAGAATTCTGCTGGATTTCAGTAAAGGCCACAGACTGTAAGGAACCAGCCAAGGGAAAGGGGCGGGGGCTGGGGGTGGTCAGTGAGTGAGGAGACCCCAGGGAAGTCAGGAGGGCTGTGGGAAGGCGTGCCCTTGAGCAGCAGTGTAACAGTTAGGGGGCAAGATCACCCCCAAACACACAGCACAAAAATAATGTCTTTCCAGCAAGCGTGAGACAGGAGGTCGTGGAGCAGCTGAATGAAAAGACTGACGATGGCAACAGAAGCTGGGAAGAGGCATCGAAGGGGAAACCAGAACTGCCACTTGGCCATCTGGCTCCAGAGTCTGTGTTTCTCAACCTTATGTCATCCTGGGGCTCAGGTCAGACAGGGCCTCCAAGGGCCCTGCTGGAGAGACCCGGGAATGATGACTCCCTCAGGACAGGGTTAAGCTGAAGGGCCAGGCTTGAGACACTTGCTGGCTGGCTGATTCCTGAGGGCAGGGGCTTGTGGCCTGGGAGGTCCTATTCCCAGCAGGCACTCAGTTAACATGCAAACAGAGGAGCTGGAGACTTTAAGGCTGAGCCTGAGAGGGCCGGGGAACTATTTCAGATGGAGCAGGCCAGAGCCAGTGGTCCAAGCCCCAGACTCTTCACAGTGCCACTGCAGTGGTCCAGGAGACAGTCCTTCAGGATGGGTGCAGGGGTGCAGAGCCCCAGGGGCTGATGGTGGGGAGGTTGGGAAGGCCAGGGAGAGCACTGAAGTGCTTCTGAGGCCACCAGAGATGGGAGAGGGATCTGACGGCAGAGCCAAGCCCTCTGTCCCACCTCCTGCTGCGGCTGGGGCCACGCTCACCTTGGGGGCGTGCAGGGTGTACTGAGGGATGTGGTGCTCCAAGCCAGGGCAGTAACTGTGGCCTTGCGCCCGGAGCGTCAAGCACCAGGACGGGCACACAGTGCAGTCCTCTTCGATGTTGTTGTAGCTTCGCAGGACCTGTGGGACAACCATACCCATGACCACAGTGTCTGACCTGGTGGGGCACCCCAGCCTGCCCCCTGTACTGCAGGAACCCTACATGGGGCCCAGGGGGACGGGGCCCCCTGGGAAGACAGTGGGGGAACCACAGCCATAGCAGCCCTTCCTGCTGTGCGCCAGGACCCGCACTGAACACGCAGCACCAAGCAGTCAGCAGACACGCTCTCTAATCCTCCCAGCAGGACGAGGGTGGGGCTGGGAAGTGAAAGCAGCATTCATCCTGCAGGAATGTGCCCAGAGAGCACTGGCCAATAGAAACAGAATGCAAGCCGCAAGTGCGAGCCGCAAACATCGTTTTAAATGTTCTAGTAGCCACATCGACAAGGCAAAACATGTAAAATTTATTTCAACAGTATATTTTATTTAACTGAGTAGATCCAAAATTGTATTGTTTCAACATTACATATGTATGTGTGTGTATATATATATGTGTATATATATATATATATACGCACATGCTGCTGCTGCTGCTAAGTCACTTCAGTCGTGTCCGACTCTGTGCGACCACAGACACGGCAGCCCACCAGGCTCCCCTGTCCCTGGGATTCTCCAGGCAAGAACACTGGAGTGGGTTGCCATTTCCTTCTCCAATGCATGAAAGTGAAAAGTGAAAGTGAAGTCGCTCAGTCGTGTCTGACTCTTAGCGACCCCATGGACTGTAGCCCACCAGGCTCCTCTGTCCATGGGATTTTCCAGGCAAGAGAAATGGAGTGGGGTGCCATTGCCTTCTCCGATATATACACATACATATACAAATCCCATGGACAAAGGAGCATGGTGAGCCACAGTCCTGGGGTCTCAAAGAGTCCAACACGACTGAGTGACTAAGCATACATATATATGTGTGTGCATGCTTAGTCACTCAGTCGTGTTGGACTCTTTGAGACCCCAGGACTGTAGCCCACCATGCTCCTTTGTCCATGGGATTTTTCAGGCAAGAATACTAGAGTGGGTTGCCATTTCCTCCTTCAGGGCAATCTTTCTGACTCAGGGAATGAACCCACCTCTCTATGTCTCCTACCCTGGCAGGCAGGTTCTTTACCACTAGCAGCGCTTTGGAAGCCCATATATATCTGCGTGTGTATGTATTCTTGTTCAGTTGCTCAGTCATGTCCGACTTTTTTCAACCCCCTAGACTGTAGCACTCCAGGTCTTCCTGTCCCTCGCCATCTCCCGAAGTTTGCCCAAGTTCATTGCATTGGTGATGCCATCATATACATATATATATACATACATATATGTTTATGATGCATATAGACGATGGCATTGGGCTTCCCAGGTGGCTCAGTGTGTAAAGAATCCACCTGCAATCCAGGAGAAGCAGGCAGATGTGAGTTCAATCCCTGGGTTGGGAAGATCCCCTGGAGGAGAGCATGGCAACCCACCAGGATTCTCGCCTGGAGAATCCCGTGGAGAGAGGAGCCTGGTGGAATACAGTCCATGGGGTCAGAAAGAGTCAGACACAACTGAAGTGACTGAGCACGCACGCATGCACATGATGGCATCACCATATACAGTGCATATATACATGAGGCAGGAGGCATTTTGCATACTTTCTGTGCTAAGTCCTAGAAATCAGTGTGTCTCTTCCCTTTACAGCATGTCTGTTTGGACTAGACACAGTTCAAGTGCTCAGTGGCCACACGTGGCTAGTGGTTGGCATATCGGACAGCTTATGACTGCAAGATGTAGCCTAAAAGTCTGATGAGCTCAGCCAAGCCAGATGTCCACAGCCTCATTCCTACAAACTTTTGAGTTTCTGCACAGCCAACATATTAGAACAGAGGCAACTAAAGACTCAGCTTTGGAAAAACTTCTCAAAGGTTTGGATATGCTCCCAAGTTTATAGATGAAAAGACAGCTCAGGGGTCTATACATTAAGGGAGGAGCCCAAGGTCACAGAGCTGGTAAGGGACTCTGATCTTGACTGCACAGCTCTGCTCTTCCCTGAGCCCCAGCACTCGCCCACTGGGCAAGAACAGCAAGGTGGGCAGAGCAGAGAAGGAGGGAAAGGGGAGGACGGATTGGAAATGTGAAGGGAGCGACATATCCGGGGCTGAGAGGCTGGACTGACCACCTGGTCAAGGGAAGATGGACAAGAAGCCCCTTCCTACATGCACGTAATTACTGGGTGCCCCAGGGTCTGTCCCCCCGGGGCCTAGTTCCTGCCCTCAGCTCTTCCAGAAGGACCAGTTCCTACCTCAAGGACTAGCGAGAGGTCAGGAGCC
Source organism: Bos taurus (assembly GCF_002263795.3). NCBI lineage: Eukaryota > Metazoa > Chordata > Mammalia > Artiodactyla > Bovidae > Bos > Bos taurus. The sequence continues at coordinate 106,970,998 of NC_037329.1, forward strand.
CCCCAGCCAGGAGGCCCAGGAAACTACGTGCACCAGAATTTCCCAAAGGGCTTGAGCCCCAGAGTTCTCCCTCCAGAGAGGGTGGGAGGCACACGAGAGGGAGACATAATCAGCTGGGCCAAGAAGCCTCTCAGCCAAGGCAGGCCATGAACCTGGGAGAAAGACAGACCACCAAGGCCAAAGTCCAGCCAAGGGGACAAGGAAAGGAGGGAGCAGAGCCCGGCACAGAGAGGACGGGTCCTACCTCACCCCCTCCTCCCCTCCGACCCCGCACCCTGCCGTTCAGGCTCCAGGGCAGAGAATCCACCTTCCCCTGTCCTGTCTGCCCACACACACCTTATAGACGGCAAAGGCTTCAAGCTCCACGGCATACAGGCCGTTGGGGTGAGGCGGCTGGAAGTGCAGGCGCAGGGCTGTGGACTTGAGAGGGGGAACGTCGCAGGTGTTTGGGGTCACCCAGAAGGGGCAGTCAGCCCTGCGTGTCCAGGCCACGGTGATCTTGCCGTTGGTGTGGTTCATCAGGCACAGGGGGACGGGGCTGGGGTCCTCGGGCCTGGGGCAGGCACCGAAATCCACCTCGACGGGCTCAATGCTGACGGGCGGGGGAAAGATGGCCACGTCATTGGTGCCGTCGAAGAAGTACTCAGTCATCGGGGGGATGAGGGGATACTGCGGGGCCGGTATGTCCTCCGAGTCCTGCGTGGGGAGAGATGGGTGGGTGGGGACCGGTTCTCCGGCCGCTGCCCCTCATCTCTGTGCCCCTTTCTGGAAAAGGCTACGAGAGCTCCGCACATGTCACACCCCCCAACTACGAACGATGCCCAAGGCACTGCGGAGCACGGGACTGCCCAAGGATTGCTAGAGAAGGGGGGGGTGTGAACCTGGGAGGGTGGACGGCTCCCTGGGGTCCCAGAGGGACACATCGAACCTCGATGGGGAGCATCAGGGCGCCGTTCTTATCCTGCTCCAGCTTCCTCTCCCTCAGCATGATGCCCAGGATGTCAGGCGGGTAGAGCGTCAGGCCCCGTGCCAGGTGCGTGCGGTACCATGTGAGATGCTGAGGTCGGAGGATGGCTGGCTTGGTGCTCTCCGAGTGGCATGTCCCAATCAGGTCCAGGAACAGTGGGTCCTACAACATTGTGTCTGTGTGAGGCTAGATTTCAGCCTCCACTCGCCACCCTGGCCAGAGACCGGCTTCGTCAGGGCACAGTGAGTACCACCTGGTCCGGGGGCCTGGGTGGGGTTGTCACCTCAAGGCTCTCTGCTCTGCACGTGCTGTGTGGGGTGAGGGCCAAAGTCCCGGGCTGGCAGCAGTGAGAGCAAGACTGGCCCGCCCACCTGGCTCGAAGCGAGCCTCTGCATGCCCCTAGCCAACCTCTGGCTCCGAAAGCCAGGCTGGGGGCCCTGGAGGAGAAAATCCTGCAAGTTCCAGAAAACAGGTGACTGAGCACCAAGCCCTGTCCTCACGACTGGGCCTCGGATTGGCCCCTCCATCTCCTAGGGGAGCCCGGCCTCGCCCCTCCCCAACAGCTCACCTGGTGGTGGATGAGACAGGCCACCCGCCGCCAGTAGATGATGGGTTGAGTGGGCTGGAAGACACAGCACAGGGTCATGCGGGCCTTGCCCACCAGGGTCCCAAAGGCAGGTCTGATGCTGAAGACGCTCTCCTGACAGTCGATGTCAAAGTGGAAGCAGGCCGTGCAGTCCGACTTGTTCTCCATCCACAGGGACTGCTCTGAGCGGGTCCCGAGGTTGACCCAGCTGAAGTCGACGCAGTGGTGCTGCAGCGACAGGGCAGGACCTGGGTGGAGGAGGCGGGGGTGGGGGGGTCGCTGTGAGTGGGCCTGGCCACCTGGGTGGTCTCCAAGGGTCCCACGGATGGGAGGTGGTGCTGCCTGGAGACAGAAGATTGGGTTGGAAAGGCTTGGCGCCCCAGCGGCCTGCGGCCTGCGCAGACCACCAGGTTGGGTAGTACAGGGGCGGCGGTTGGGGGTCGGGGGTTGGGAGTCGGGGAGTGAATATGGGAACAGTATCTCCAGGTGACCTTAACTGATTCCTAGCTGAGCCCACCAGGGGGCAGCAGACACCCAGGCTGAGGGTAAGGAGGCCCCAGGCGTCTAGCAGCAGCCGCTTGTCAGTTGTAAGCAGGGGCTGCTCCTGTCTCTGGAGGCAGTGCAGTGACCTGGGACTGCCAGTACCTCTAGAGAAACCAACGACTTTGAGCAGGGTCTGGGAGGCACAGCCAGAGGGCACGATGGACAAGTAGTCCATGGTCCTGACGTCCAAGGTCTCAGGGCGGAAGAACACCGACACGAATTTCTTCTCTCCGGGGGCCACGATGCCATGGGCCGTGGGGCACGAGAAGGCCTGGTCTTTGACCAGCATGTCTGGGGCCACTTCGATCCTGAAGGGGGCGCTCACCTGCGGGGCCAGGAAGGGTCCGGTTACAGGGTGAGGTGGTCCGTCATCACTAAGGTGCCCAGCTGAAGCCCTGCCTCTGCCTCAGTCACCAGCTTGATTGTGGAGCAAGGCTGCCTTGGCCCAGAGGAGGGAAGGGGCTGAGCCTTGTGCCCTGCACTGGGACTGCCCAGAGTGGGTACCTCTGCCTTGTCCCAAAGGTACCACGAAGGCTAGCAGTGGTCCTGGCATCAGGACACCTGAGGGCTGCTCTTGGGGTTGTTCTGGGGGGAAGTCAAGGGATAGTCCAGCCCAGCCCCCAGCTGTGATGATGGGGGGACCCCTGCTGACATGAGTGTATCAACAGGCATAGGTATGCAAGGCTTGCAACATTCTGTACAGGGGTGGGTATTAGGCACACCCGGGGCTGTGGTCCCTGAGCCCTGCCCCCACTTCCCTCCACGGGCACAGGACACATACTGCCGACGGGTTATACAGCTTGATCTGCCTCTCGGCGGTGCAGCCCACAGCAACAGAGCCAAAGTGCAGCACTTTCTGGAAGCCTTCGGCATCCTGGTCCTCCGGGCGCCTCTGCTTTATGCTCACCAGCAGCTGGGCGCATTTGGCTGGGCAGAGAGTGGACACCCTTGGGGAGAAACCCACCAGGGCCTCTGTGGCCCCAAACTGAATAGCCCCTTCAAGGAAGACATGGGTCCCCAGGGGAACACTGGTCTGCGGCACCAAGGGAAACAAAGAGATGACAAAGCCTGTGGGGCTCGGCGAAGGGCGGGAGGCTGATGGAGGTCCCCTGGGGGCCAGGCCAGGGCGGGGGTGGGGGGAGCACACTGGAGGCTTTGTTTCCCAGGGAGGTGCAGCGGAGGGCTCTGGGGATGGGTGAGAGGTCGGGCCTCACCCACAGCCTGCAGCTGGATGCTGCTCTTCTGCTTGCTGCCCTCCCCATACCAGCACGTGGCCTGGGCTTCATAGATGACAGCCATTGGGGGCTGGAAGGTCACCTTGACCCGGCAGGCCTGGCCTGGTTCCAGCAGCCCCATGGGCGGCAGCATCTGGAATGGGCTGGGGGACTCCCAGGTGAAGAAGGTAGGCAGGTCCCTGGGGGTGGGGCGCAGGGGAGGGGGGATGCAGATCAGAGCCACTTTGCCCCCTCTGACCACTGCCCCTGCTTCAGAAAGGTGGAGATGCCCCCTTTACTCCCACATCCCACATGCCGGTCTCTCCTGCTCCCAGGAATCCTCCTCCCAGTTGTCGCGCTTCCCACCTCCAAGCCTCAGCCTCTGCCCTCACCCCACATTTTCCAGGCAGAACCAGGCCTCAGCCATGTCCCCCATGGCGCACATGGGCAACTGCAGGGACGGTGGGCAGATCAGACTGTGGCAGGGCAGGGTGGCTCTCAGGTCCACACAGAACATCCCCTCTGCTTTCTCAAGCCACAGGTGGTCCACGTACTCCTTCTGCGGTGTGTGGGGGCAGCAGTGGGGAGAGGCAGAGGCAGTGACTGATCAGTGGTACCCGGGTGGTACCCACCTCACCCTGGCCCTGGCCATCCCCCCAACATAACCGTGGAGGGCTGGGCTGGGCCACGGCCCTCCTCCATCTCAGTCTCTGAAGACAAGGTCAGTTCCTTGAGCTCTAGCGCCATCTTGGTCTCAGAGATATGGGGCAAAGTTTTGGGAGAATATTTTAAGAGCAGGAAGAAGCCAAGGAATACAGGGCTTTCTGACGGCTGACAGAGTAGCACCACTTTCCCTGCTGCCCCACCCTCCCCACCCCACACATCCAACTGGAAGCCCCTTCTGTCTAATGAGTTTTGGCTCCAAGTGGTAGGGTGTGGGTGTGGATGTGGGTGTGGTGGTTGGGTTTCGGGTGCTCCTCACTCCTCTGGCCTGGCCCCCTGCTCCGAGGTCACTGTGCCCATGTCCCTCCCTGTCCTTCACTCGCCACGGCAGGCCTTACCTTCTCCAGAGGGCGGAAGATGACGGGGAGTGAGAGGGTTAGGCCTGGGCTCAGGAAGATGGGCTGGGGGACGACCGTGAAGAAGAACTTGGTTTTGGGGGGCCTGTGGGAGGGAGCCAAGGAATAAACACTTCGGGATCAGAAAACTAGAAGAGGCAGAAGGATTAGGGGAGACCCTGGTAAGCTAAGCAGCTGGTGGGACTGTGGAAGGGGAAACACAGGGGTTATGCCCCAGTAGGAATTGTCTCTTGCATGCCACCCCTTTTTTCACAAACCTTCACTCCAGGATGTCAGAGTGCTGAAGGGAAAGATATAGGAGTGGACTTCCCTGGTGGTCCAGCGGTTAAGGAACCACCTGCCAATGCAGGGGACGCGGGTTCCATCCCTGGCCTGGGGAGATCCCACATGCTGTGGGGCAACGAAGGCCGCGCACCACAACTGCTGAGCCCACGCTCTGCAGCGAGAGAGGCTGCTGCGAGGGAAGCCCGCGCACCACAACTAGAGTGACGCCTGCCCGCCACAACCGGAGAAAGGCCCGCGCAGCAACAAAGACCCAGCACAGCCAAAAGTGCATAAATAAATAAACAGAATTACTTAAAAAAAAGAGACAAAGACAATACTGCCAAAAACTCTATACCAGTAAGTTCAGATAAAATAAACACATTTCTAGGAATGTATAATTGACCAAAAGTGACTCAAAAATTATACATTTTGTGGCCACCCTAACCTAAAATTATCCAAAAAATTGAATAAATAGTCAAAGAATCATGCCACAAAGAAAAGACCAGGCCAGATGGCTTCGCAGCAAGTAGTATGGAGCACTTGATAATTCTAGCCTTGTCTTCCCAACAAGAGAGAACAAGGAAACCCTCCCCAAAATACTCTGTGAGTCTATCATAATGTTGTTATCAAAACCTGACAGTTATGAGAAGAAAGGAAAATTACAGGCCAGTACCAGCCATAAACAAAATATTGGCAAAAACAATTTAGCAATGAGTATAGAAAGAACACTCAATCATGAACAAGCGGGGCTTATTCTAGGAATACACCACTGGTTTAACATTAAAAAAAAAAAAGCGGGGATGGATTTTCCTGATGATCCAGTGGTTGGTAATCTTCCTGCCAATGCAGGGGACGTGGGTTCAATCCCTGGTTTGGGAAGATTCCACATGCCTCGGGGCAGCTAAGCCTGTGGGCCACAATGACTGAATCCTCTGCGCCCCAGAGCCCGCACACTGCAACCAGAGGAGCCTCCCGCTCACAGAAAGTGCATGCGCAGCAACAAAGACCCAGCACAGCCAAAAAAGAATTAATTAACTTCTTTAAAAATCAGGGGATTTCTCTGGCAGTTCAGTGGTTAACACTCCAAATTTCCACTGCAGGGGGTGCAGGTTAGATCCCACATGCCCTGTGGTACAGTCAAAAAAAAAGAAAATTAAAAATCATTTAATGTAATTCACTGTATTCACAAATTAAGAGAGAAAAAAACAAATGACCATCTCAATAAAGAAAAACATTAAATCAACTTCAACATATGTTTATGACAAAAACTCTCAGCAACCTAGGAATAGAAGGGAACTTCCTTAACCTGATAAAGTCTAAAAAAAGAAGAAAAAAAAACAACTCCAGGAAACATGCAAATTAATGGTGAAACACTGGAATCTTTCACGTTGAGATCATGAGCAAAACAAGGATGCCTTCTAGAACCACTTCTGTTCAGCACTTTCCTTTTCAATAGTGCAGGAAGGAAAGACAAAGAAAAGATACAGGATTGGAAAGGAAGGGAAAAAATGCCATTTTCATTTAAGATATGAACATGTACACGGAAAACAGAATTAACAAACACATCATTAGAATTAACGAGAAAGTTTGTCAAGGTTGCTGGGCACAACGGTGTGGACAAAACATCTATATTTTTAAAAAATGACTTTCTAAAAAACCAGCAATAAGTAGAAGAATAAAACAATTTTAAAAGATATCATATTCAGCATCATTAAAAATTTAAAACACTTAGGTATAAATCTAACTAAAGATGTGTAAGACATCTATGGAGAGAATGTTACATTTTATTGAAAGATATGAAAGAAGACCTAAAGAAATATAAAGAGGCACCATGTTCATGAAAGACTCAATTTGTGTTGATTCTCCCCAAACTGATCTATGTGTGTATGCCCGTGTGCTCAGTCACTTCAGTCATGTCCAGCTCTTTGACCCTATAGACTGTAGGCTCCTCTTGTCCATGGGATTCTCCAGGCAAGAATACTGGAGTGGGTTGCCAATGCCCTCCTCCAGGGGATCTTCCCGACCCAGGAATCAAACCTGTGTCTCTTGTGTCTCCTGCATTGCAGGAGGACTCTTTACCCCACTGAGCCACCTGGAAAGCCTAAATTGATCTATATGTTCAACTAAATCCTAAACAAAATCTTAAAAAATTGTCTGCTGCTGCTGCTGTTAGGTCGCTTCAGTCGTGTCGGACTCTGTGTGACCCCATAGATGGCAGCCCACCAGGGTCCCCTGTCCCTGGGATTCTCCAGGCAAGAACACTGGAGTGGTTTGCCATTTCCTTCTCCAAATGCATGAAAGTGAAAAGTGAAAGTGAAGTCGCTCAGTCATGTCCAACTCTTAGCGACCCCATGGACTGCAGCCTACCAGGCTCCTCTGCCCATGGGATTTTCCAGGCAAGAGTACTGGAGTGGATTGCCATTGCCTTCTCCAAAAAGTTGTCTACTTGTATGTATTTAAGTTGATTTGAAGATATTTATGAAAGTTAAAAGGTCCAATGAGAGCCAAGACAATCTTGAGTAAGAATGAAGTTGGAGGACTTACTGCTGCTGCTGCTAAGTTGCTTCAGTCGTGTCTGACTCTGTGCAACCCCATGGACTGCAGCCTACCAGGTTCCTCTGTCCATGGGATTTTCCAGGCAAGAGTACTGGAGTGGTTGCCATTGCCTTCTCCTATAACTGCATAGTGATATACCAATTCAACTTACTGCTATGGGGGAAAAACACCATTTAATGAGACATGAAGACAAAGCACAAACCCGACTAAGGGGACACACGCTGTGGACCACAGCACCGCTATGACCAGAGCAAGTGGGGGACGGGGGAGGGGAGATGGATGGGTAAACTACAGCCTCGGGGGCTGGGGGGGGGCGGTCTGGATTGACGACGACTAAGAAGACAACAGGATGAGACAGGAAATCAAAACCAATGATGAAACACACCGTCAGAGAACTCCAACAGCAAGGAAAACATACAGAACTGTTCTTTTACAAATATTTGGAAAGAAATCAAGCATGAAACCACAGAGAAATCGTCAAAGGATTTTAAATATCAACTAATTGGCCAATGATGCGAATTATAAAAACAGTGTGTCAAAAGACCACAAAATGGACTAGTTACCACTTCACAGGCCGCTAAAATGATTCACAGTTAATTTAATTATAAGCTGACTAACAATGCAGCTTACACTACAAGATAATTAAGACTTATAAGCTTTAATAATCAATTCAGGATGATATTTATTGGCCCAGTGAGAGACGAATACAGCAAGGGAACAAAACAGGGTTCAGAAATGGTTCCTACATGTATGGACACTTGATAAACATCAGTGGTAGGGAGATCATAAGGCAAAGTATCAAATTTTCAATAAATGGTGCTGGGACAACTGGACATTGATTTGAGGGGAAAAAAGTCATTGGATCCCTACTTCGAACCATTCACAAAAATCAATTCCATGTAGATAAAAGACAAATATGAAAGGCAAAATTATAATGTCTTTAGAAGATACTATAGGAGAAAATCTTCATGAACTAGATAAGGGTAGAGAAGAACTTGCAAATATCTACCATAAAAGAAAATATATTGGTACATTCGATTCCTTTGAAATTAAGAATGCCTTTTCTTCAGAATACATGATAGAAGAAAAGACAAATCACAAGGTGGGAGAAGATATTCACAGCACATAACTGATAAAGAATTAGTATCTTTAATAAGAACATTTATTAAAAAAAGACAATCTACAAAGAACATGTAAAGATAGGTAACAGGTACATGAAAAGATGCTCAACATTGCTAATTATTAGAGAAATGCAAATCATAACAATGAGATATCACCTTGCACTATTATCAAGAAGTCTACAAATAAACGTTGGCGAGGATGTGGAGAAAAGGGGACCCTGGTATACTATTGGTGGGAATGTTAATTGGTCTGCCATCCTGGAAAACAGTATGGAGGTTCCAAAAAAACTAAAACTAGGACTACCATATGATCTAGCGATTCCACTCCTCTGCATATGTCCAGAAAAGAAAAAAAGAAAAATACTAATTGGAAAAGATACACGTACCCCAATGTTCATAGCAGCACTATTTACAATAGCCAAGATACTGGAGCACCCCAAGCAACCATCAACAGACCATCAACCATCAATGGGTCAAGAAGATGTGGCATACACACATACACACACACACACTCACAATGGAATATTACCCAGCCGCAAAAAATAATGAAATCCATAACATGGGTGGACCTAGAGAATATTATGATTAGTGAAGTAAGTCAGACAAAGACATATACTACATGATATCACTTGTATGTGAAATCTAAAACAAACCAGTGTTTATAGCAAAGCAGAAACAGACTCAAAGATTCAGAAAACAAAGTAGTTGTTACCAGTGGGGAGAGGGAAGTGGGAAGGGGCAAGATGAAGATAGGAGTATGGGGTTAAGAGAAACAAACTACCAAATTTAAAATAGATAAGCGGGACTTCCCTGGTGACATAGTGGATAAGAATCTGCCTGCCAATGCAGGGGACACAGGTTCCATCCCTGCTCTGGAAAGATTCCACATGCCGAGGAGCAGCTAAGCCCCTGTGCCACAACTACTGAGTCCGCACTCGAGAATCCTCGAGCTGCAACTACTGCGCCCACGTGCCTAGAGCCTGCACTCCACAGCAAGAGAAGCCACTGCAATGAGAATCCCAAGCACTGCAACTAAGAGCAGACCCCGCTCGACGCAACTAGAGAAAGCCCATGCAAAGCAACAAAGACCCAGCACAGCCAAAAATAGAATAAATAAACAAACCTAAACTTAAACTAATAAAATAAAATAGTTAGGCAACAAGGATATCCTGCATAGCACAGGAAATGATAGCCATTATCTTGTAATAACTTTTAAGGGAGTATAATCTATTAAAGTACTGAATCATTATGCTATACAGATGAAATTAAAATAATATTGCAAATCAGCTACATTTTAATTCTTTTTGAAAAACGAAAAAAGATAATCTAACAGAAAAATGGACACAGACTTAAACAGGAATTTCACAAATGAAATGGCCAATAACACAGGAAAAAAACACTTAATTGTAATAGTAATCAGAGAAATGAAAATTAAATCTACAACAAATTAGCATTATTGGCAAAAAATTTAAGTCTAAACAATACCAATTGTTGGTAAAGTTAAAGAGGAATGGGAATACTCATATGTGGCTGGTGGGAATATAAATGGATATAAGTACTTTGGAAACGAGTTTGGCAAACATGTACAAACACCTGTGAGAAGCAAACGTGTACATGTTCTAAGTCACAGTAGTTCTATCCCTTTGTATCTACCCTAGAAAAACTTGAACTTGTGCAATAGCTGAACAATGTTGATAACAGTCTCAAACTTGAAACCACCAAAATGCCCCTCAGCAGAAGAATGCATAAGCACACAGAAGCATACGTTGAACTATAACTCTGTGATGAAAGAGGATAAACTACGCATGCGTGTGGACGAGTCTTATGAACATAACTGAGCTATGACCAACCTAGACGGCATACTAAAAAGCAGAGACATCACTTTGCCAACAAAGCTCCATAGAGTCAAAACTGTGGATTTTCCAGTAGTCATGCATGGATGTGAGAGTTGGACCATAAAGAAGGCTGAGCGCTGAAGAACTGACGCTTCTGAACTGTGGTGCTGGAGAAAACTCTTGAGAGTCCCTTGGACAGCAAGGAGATCAAACCAGTTAATCCTAAAGATTTCAATCCTGAATATTCATTGGAAGGACTGACGTTAAAGCTGAAGCTCCAATACTTTGGCCACCTGATGTGAAGAGCTGAATCACTGGAAAAGACCCTGATGGTGGGAAAGACTGAAGACAGGAGGAGAAGGGGGTGACAGAGAATGAGGTGGTTGGAAGGCATCATCAACTCAACGGACATGAGTTTGAGCATCTGTGAGACAGTGAAGGATGGGGAAGCCTGGCACGCTGCAGTCCATGGGGTTGCAAAGAATCAGACATGACTTAGTGAGTGAACAACAACAACAACAAAAGTGTATCGTGTTATCCCACTTACGTAAAGTTCATAAGAAGGTAAACAAACTATAGCATTTAGGGAGGCAAACGTAAGTGGCAAACCCTTTGGAGAAAAACAAGAAAATCATTCTCATGAAAGTCAGAACAGTGGTTACCTTTACCAGTAGGGAAGGTGTTCCAAGGCTGGGGGGACACATGATGAGAGAAGGTGAGTTTCAGACACTGTTATTACTCCATTAATTAACCTGGTCACACGGGTCCCACTTTCAACAACTGTTCAAACTATACATGTCCTACACACTCTTTTGGTTTTGTGTGACTTATTTTTTAAAGTGGATGCTTTAGGGGGTTCAGGGCTCCGGGACTTAAGTCTCTGATCCCTCATACTGGTACCTGTATTTTATCTTCTGGATTTTCAAGGAGAGATTTTTCAGAACCAGGTTTTTGGTGATCTCCTTCCCCAACACCCAGCCTTTCCACTGTAGCTCCTCAGCCACCTCAATGTCCCAGATGACCCTCTTCTTCACTTTGTCCTGCTTCTTTGGGAAGCACAACTGAGCGTCCATGGAGCTGGCAGGCTGTCCGGTTGGCAGGGAGAAAGGAGAGAAGAATTCAAAGACCCAGAGAATGGGCTAGGATCACCCCACCTCCAGAAGGTAACGAATTACATCTCTTCTTGCCCCATGGGGGATGGTCTGGAGAGAGAAGGTGAGAGGCAGGGAGGCCCTGGAATCTGATATTACCTCTTCTGAGGTCATTCGAATGGTTTTCCAACTAGATTCACTGAGATACTGCCCCTGAAGCTGTCCCTGGACCGCTCTATCAGCCCCTTAGCCCAGCACACTCAGCAGCCTTAGCTGGCCTGTTCTGTCCCCCGTGTGCCCTCAGACACTGCTCTATTCAGATGCTGCCTTCTCAACCTCCCCATCCTACCCCTTCTCTACAGAAGCCTGTAGAGAACTTCTCTAAGACGTCCCTCACTGGAACTTCTCCAGGGCACAGGGATATTCCACCATTCCCTCTCCCATCCCTCACCTAGCTGGTGGAGCAAAGGACAGAGCCAACTTGCCTGGGGACAACCCACACCCGATGCCTTGGCTTTGAGGCCTCTCCAAGCACTGCTCCTAAGGATGCTAGAGGTTTACTGTGCCAACACTCCCTGTCTATAACAGCAAATCTTTTCACCGGCTGATCCCTAACTCTTAACTATCTGAGGAGCGGGGGGAATGGACAACTTCTGGGGCAGCGAGATGGAGGGAGGAGGAACCAGGTGTCTCTTCCTACCATTCATTGCAGTGAATGTACATTCACTGCCATTTTCCTTTAGCTTTGACCAAGGGTTGTTTTTATATCATTATATAAGGGGGGCCTGGTGTGCCGCAGTCCATGGGGATATGACTTAACGGCTCAGCAACAACAGAGGATAAATGTATGTGTTTAAAAGATATGTGCTTCACTACCTATGATGCGCCAGACACTGTAGAGGTTAGTGCCAGGCCTATAATAGTGAACGAGACCATCGAATCCTTTCTCTCTTGGAGCTTACATCTGTTTCAAAATATACAGAATGTCAGATGGCCCGAACTGCCCACGGAGGAAAGGTGACATGGGTGGCCGAGGGTCATTTATTATAAACATCAGCTGATGCATCGATCAGAGTCCAACCAGAAAAACAGAAGCCCCTCTGGGTGTTTAAAATAAGGATTCAATGCACAAGGAGGGGCTAGTGAAGTAACCTCAAAGTTAACAACATCAAGAAGCTGCCACCAGCGACTTCCCTGGTGGTCCAGTGGTTGAGAATCAGCCTGCCAAAGCAGTGGGCATGGGTTTGATCCCTGGGTTACGAAGATCCCACATGTTGAGGAGCAGCTAAGCCCGGGTGCTGGAGCAGCTAAGCCCGGGTGCCGCAGCTGCTAAGCCCGTGCACCTAGAACGTGGGCTCCACAATAAGAGAAACCACTGCAGTGAGAAGCCCATGCACCACAACGAAGAGTAGCCCCCTGCTCACTGCAACTAGAGAAAGCCCACGTGCAGCAACAAAGACCCAGCACAGCCAAAAAGAAATAAACTAATTAATATAATTTTAAAAAGAAGGTGCCGCTGTACACAAGTTAGGGGAAGAGGTGGGGGTCTCAGAACCCAGAGCACTGTCTGGTGCCGATGGGAGTCACAGCGAGATGCCGACCGAGACACTGTCAAAAGCAGGGAGGGAAGAAGAGACGTACCTGGGCTTCTCCCCTCCTCCCACCTTTTAGTCTCAGCCAGCTCAGAGCAGAGTGGGGAAGGGCAGTGAATGAATCTGTGTGCAAACTGGCCTGGAACGGCACAGATGCAGGGGAGAGATGACCATGGTCCACAGGGAGGCGAATGCAACCACCATCACATTTAAGGCAACCCAAGAACTCCCACATGACAGACACGTGCTGCACAAAACGCAGTCAGACCCCTATGTTACCTCCCTAGATGAGCACTGGCCACCCTGACCCGGTGCTGTCACACAGAAAGAACCCTGAGAGCTGCAAAAATGCAAACAACATCCACCCACTGGACAAATGCAAGGCCCTAGGTAGGCATCAAGATCAGAAGAGCTTTTTGAAGGAAGAGAGAACTACAGGCTACTCTTATCAGCCGCAAACTCCCATCTCCCCAACATTCTTCTCTCCACCGTCATGCTCACAGCTGCCACCGCTCCAGCTGGCCTGGGACTCCGTGTATGTAGCTTCTAGTAATGGGGTTGGGACAGGAGAGAGGGGTACTCCCAGATTCCGACCCTTGCTGCCCTGCTGCCCATCCACCCCACTTGGCCCCACAGGCGTCCTCACAAAGGCACTGGCGTTGCTGCTGCTGTAGGCACTCATGGCCATGCTGCTGCCAGTGATGGTGGGAAAGGCCACCGTGCTGGCACTCAGGCATGATCCGGAGTTCATGGTGCAGTCCCCACTGTCCCTAGTCCTCATGAGGAGGCTGAGGGCTGCTTCAATGAGCACTGGGTGCCGGGAACACAAGTCCGAAGGAAGCTCTCTGGCTAAGCCAAGAGTTCCTGCCAGTTGGGAGCTGGAAAGAGACCAGAAAGGAGACAGGAGGGGCATGAGAAAGAGACGTCAATGGAGAAGACTCACCATGGACACTGATCATGGAGGAGTTGCCTGCTTCCGAGCTCTGGCAACAGGTGTGAAGTGGCACGTGAGAAACGAGCCTGAATACAAGACCCAGGGCTTCGTCTGGGAGCCTAGAGGATCACCATTCAGGAAAGGCCATTTGGAAAAGGGAACTGGGGATGAGGCCCACGCAGCACTGCCCTCCACAGCCACACGTGGCATTTCTCAGTAAGCTCCCAGCGCGTGTCACTGAAGCATATGCATTGCTTTTACCTGGCTTTTACTCTCTACTTGTTGCCTCTGAACATGGCTGGCCTCCTCTGAGAAGAGAAATAAGGAACAAAGAAAAGGCAAATGAGACTGAAGGCTTCTTGGGCTTCTGAGTTTTCTCTTATCAGTACACAACCTGTTTAGTTCAGTCGCTCAGTCATGTCCGACTCTTTGCGACTCCATGAATTGCAGCACGCAGGCCTCCCTGTCCATCACCAACTGCCGGAGTTCACTCAAACTCATGTCCTTTGAGTTGGTGATGCCATCCAACCATCTCACTCTCTGTTGCCCCCTTCTCCTCCTGCCCTCAATCTTTCCCAGCATCAGGGTCTTTTCAAATGAGTCAGCTCTTTGCATTACGTGGCCGAAGTATTGGAATTTCAGCTTCAATATCAGTCCTTCCAATAAACACCCAGGACTGATCTCCTTTAGGATGGACTGGTTGGATCTCCTTGCAGTCCAAGGGACTTTCAAGAATCTTTTCCAACACCACAGTTAAAAAGCATCAATTCTTCGGCACTCAGCTTTCTTCACAGTCCAACTCTCACATCCATACATGACTACTGGAAAAACCATAGCCTTGACTAGACGGACTTTTGTTGGCAAAGTAATGTCTCTGCTTTTAATCCAGGTTTAAAGGAAGCCTTCAATGAAATGAGCCAAAGCCTTTGACTGTGTGGATCACAATGAACTGTGGAAAATTCTCAAAGGGATGGGAATACCAGACCACCTGACCTGCCTCTTGAGGAACCTATATGCAGGTCAGGAAGCAACAGTTAGAACTAGACATGGAACAACAGACTGGTTCCAAATAGGAAAAGGAGTATGTCAAGGCTATATATTGTCACCCTGCTTTATTTAACTTCTATGCAGAGTACATCATGAGAAACGCTGGGCTGGAAGAAGCACAAGCTGGAATCAAGATTGCCGGGAGAAATATCAATAACCTCAGATATGCAGATGACACCCTTATGGCAGAAAGTGAAGAGGAACTAAAAAGCCTCTTATGAAAGTGAAAGAGGAGAGTGAAAAAGTTGGCTTAAAGCTCAACATTCAGAAAACTAAGATCGTGGCATCTGGTCCCATCCCTTCATGGGAAATAGATGGGGAAACAATGGAAACAGTGTCAGACTTTATTTTTCTGGGCTCCAAAATCACTGCAAATGGTGACTGAAGCCATGAAATTAAAAAATGCTTACTCCTTGGAAGAAAAGTTATGACCAACCTAGATAGCATATTGAAAAGCAGAAACATTACTTTGCCAACAAAGGTCCGTCTATCTAGTCAAGGCTATGGTTTTTCCAGTGGTCATTTATGGATGTGAGAGTTGGACTGTGAAGAAGGCTGAGCGCCGAAGAACTGATGCTTTTGAACTGTGGTGTTGGAGAAGACTCTTGAGAGTCCCTTGGACTGCGAGGAGATCCAACCAGTCCATTCTGAAGGAGATCGGCCCTGGGACTTCTTTGGAAGGAATGATGCTAATGCTGAAACTCCAGTACTTTGGCCACCTCATGCGAAGATTTGACTCATTGGAAAAGACTCTGATGCTGGGAGGGATTGGGGGCAGGAGGAGAAGGGGACGACAGAGGATGAGATGGCTGGATGGCATCACTGACTCGATGGACATGAGTCTGAGTGAACTCTGGGAGTTGGTGATGGACAGGGAGGCCTGGTATGCTACGATTCATGGGGTCACAAAGAGTTGGACACGACTGAGCGACTGAACTGAACTGAACTCACTGAAATGATGATTCAATCCAAGGATAAATGAATCAACCTCTAAAGCAGAGGGATCCAGTCATAGGCTGTGTCTAGAAATTATATACAAATGTTATAGGCAAATTATATGCAAATTTCATGGGTATGGGCATGTGCTCTTTTCTAGGGAGAGTGTCCACAGCTTTCAACAAATGCTCAAAAGGGTGCTTGGCCCTGCTTTGGACACACAAGGGTCCCAAACTGGCTCTGGCTCCATCTCAAATCCCTCTTCCTTCTGCACATACACCCTGGTGTGGCTACCATATTTGAAAGCATTAATGTACTCCTTTTTTGAACATATGTGCATATTTAAGATTACTCAGTATCTTCCCCCACCTCTTTGAATAACAATTTCAAAAATAATAACAACTTCTAAGAAAACTTACTGAGAACTTATTATGTGCCAAGCAGTGTTGTAAGTCCTTACATGTATTTTAATCCTTATAACAATTTATGATTAGATGTGAGTCATCTTTTATTTCGCCTGAAATTATTTATTTTCAAGTCTGGGGTTCAGCCCCTTATTATAACATAGTTTGCTTTAGGAAACAATTGTATGGTCACCCTTTAGAAATTTCCACACTTCCATCAGACACTCTCCCATACCCTTCTCACCATTCATCCAGACCAAAATATTCTGTTGATGTACTTTTTTCCTAATTGGCAACAAGTTCAAACCGTCTAGGGGCTTCGCTGGTGGCTCAGTGGTAAAGAATCTGCCTGCCAAGAAGGAGATGTGGGTTCAATCCCTGGGTTGGGAAGAACCCCTGGAAAAGGAAATGGCAACCCACTCCAGTATTCTTGCCTGGGAAGTCTCATGGACAGAGGAGCCTGGTGGGCTACAGTCCGTGGGGTCACAAAAGAGTCAGACATAACAGAGCAACTAAACAATAGCAACCAAACCCTCCGAAGGGGACTATCTTACATTCACTCATTCATTCATTCACAAGGCATTTACTGAATGCCTGCTATGTACCAGTGCTAGGCCCAGACAGGACAGGTAAGGCTCCTACCTTCAATTGGAAGTGAACATTCAGATGGAATCAAAGAGATGCAAGCTGGTGAGACAGGGAGGAAGGCCCCATTACTTTTCTGCTGTTGGATGGCTTTGTAGTACTTCCCTGGCTCAGTAATGGCTGTAACCATAGGGCATTCTACAAACAGCCTCTGCCTCTGGACTCTGGAAAAAAAAATCTCTGGTCAACATTTGTAGGAAAAAAAGAGAGATAACAGGGTAGAAAGCTGGTCCAGACCAGGGCTTAGGGCTTAGGGAAGTGAGCACTGGTCCTGGAGCAAGAAAAGGGTTCCAGCATCTGCTCCGATTCATTTGAAATGGGCAAGTTTCTCCATCTCCTCAAGCCTCAGTCTCCTCACCTGTAAAATGAAGGTTATCCTATTTCACAAAATTGACTTTAAGTTTGAAAGAAACAGAGAATTTGAAAAAGCCCTAGGCAAACCTATGTTACTATAACTAACAATGATAATTTCCACAGTAGCATGTGCTACTCTTCCAAAGACTGCAATCATTGCAAGGACACTGGGCAAGGGAGGTGTTGTTTTTCGTCTCTTTTCTATATCTTGAGAACCTTAAAAAAAATCATCAGCTTCCTTTATTTGCCTAATTTCCAACCTAAAAATTCCTAAGATGACCAGTGTAAAAAGTGGCGGGTTGCCAAGAAGAAATAAAATATACTTAGAGCGGTTTCACTATCCTCTAAGAGATCTCCAGGCTGATCTCACCCAAGTCTTAGTACCTCAGGGCTCTCCGACGGACACTGAGGGGACCCCGTCACGACTTCCCAAAGGAGACGGTCTCCTAAGACAGATACCTTCCCTGGCCACTCGTGCAGCTCGCCGGGTCGCTGGGACCAACGCTCAGAACTCACACCGCCGCCATGTTGTCGTTTCTATAGATACAAGACGCACGAGTCACGGCGTCTCCTGGTTTCCCAGGGCAACGACGGCTACCCGGATGAGTCATGGATCAGAGAAAGCGAAGACCCCGCCCAACTTGAACGTTCACCCTTATTTTTTATTCTCCAACTTCCCGGCTGGCTGTAACTGTCTTCTACCAGTTGCAACACAGTTGTTGGGACGTCCCCGATCACGAGCAAATTCGGAGGAGGGTAATCCAAGGACTTGTCGGAGCAGTGGGAGTCGTTTCTGTTCTTTTGTGATACCCCTTGGTGATAGAGTCAGAATCTCTCCGGGAACTTCGTTATGTGATTACAATTGTTAACTTAAAAGCAGTAGTTATTTCTTACTTGCATTGCAAATGAATTCTTTTTGCAGGTGGAAGGGAATGTCTCCTAAGCATTTTCTCCTGGCATTTCCTCCAGCCCAGCACAAAGCTAACGCTTTTGAAGGGATCTGAAGGTGGATGTTTGAAGAAGGCATTATTTCACATAATATGGATTTTTGGAAGCCCACTGGTTCATTTGTTCGTTTGTCCTTTGCAGGGAAGAGTCTCATTTGGTGAAGACTCCTTAGGTGGTTGAAGCTGAAAATCTGAGATCATTTATGGGCAATTAAAGATGCTTCACTACCCAGGACAGTGCTGGAGGCTGGGTGTTAGAGGGAGAGACTCTAGGGGTAAACCCAGAAAATAAACTCTCATTTTGGGAAAGTTGGAGTTTAAAGGTAAAAGATACACTAAGATGACAATGCTGCCTTAATTGGCCTGGGAGATCACATGGCCAGAGGCTGAAAGGAAGGGTCAGGCCAGGAGCCCATTACGTTATGCCAGCACAATTAGGTCTGGAGTTTTCTTGGGATCAAGGAATGTGGAACTCGGTGAGCTTTTCACTGGTTTTAACATTATTCTCAGAATAGGAAACCTGCACTTTGGACATTACCACTTCTATGTTGTTTGTGGTTTCTATAATGATTTCCTTTTTGTTTTCCTTTAAGCTCTTTTTGAAATGGTCAGCCTGACTCAGCTGAACCTGAAGAACAGAGAAAGGGACCTGTTTGTCTATTCTTAGGCCAGAAAAAAATAAGGAGCAGTAACTCTGGAGGCAAGGCTCGGTGGTAGCCTCAGAAATCCCAGCGAGAAAACCCTAAGGAGACTAGAGCTAGAAAAGCTTATTCTAGGAGCCACACACCCTTGTGCCTCTTCACTGAAGAAGTGTCCCTCCAGAGTTGGTCTGTCCAGTCAGTGGTGGCTTCTGGGCTTGGGACAGTGAGAGGGAATTCTTGGTTGGTCCCTTATGGGCTCTTCTTCTACAAGGTTCTGCCTGCCTCCTGGGAGCTCTGCTGATGAGTGACCTTGACCGGCATGGTGGACTCCCAGGGAAAGGCCCAAGCTGGACTTAGCTCCAAGAAGCAAACAGCATGGAAAGGGGTGTGGCAATGGATGAAACTGAGAAGGGGAGAGGAAGCTGAGCTTGCCTCAGAAGTCCCTCATTTCAGGATCCCAGAACCTGTGGGGAACAATGGGTGCTGGGTCCTGGGGACCATCTCCTTCGTGGACTCAAGAAAGACGACAGGGTGGGTGCTGTTTTGTTCAAGGCTGTGAACAAGGGTAGATGATGATTCAGTATCTGGATGAAGACCAGGATGTGGAAGAAAAGGAGGAAGGAGGATGGGAGGACTCCAATCCTCCTGGCTAGAAGCCAAGGGTGATAAAGATAAAGCACATTTGGTGATTTGGGCTTCAGCACACACAAAAATAGCTTTTCTAAGCTTTTTCCCCCAATATCCCTCCCGTGAAATACA
The DNA here is from genome assembly GCF_002263795.3 of Bos taurus. Taxonomy (NCBI): domain Eukaryota; kingdom Metazoa; phylum Chordata; class Mammalia; order Artiodactyla; family Bovidae; genus Bos; species Bos taurus. The sequence continues at coordinate 106,990,513 of NC_037329.1, forward strand.
GAAGACTTCAGGCTGAGAAATCAGACAGATCTGAGATAAATTCATCAGGCAGACTGACTGCCACTTACTGGCTGTGTGAACTTGGGCAGGTCCCATGACCTCTCTGAGCCTTATCTTTTACCCTGGGGATAATTATCAAAAGGCCCACATAGGGACTGAGTGGTCAGTTATGTAAAGTATTTGATGCATACTTTGTCAACAAAGATAGACACACACACACACACACACATACACACACACACTGGAAGGTCACTTGCTAAGTGGGTGTGTGCTCAGTTGCTCAGTTGTGCCCAACTCTTTGCAACCCTATGGACTGTAGCCCACCAGACTCCTCTGTCCATGGAATTCTCCAGGCAAGAATACTGGAGTGGGTTGCCATTTCCTCCTCCAGGGATCTTCCCAACCCAGGGGTCAAACCTGCGTCTCCTGTGTTTCCTGCTTTGGCAGACAGGTTCTTTACCACTGAGCCACTAGGGCTTCCCCGCTAAGTGGAAGGTCCCTATAATTTTGCTACTCAGCTTTCTGTGCATCCTCACCTCCTCGCATCTCCCAGTCTCTCTGCTGCACACAGGAGAGGTCAAAAGTGTTTTCTCCTCTCCACATCCTCCTCTTTTGTTTCTCCAAGAAGGAGGCTGCCTGTGGCTCTAGGGTGGAGAAAGACAAAAAGACATGCCAGGATGATCTACTATCCAGTTGGCAAAGCACCCAGCTCCAATACATGAAGAGCCCTCTCCCACTTTTCTTCACCTACAACTCCGACTCAGTTTCCAGTGTTGCTTCTGAAATCAGAAGATGTATTTACGTTTGGGGAAGGAAATGAAGTGGTAGGTCCTCCCACAGAAGCTCCTGACCTCCAAAATTAGTAGGGTAAATCTTATAAGCCCAGCCTGAGAGGTGAAGAGAAGACTATGGATAAGGGGGCATCTAGGAGCAGGCATGGAGCATTCTCTGCATTAAGCTGTCAGTTCAGTTCAGTCGCTCAGTCGTGTCTGACTCTTTGCAACCCCGTGGACTGCAGCACGCCAAGCCTCCCTGTCCATCACCAACTCCCTGAGTTCACCCAAACCCATGTTCATCGAGTTGGTGATGCCATCCAGCCATCTCATCCTCTGTCATCCCCTTCTCCTCCTGCCCCCAATCCCTCCCAGCATCAGAGTCTTTTCCAATGAGTCAACTCTTAGCATGAGGTGGCCAAAGTACTGGAGTTTCAGCTTCAGCATCATTCCTTCCAGTGAACACCCAGGACTGGTCTCCTTTAGGATGGACTGGTTGGATCTCCTCGCAGTCCAAGGGACTCTCAAGAGTCTTCTCCAACACCACAGTTCAAAAACATCAGTTCTTCAGGGCTCAGCTTTCTTCACCGTCCAACTCTCACATCCATACATGACCACAGGAAAAACCATAGCCTTGACTAGACAGACCTTTGTTGGCAAAGTAATGTCTCTGCTTTTCAATATGCTATCTAGGTTGGTCATAACTTTCCTTCCAAGGAGTAAGCATCTTTTAATTTCATGGCTGCAATCACCATCTGCAGTGAGTTTGGAGCCCCCCAAAATAAAGTCTGACACTGTTTCCACTGTTTCCCCATCTATTTCCCATGAAGTGATGGGACAAGATGTCATGATCTTTGTTTTCTGAATGTTGAGCTTTAAGCCATCTTTTTCACTCTCCACTTTCACTTTCATCAAGAGGCTTTTTAGTTCCTCTTCACTTAAGCTGCCATGGCCCTCTAAAGTTGCTGGGTGTGGAGAGAGATTGATGACACCCCCCAGCCTGAAAGGGCTTCCAGGATACAACATTGTCTGGGGCTGGGGAAGACTGCAATACAATTCAAAGGAAAGAGCTCCATTCTGCCTGGGACCCCTATAGGGTTTTCTAACTCTCCTGTGCCAACCCAAAGAACCTGTTCAACTTGCTCCCTCATTGTCCGCTGCTGCTGCCACTGCTGCTAAGTTGCTTCAGTCGTGTCCAACTCTGTGCAACCCCATACCAAGTGGTAAATAGGCATAAGGCCAACAGTAGGGGGGATGGAGGGAAAAGGACATGAGGCTTAATCCCAGAAGACTAAGTTCAAGTCCTGATTCTACCATTTAAGAACTGAACAATTTGAGGCAAATGGTTAAACATGTCAGAGCCTCACTTTCCCCATCTGTAAAAGGGGGCAAACAGGGGCAGTATTCAAAATACAATTGGTACAGTATGCATACTTACCTATGAGAATGGATACCAGGGAGCCCTAAAGCCAGAGCTGGGTCCTGAGAGCCCATACTGTGCCAGCCTTAACCTTTCAGGTGTTAGGTTGTGAGATGTGGAGAGCAGCCACAGTAGTGGAGAACTCAGTCAGTGACTATCCGCTAACTAGTAACAAAGTGGGTCTCTCCCAGGTGGCTCAGTGGTAAAGAATCTGCCTGCCAATGCAAGAGCCTCAGGAGACTCGGGTTCGATCCCTGGGTTGGGAAGATCCCCTGGAGAAGGAAATGGCAACCCAGTCTAGCATTCTAACCTGGAGAATCCCAGGGACAGAGGAGCCTGGGTGGGCTACAGTCCATGGGGTGACAAAGAGTTGGACACGACTGAGGGCACCCACTAACAGTACTTCCAGATTTTAACAACCAGTAGAGCTACACAGGTAATACTGGTGTACTGGCTGCAAGTGAGACCTGAGGATAAATCCTACCTTACCAGCTACTGTATATGTGGTTATTTATTTTAAGCCAAAGCTTGGAGTCTCTCTCTCATTCCTCCTTGTTGGTACCTACCACCATGTCTGACTGCTCTCTCCCTCTAGTCTGAGCAGGCTCCTTTTCTGCACTATCTCCCAGCTGTCTTCCTCAGCACCATCTCCTATAGGCTGCCCAGCTCCACGTCCTTCTGGCCAGAACCATGGACAGCTCCATCCTAGGCCATCCCCTTCCTCCTGCCTCCTCTCTCCTCTTCCCCCACCCACACCAGTGCAGAACCCTAAGGCATGATTTGAATGCAGATCATAGCTGAGAAGACAGTACAGTGGAGTGGTTCAGAGCAAGCTCTGGAGTTAATCAGACTGGATTTAAACCCCAACTCCATCAGCCCTCAGCTGTCTTATTCCTTCATTTCTGTAAGACCCAGCCTCCTCTTCCATAAACAGCAAGAACTTCTAACAGCTGCCTCAAAGGTCATGAGGTTTAAGTGTGATAAAAGGTTTACAGAATTTAGCACAGAGCCTGACTCATTATATGTTTTGAATAAATGAAGAACACCATTATTCTGTGACTTTCCACCCTATTTAATTCCTCAAACCCTTTTCCAATCCCTATCTGGCTAGAGCCCTCTCTCAAGTAAAGATGTTATAGCATGACCACCAATTTAGTGTTAACTGGCTTCCTTTGGTTGTGGAAGTTGACTTGGACTTAGAGATGGTAAGGAAGCCTACATTTTTTGGTCCATGAGATTCTCTTTTATTAGTTTTTTTTTTAATTAAAAAAATTTTGAGTTAATTTTAGATGTGCACAAGAATAGTGCAGGTGGTTCTCTAAAACCTTTCATCCAGCGTCCTCCTAGGTTAACCTCTTCCATGACCATAAGACACTTATCAAAAAGAAGAAATTAACATTGATATAATAATACAATTAAGAAAAGTATAGAATTTATTTGGGTTTCACAAGTTCATCCAGTAATGTCCTTTTCCTGTTTCAGTATGCAATCCAGGATCCCACCTTCGGCATTTCCTGAATCTTTCCTTGTCTTTATGATCTTGATTCTTTTGAAGAGTACAGTCAATTATTTTGTAGAATATTCCTCAATCTGGGTTCGTTTCTTATGATTAGAGTAAGATGTGCATTGTTGGGAAGCATAACAGAGTTATAAGCCCTTTTCAGCGCATAATATCAGAGGGTACACCTTGTCGACATGTATTACTGATGATGAGCTTGATCACTTGACTAGAGTGGTGTCTGCTAGGATTCTCTACCATAAACTGCACTTTCCTCCTCTTTATTAGATTCTGAACACACCTATCTTTTGCCTCTCTAGAATTAAGCGTTCAGAACCAAGAAACCTATCCATCTATACTCTTTCAAGCACTCCATGGAGAAATACCATTCCCTATGACCTGCCTGTTCACCTTCCTCTGAGTTTTACACACACACACACACACACACACCTTTACTTACTTATTTATCTTTGGCAATGCCATGCAGCTTGTGGAATCTTAGTACTCTGACCAGGGATGGAACTCAGGCCCTCAACAGTGAAAGGGCAGAGTTCTAACCACCTAAAATGCAGAGACCACCAGGGAATGCCCAGAGTAGCTTTCTTACATTGGGCATTCAAAGGCATATGTTAAAAACCAGATGCAGACACAGAGGGAGTTGATGAGGGTAACAGTGCACTTCTCAGTTCGTTTTCATGGACCTTCTTGTCAAGGCCCTGTAAGCATCCAACCATCCATGGGAACGTCCAGCCCCTCTCTCAGGTCTGGCCCCAAACTTTGAGCACTTTCTTCAGCATCTAACATTTGGGTTTTTAAAACTTCTAGTAGCCTTCCTTTTAACTGTGTATAACTCCTTGCTACCCACTAGCCCACATGCGGAAACTCCTTTCCTTCCAGAGGCTCTCCACTCCTCCAAGTTTGCTGTCACCAGAGACTCTGCTACCAGAGTAGGTATGGAGCATTCTTTCAACCAGTTGAGTGTGGAGATGAGCTTATCCAGCCCTTCCCTTTGTCTCTATCTGCTCCAACTTTATCCCGTCAGTGTGTCTTCTCACACTGCCCCTTTAGAAGATGAAGAAGCACCACCCCTCTCCCAGCCTCATGCACACTTCATTTTTTAAAAAGCTGTCATGTAAAAGTGTATTAAATGCTTTGGAAAGCCTCCAAAATTGTCCTCACCAAATCCCATCTCCTCTTTGCATTTTGTTCTGGTTACCATTGCTGTGTAAGAAAGCACACCAAGATTCCAAACAACCGTTTTATTTTGCTTGTGATATCGTGGGTTGGGAATTCAGGACAGGCTTGGCCAGGCAATTCTCAATTGGACTCTCCCATGCCATTGCAGTTAGGAGTTGGCCAGGGCTGCAGCCTCCTAAAGGCTCCACTGGACTGGACATCCAAGATGGTGCACTCACACAGCTGACAATTGATACTGGCTGTTGGCTGGGAGCTCAGCTAGGCGAGGGCTGGGAGCTCAGCTAGGCGAGGGCTGGGAACACCTATCCATAGCCTTCCCAACTTGGCAAGTTCAGGGTAGATCCAGACAGAAGCTATATGGTCTTTCCTAACTTAGTCTCAGGCCAGATTCAAGGGGAGAGGACTGTCAAATAATTCATGGACATATTTTAAACATTGCCACTTGCATCAAAATGAGATCCTCTCCATGGGGTTGCAAAGAGTTGGACACAACTGAACAACTAACACACACACACACACACACAGCATCTAGAGTGTTGTTTTTCCAGGACCACCCTCCTGGAGATTCTTGGCCACCCCTAGCCCCATCAGATCTTTTAGATGAAGGCTGGGAGTGCATTCCTCTCCTTCTGGGGTGGGTAACTCTTCAGTTCCTACCTTTCTCAGTTTGCTGCTGCAGGGGATCTGAATTCTGCTCTGGAATGTGCTGTGTGACCTTAGGAAAGTAACTTCACCTCTCTGGGCTTTTGTTTCTTCTCTGCCAGAAAAGAACTGAGAATAACCTCACTTCACATAATGTTAGGGTTTTAAAAGATAATAAAGAGCAGAGGCATCCCTAGTGGCTCAGAGGGTAAAGAGTCTGACTGCAATGCGGGAGATCCAGGTTCGGCCCCTGGGGTGGTTGGCAACCCACTCCATTATTCTTCCCTTGAGAATCCCATGGACAGGGGAGCCTGGTGGGCTGTACAGTCCATGGGATCGAAAGAGTTGGACATGACTGAGCAACTTCACTTTCACTTTCATAAAGAGCAGAGCTAGCAATTGATGCTCCTGATTGTGGAAGAAACAACTGCGGGCAAGTCATTTTCCCTCTGGGACATTTCATTTATTTCTCTCTGAAATGGGAGGTAATTCCCTTATCCTGCTTACGCATGCATATGAGAGGGATCTTGAATGGACTGCAGGAGGAGGCCAGCCCAGAGGTTGAGGTTCCCCAACTCTGGTGTGGGTGGGAAGGTCCCTGCATCTAGGCCCTTCTGGGGCAGAAGAGATGTGTGTGCATGTGTGCGTGCGAGGCAGCCTGGGTGTGGCTTGAGGCTTGCAGGGTGGGGCCGTTATCTGTCCTACCTGGCCTTATCAGATCTGGGCTGGCCGAAGCTTGGCCCAATGGAACAAAGAGGCTTTGAGAACTAGGCTGGGGTGTGGGATGTGGGCCCAAGCTCCAGGAGGCTTGCTCTACCCAGGGGGCAGAGGGCATGGGTTGGAAGAGCTGCTGCCACCAATACCTGCCAAAAAGTTTTCCTGTGGCAGGAACACCTTCTCAGGTGGGCAGCAGAGCCTGTGCTCCACACTGAGGGCCTCCATTCCTTCTTTGGGGTGTTTTCTGCTTCAGCACTTCTCACCAGGCCTTCACCTCTGCCCCTTTTATGGGGTGCAGTGTTTCTCCTCCCCTACTTCCATTCCCCTCCTGGCACCTTTAAGCCCCAGTCACACTGGCTCCTAGTCCTTGAGCATGCCCTACACTTCTCCTCCACACACCTGCTCCCAATGATCCATCCACCTCTTCTTGCCCAAATCATTTATGCCAAGCCCCAAACCACTTCCAGGAAGTCTCCAGACATTGCACATCCCATCCTTACCCCTGTTTATTTCTCCCCACTTCTTCTTGTGTGATGCTGTAGGAACTTCTCTCCAAATTGTCACCACTGGCAGAACCTGTCTGAGCCTGGCAGAGACTCAGACCAGTTGGGGCCAGAGTTGAAGGTTGTACAAGTTGTACACTGCACAAGGACTGGGCAGGCAAGGGGGCGGGGCCTGAAATCCAGACATTCTGTGAGCTCAGTGCCCTTGGTGTGAGACTTTCTCCTAGACAGACTTCCTGGTGCCAGGCCAGAAGTGTTGCCTTTTGCAGTTGGATCTCCTGAAGGGGCATTTTACTAAGATTTTTCATGGTGGCTCAGACAGTAAAGAATCTGCCTGCAATGCAGGAGACCCAGGTTTGATCCCTGAGTTGGGAAGATCCCCTGGAGAAAGGAATGGCTCCCCACTCCAGTATTCTTGTCTGGAGAATTCCATGTACAGAGGAGCCTGGCAGACAATACTCCATGGGTTGCAAACAGTCAGTCACTACTGAGTGACTAACACTTTACTTTTTCACTCACCTATTTCCACTTCCTATCCTGGGGCTGCAAGTGCTAACAGCAGGCCTGGTCGCCTAAAGGATTGTTGCATTGGCTCAGCCTTTTCCAACACATCTCCGCTCACTGTCAGAAGCCATTCCGCAGGTAGCCCCTACAGGCAAAAGTTGGGGGAGAGCAATGACCACTGTGGATGCAACGGCCTTCAGGGCTGAGCTTAGGCCTGTGAAGAACAGCAGGCGTGGGACCAGTAGCTCCCTGGGTCTGGGCGGTATGGTTGACCTTCCTCTGGGCCTCAGCATCTTAAGGAGGATAAGCAAGCTGGTTCTGGTGGGAGGAACTGGACTATCGCACTGCAGAAGTGAAGGATAACTTTCCAGGCTGACTCTACTCATCCAGCTGGTACCATCACCATAGTTCTGGGTCAGGATTCCCTGAAAAACTGTGGGGCCTCACCTCTATCCCAAGGTTGGTCTTTCCAGGGTCTGGATTCAAAGTGCTTTTCTGAATCTCTGCAGCCATCTCTGAAGATAAGTGTATTTCCTGAGGAAGCTCTTTTAGAACAGAAGGTCTAGGGACACCAAATGGCTCTGTGTCTACAGGACAAAGTGTCCCCAGGCCCCATAAGAGGGGCAGGTAGGCCTCCCATAAGGGAGAGCCTCAATCTCTCTTTCACTCTCTCCCCCACCCCATGCAAAATTTCTGTAAAAGACAGAATGTGCAGATGAATGGACCAGAGCCTCCTGACCTTGACCTTTTGTTTCTCACTGCAAATGTGTTCATAGATGTTCTGGTTCCTGTGACCTGGTCTGTGAGTGTCTTCCACAAAGCGACATGTAGTCCACTCCAAGTGGCCTGACAAAGTAGATTTCCAGTCCTGAAATGCTGAGCATGCCTTCTGGAAAGGACCCAAGTTTACCAAAGGAAAAGCCTCTGGTGAGAATAGTGGACCTGTGAACCAGATCAGTTCAGTTCAGTCAGTCATTGTGTCCAACTCTTCTCGACCCAATGGACTGCAGCACGCCAGGCCTCCCTGCCCATCACCAACTCCCATAGTTTACTCAAACTCATGTCCATTGAGTCGGTGATACCATCCAACCATCTCATACTCTGTCATCCCCTTCTCCTCCCCACTTCAATCTTTCCCAGCATCAGGGTCTTTTCTAATGAGTCAGTTCTTCGCATCAGGTAGCCAAAGTACTGGACTTTCAGCTTCAGCATCAGTCCTTCCAGTGAATATTCAGGACTAATTTCCTTTAGGATGGACTGGTTGGATCTCTTTGCAGTCCAAGGGACTCTCAAGAGTCTTCTCCAACACCACAGTTCAAAAGCATTAATCCTTTGGTGCTCAACTTTCTCTATAGTCCAACTCTTACATCCATACATGACTACTGGAAAAACCATAGCTTTGACTAGATGGACCTTTGTTGGCAAAGTAATGTCTTTGCTTTTTAATATGCTGTCTAGGTTGGTCATAACTTTTCTTCCAAGAAGGGAATGGTAAATCACTTCAGTATTCTTGCCTTGAGAACCCCATGAACAGTATGAAAAGGCAAGCCAGACGCCTGGGTTCAAATCCTGCTTCTGTCATTTGCTGCATCATCTTGGGCAAGTTACTTAAGCTTGCTGTACCTCTGTGTTCTCATCTGGAAAATGGTAAGAATATAGTATATACTGGGCTTCCCAGGTGGTGATAGTTGTAAAGAACTCTTCTGCCAGTGCGGGAGACATAACAGATGAGGGTTCAATCCTTGGGTCGGGAAGATCCCCTGGAGGTGGGCATGGCAACTCACTCCAGTATTCCTGCCTGGAGAATCCCATGGACAAAAGATTACTGTATCCCTGGTAGGCTACAGTTCATAGGGTCGCAAAGAGTCAGACATGACTAAAGCTACTTAGCATGCATGCATAATATATACCACATAGGGTTGTTATGAAAATGAAGCGGGTGCTACATGTAAAGCACTTAGAACAATGTTTGGCAATGGTTAGTCTTCACGAAATGATTAGCAGTTGTCATTACAGCCTGTGGGAGCCTCTTCCTCTCAGATGACAGTCTCCAGAGCAATGAAGTTTTCTCTAGAGTATTCCTCCATGGAAGTGGGGATAGTAAGGTAAGAGTCAGGGCAATCATCCCCCCACCACTTTCTGACAGAAATCTCTATCAGAGGCTAGAACCTGCCCAGGGGTGTGCTTTCACAACTAGCTCTCCACAGTCAGCGGAGCCCTAACTTGGTAGCGTATGCCAATTTCTATGGTGTAAATATTCCCACTATGGCCTATTTCAACTGCTTCAGAGTATTCCTGAATATTTAACAATTTTATCGATGGACATGGGAATCTCAGCTGGTCTATAATGAGTACAGAAAAACTTGCTGTGGGATGCAGAGACCAAGAAAAAATGAAGACAGGGGTCATCCTGTTTTGGCAATAAACTGGTGTCCTTCCGACTAAGCAATGTTTCTCAAAGTGTAAGCTATGGACTATCTGCCATATTTGGAGTATTTGTAAAAATAAGTTCCTAGGCCTTGATCTGGATCTTCTTTTTTTTTTTTTTGCTGAGCTGGGTCTTCGTTGTGGCACATGGGCTTTCTCAAGTTTGGTGTGCAGGTTTCTCACCATGGTGGCTTCTCTTGTTGCAGAGCATGGGCTCTAGAAGCTCAGGGTTCAGTAACTGTGGCTCACAGGCTTAGTCACCCTGAGCATCTGGAATCTTCCTGAATTAGGGATCGAACTCATGTCCCCTGCATTGGCAGGCAGAGTCTTAATCTACTGGATCACAAGGGACATCCTGATCTGGATCTGTTAAAGAAGAATCCTAGAAGTGGGACCACAAATCAGGATTCAGGCCCTGAGAAAGACCAGAATCAGCAGGGAAGGCACCTTAACTAGGGCCAGGCAAGGCCTCTGCACGCTGACCCCAAAGTTCGCCTAAACACAGTTAGACCAGAGAAAGAACTGATCTAACAATTCCGTGATAACTTTACTTATCTAGAAACATCTCCTTGTTTCTGAGTAAAGGGGCTTTCCCTACTTATTCTGGTCTTTCTAGGGGCGTGAGTCTCTAACTTTTCACTGTGGATCATGAAGAGATTCTGTAGAATTCACATCTGCCTTGCAGCCCATTCTGAACAGCCCTCTGTTGTGACTTGGCAGACCTACTGGATGAGAAAGGGCCTGCAAAGAGGGTGGGAGCGCTGAAGGTTTTGTCTTTGGAGGAAGGTGCACACAGCCCTGGATGGCCCCACCCACGGTTCTAGGCTAACAGTGTATCAGCCCTACTTGGTGTCCTGGACTCCAGGGCTCTAACAACTTAAATAATTTTTATTACAAAAGGAAGAAAAGACCAAAACATCCCCAAATTTTCCCATGGGCTTCCCCCTCGGTGCCAATAAATAAGGTGGGGGAGACTGACCGGAGGAGGGGGTAGGGGTCATGGTTCAGCAGAAATGGGAATGTATAGCCTGGGCAGAGGCTGGGCAGGACATCCAGCCCACTGCCCCTGTCCTGGGCACTGTGATCACATTGGCTGGAACACACAGCTCTGTGTACTGACAGCAACAGTCTCCGTATGTGTCCCGAGGAGTGTGGCCAGAGAGGAAGGTCATGCCTCAGGATGGCCAGGCTGGCTGCCCTATCCTGCAGCCTGCTCAGTTCTGGGCAGCATTGAGTCCAGCCAGCTCCCTGCCGGCTCCCAGGGAATCTAGCAGCATCAACTGAGGTGCAAGCCCACCCAAGAGGGGCCTAAGATGGATAGAATGGGCCCTCCCCACTGGGGGAGGCAGGAATGAAAAATCGTAGTGAGGGCTGGCTGGGTTGGGACCCACTGGCCTCAAGGATAGAAGGAGAGACCACTCCCCCATCGCCAGCTCAGCTTGCAGCTTTGTCACTACACCAAGATGGGGCTGGGGGACACTGGCATCGTCCAGTACAAGTCTCAATGATGTATCTTTGTGGTGGAGGAGATGGTGGGAACCAGTGTCCCCACTCAGGTCCCTTCCAAGGCCAATGCCCTCCTGGTGGGGAGGCCTTTGGACCCATGTGGGCAGTTCTGGGAGGGCAGTAGAAGGATCCTTTCAGCTCCCTGCCCCGGCCACGCCCAGTGAGTGGAAGCTGCCCTCTTCCAGCAAGAGACGTCCCAGGCGGTAGAGCAGCTGGGGGTACCAGTGCACACCCTCCCCTGGGGTCCAGCTGCCCCACGCCAAGCTGTGAAACAGTCGCAGGGGCCAGAAGGCCAACTGAGCCAGGTGGTGGTCAGCCACAGCCGCAAAGCAAGAGGCCACCACATCCTCCACCACCAGTGTCCCATGCCTCGTTAATGGGGCATAGGCCCCCAGGGCCACGTGCGTGGAGACAGCTGCCACTCTGGCAGGCTGCAAGCCTGGCACCCCAGCCACCAGCACATACTGGCCAGGCTGCACTTGGCTGGCAAACGTGGCTCGGAAGTGGGCAGCTGGCTCAGTGTGATTGTTGGCTGTGAAGAGGAGGTGGGCAGGTGTGAGTGCCAGGCGGCGCGGGGGATCCTGGGTCTCGATGACCTGGAAGGCCCTCAGCCTGTCCGGCTCACGATCGAGGAAAATGAGCACGTCGCTGAAGGTGGGGTTCCCATCCTCCCCCATGGCCAGCACTCGGTCTCCGGGCCTCACAGCTGACAAGGCCACACGTGCCCCGCTCTCCAGGCGCACCTGGGCTCCAGCAGGGAAGCAGCCACCTGTCTTGGCTGCGGCTGAGTGCTCTGTGGGAAGAAGGGACATGAAGGCATTACTGGGTGGAGTTTGGATTCCCAGTCACTGCAGTCCTCCCCAGCACAGCCAGAGGTGCCCCTTGCTCCCAGGCTGCTCCCCCATCACCATGTCATGTTCCCTGCCCACCACTTTCTCTGCAGCTTTGAACCCACCCCCAGCCCGCAGTATGATCTGCCTTCCTCCCTAGTCTAATGCTTTGCTCATGAGAGGAGCATATTGAGGCTCCAAGCCCAGGGAGCATGAGGGAAAGGGTCCTTAGGAAGCCCAGGTGAAGCCCTCCCCCCGCCGCTCCCAATCCTGATAAGACTGAAGCAGTCAGAGAGGCTGAGGGTCAGCTGGGTCAGGAAGTGGCCAGCTGTGACTTGACACCCCAAAGCTGCAGCCTCGAGAAGGTAAGTCACTTCATGCTTCTGGGGTCTGGATGTCCCATTATTTCTCACCCATTTTTCAGATGCTCCCCCCAAATTGTCCTCTTGGACTGACATCCCAAGTTCTATGCCAGAACTGGCCCTTGGCATCTATATACCAATAGAGAGGAAGGCCAGTCAGTGGCGAGAACACAGACTCCTGGGGAAACTCAGAGTGAATGGCCAGGCCAGGGTGTAGCTCAGTGGCCAGGATGAAATCACCATCTTCAGTTCATGTGCTGGGTCCTTGTGTAGGGACAGGACACAATGGCATCAGTGGGTGGGATGCAAGATACTATTTGGGAGTCAGTAGTAATGCAGGGAAGTGACCCCTCTGGGAACTGGCATCGGGCCTGTGTTTGCAAGTGAGGGGTCGATGTGACTTGAAGTAAATATAGTTGACAGGGAAGTGCAGAGGGGAAAGGTCCGGATGGGGTCACCACTGTGAGCCTGGTGGAATGAGGAACAAAAGAGAGCCTGGTCTCAATGTGCCAGGTCTGTGAGTGTGATCGCTGCATGGGGCCAGCATGGAAGGCTGAGCCTGCAGTCAGGGGACCCCGCAGGCAGTCCACACAGGAACCATGTAAAGCATCCATGACCGGGTTCAGTGCACGTGGCAGGGATGCAGACAAGATTCGAGGGAGGGGGCGAGGTTCCAGTGCCTGCCAATTCTGATCAACAAAGCGGCCAATATGGGAAAATCCACTTTATTAAGTCCATTCTGTTTATTCTTGCCCTCACGGCTGTCCTTGCCCCCCAAAGTCCAGCTTCAGGGCCCCGGGGAAGAGGTCGGGGACGCCTACGCCCCTTGAGAGGAGCAGACATAGTGCCTTAAAAGGCCTGACCTGCAGCCAGGCTGTGCGTTCTGAACCTCTGGGCTCCTGGCTCCCAGTCAGTCATGCTGATGTCTGGGCACAGCCTGGCCCCTGGCCCCACCCCCACCTCCCAGTTCTGCACCACTCTGTATGGGGAGGCCGTCTCTCTGTCAGCCTGGCTTTCTCCATCTGGCCAGCTTGCTCTGTCTTGCACCATTTGCAGCAGGCTCTGGACTGTGGACCGCCTGGTCAGCACCCAGCATCGCTGGGACAGGACCCTGTCTCCCTAGGCTCCTGCCATGACACTATTAGGCACGGGTGGAGCAGGTGGTCAAGAGCAGCAGGGGGGAGCGCCGCTGACGTCCTGGTCCCCGAGGTCCCCGCCTCCATCCCTGGGCGGGCCTCTTCACCTTCTTGGCTCCCGCTGGCCCAGCGCCGCCTGCCCACGCCCTGCGGCCCCGGCCCCGGGCCCAGTCCCCCGGCAGCGGCTCACCGGACTTGACGGAGCAATGCACGTGGGCCTTGGACTCGTAATACACCCAGTCGAAGCCGGCCTCCACTGCCAAGCGCGCTAGCAGTCCGTACTTATTGCGGTCGCGGTCCGACGTGGTGATGTCCACCGCGCGGCCTTCGTAATGCAGCGACTCCTCCGAGTGGTGACCGTCCTCGTCCCAGCCCTCGGTCACCCGTAGCTTCACTCCGGGCCACTGGTTCATCACCGAGATGGCCAGCGAGTTCAGGCGGTCCTTGCAGCGCTGCGGGAGGGGAGGGGACAGAGTTGGGGGAGGGGCTGGCCCGTGTGCAGGTGAGCGCGCAGCCCCGCCCCTTACTCTCCTACCGCACTCGCTGGAGCTTGGAAACCGGGGAGGGTACTCTGTCCTTCTCTCTTAGGAACAGAGAACCCTAAAGTGCTTCCTTCCATTCTAGCATCCCCTGACCCCACCGGGATCTGGACCGCGCAGTGGCGCCACAAATCTGGAAGGCGCGTCCATCCGCTCACCCGTGGGGGCCTGTCTCTAAACTCTCTCTCTCTCTTCTTGGAGTTACTGCACCTTTTGAGCGCCGGGCCCTTCTGTCTCACCAGGAGACCAGCGGGGGACCGCCTGCTGCCTGGAAGGTAAACGACGTACCGGAGCTGACTTGCCTGAGGCCGGCCTGCTAGGCGTGCAAGGCTCGAGGTGCCCAGTAGGTGTCACCGTAGCCCCAGGGCTGAGGCCCGCGAAGCGGCCTGGGCGCGGCAGGTGCGGAGCGCCTCGGCAGCCTGGGGGGTGTGTTGGAGGGGAATCCCAAGCCTGCCGGGATTCCTCGGCGCCAAGAGGCATTCCCGCTGGGACCCTCACGATCCCAAACCGGCCACGCCCGCTCCCGGGAAGCGGCAGCCAGGGAACCAGAGCTGGTGATCGGCTAGCGCCTGACCTGGCCAGATGGAGGACCACGTGGCTTGTCTCCCGCTGCGAGGGGTGGGCTCTGGGTTGATAAAGGCCAAGCAGCGTTCTCCCTGTGTCAAGAGCACTCAGTACCCCTGCGCCGCCCCTATCTGGGAAAGGACCCGAGAAACGGAGCGTTTGATCTCGGGGTGCCCACTTCATGCTCCGCCTCCCATGAAGTGGAAGACGAACCGCGCTGCGGGGAGGACGGTAGAGACCATCGTCTGCGCTGGCTCTCTTCGTACCTGGAGCCTGAGGAACCCCGCAGCTGACTGAGGAGAGGAGCCTGGGAAGAGGGGTCCTTCCACAGTCCTTGACTCTGAGGTGCCAGGAGCTGCCAGGTGTGGGCAGCCCACCTCTCAACCTACTCCACCCCTCAGAGCCGAGGGTCCCCACAGACCCTTGGACTCGGTCTCCCAGGAGCCAACAGCGGCTAAAACCCAAGGCCCCGTCGGTCCTCCGAGGCTGCAGTCTAGCTGGGGGCGCTCACTGCCCCCAGAGGGAGCTCCGCGTGCTCCTGGCCGCCAGGCTTCTAGCCACCCACCTATGTCTGTCCCGCGGCCCCTGCTCCCCGCCCCTCTTCCCTCACCCCACCCCTCCCCTACTCGGGTCCAGAGCCCGGGCACGCGCTGTCAATGATTGCCCAGTCCGTGGCCCGGATCCTTATCTGCATTCCTCGGCGCACGGCCCGGCCCAGCCACCAGTCAACCTTCGCCCGACACCGCGGGCCAGCCCCAGCGCCTGGGCGCGTGCTGCGGGCCGTGGTCTAACTGCCCTCCCCAAAGCATCTAGAAAGCAGGCTGCATACGTGCAGTGGAAGCCCACCGAGGAAGGGGACCTAGGTCCCCTTCCCTCGAACTCGGCCTCAAGGAAGAAAGTGTGCTCCCCGCCCCGCCACCCCCACCCTTCCCCCAGGTCCTTGGGTTGAGCGCGCCTCCTGTTCGGAGCACTTAGGACTAGCCGGCACCCCAGCCCCTCTCTTTCAATCTATCCACAGTACCAAACCCAGGGATTCCCCCAAGTTCGGTCCCAGAGCCCGGCTGCCCGGCACCCCTACCCTTCAACTGCAGCTGCGCCGCTCGGCTCTGGGGACAGACACGTGGGCTCCCCTGCAAGATCCCTTCCCTACCTCCGCCTCCTGGCTCTACCATTGCCCGCTGTTCCTTTAACCCAGACCCCGGAGCGGGCCGAGCAGCGAACCGAGAGCGCGCGGGGAGGAAAGGCCAGTGGGACCCTCCACGCCCGGAGCTTCGCCTCTCGGGTTGCCGAATCGCCTCGACATGAAAGGGGCGCAGCCATGCGGAAGGTTAGGCCAGAGGGACTGGTGCATCTTGCAGGCGCGGGAGGCAGTCGGGTAGAGGTACCTCCAGGTGCCGCGTCTGACCTGAGCTGCCAGCACTCCAGGGCCGAAGGGGCCACCGCCAACCCGCTGGGCTGTGGCGCTTGGCAGAGGGGAACTCTTCTCACCGCCTCCAGCGGGCTCGGGGAATGCCAGCACTCCGCCGGGACCCCAGCCGGCCCATCTTGCCGAGAGGGGCAGGTGCCAGGGGGCGTGCCAGCCAGTCAAGGAAAGGTGCCAGGGGGCGGGTAGGGCCGGGCAGGTGGCGGTGCTTCGGCGGCGGCGCCCTGCGAGGGCGGGTCGCGCTCACCTGGGTCATGAGGCGGTCGGCGCCGGTGTTCTCCTCGTCCTTGAAGATGATGTCTGGATTGTAGTTGGGGGTGAGCTCCTTGAAGCGCTCGGAGCTGCGCGCGATCTTGCCTTCATAGCGGCCGCTGGCGCCCAGGGTCTTCTCGGGCACGTTGGGGCTGAACTGCTTATACGCGAGCGGCACGAGCTTGCGCGGCGGCCGCCGGCGGCTGCCCACCACCCGGCCCGGCCCGCAGCCCCGCGCCGCCGGCACCAGCAGCAGCAGCAGCAGCAGGAGCAGGCAGAACCGCAGGCGGGGCCGGAGCCGGGCGGGAGACATGGCCGGGGAGCCCCGAGGAGCGGCGGGCGAGGACGCCTGGTGGGCTGATGGGTGGACGAGTAGACCGGAGCGCTGCGGGGGCTCAGGCGTCCGGGTGGCTCCTGGGGGCTCCAGGTGGGGGCGCCATGGGCTGCGCGGCGCGGCGCACGGCCGGCGGGACTCAGGTGCGGGGCGGGGGCCCGGGGCCCTGGCTGGTGGCGACGCGCTGTCCCCCTCGGCGCCTCGACTCTGAGCTGCCCGGCTCGCCGGCCGCCAATAAATAGGCCGGCCCGTTTGTTTTGGCAACGCGGCGGCGGCGGGGGGCGGCGGGCGGCGGGGCTGCGGGCCGCCGGGCTGGGCTGGGCTGGCCGGGCCGGCCGGCTGGCGGGCCCCGCGGTTAGCACCCCGGCCCCGCGGTCAGGCGGCTGGGGCGGAGCGGGAGCTGCTGCCGTCTGCGGCGCAGCCCGGGGCCGAGTGAGAGGGGAAATGGAAGAGATCCGGGCTCGGGCCCCGCGCAGACCGCACCCTACCCATGTCCCTGCCTCCTGCGCGCTCGACAGCAAACCTGCGGCAAGGGCAGCGCAGCCTCCTCCCCCTCGGGCGGGCGGCCCCGGCACTAGCCAGCCCTCGTTCCGCTCGCTCCTCCGTCGTGCGTCTGCCCGCCCCTGCCCTCTGCGCCCCCCGCACTGCCTGAGTGTGCTCTCCCCGCCCGGACGCGCCCCACCCGGCCTTGGCCTCGCCTCTGGGCTCCCCGCGGCTCCGGGGTGCCCCGCCAGGCGCAAACCTCCAGTACAGGAGCTGCCGCCCCCACGGAGACCGCAACCCACGGCGCGGCCGGACGCGAGGGGTGGGGGACAGTGGCCGGACCGCATAGCCGCCTACGGTGTCCCCTGCGGGGAAGTAAACCCAAAAGGCAGGAGGCCGCTGGTAACCTGGTGCCCCACCCTGGCCCGGGGAGGCGCGCCCTCTCAGCTTGGTGGAGCTGAATTCTGTATCAACCCGGTGCGAAGCTGGGAGTGGGGCATCCAGCCTCATGACGAGTCAGATGGAGGACGAGGTGGACGTGAAAACATTGCTGAAAGGAGCAAAGTGAAGTTGCGGAGGCATAGGCCAAGGTGTAGAGAACAGCATCCTAAATAGTGACATCAACGGAATAAGGAATCCTGACTGGCTGCCGCCGGCACAAGGGAGCTGCTAAATAATTACTCTCTCGGTTCTATTTCACAAATGAAAAAGAACAGAGAATGAGTGATGGCAGCTAGAGATGTAAGCATGGATAGTGTGTGTATCTTAATAGGATATTCAGGAAGGCTGAATGAATTAGGATTCATTCTGTTAAAACGAGAAAAGGCAAGTGTGTTAAAAAACAAACACCACTACAACAAATTACCTGATTTGGTTGCAATATTTTCTACAAATTTAATAGAGATAGAAATAAAAGGGTGAGAAAAGTTTAAAAATTCTCATTTCAAGAATATTAATACTGCTTATGTGTTTGATAAATGGAAGCTTT
This sequence comes from Bos taurus, assembly GCF_002263795.3. NCBI lineage: Eukaryota > Metazoa > Chordata > Mammalia > Artiodactyla > Bovidae > Bos > Bos taurus. The sequence continues at coordinate 107,008,611 of NC_037329.1, forward strand.
TAGATATTATTATACAAGCATTCTGCTTGCATTATCTAATTTAAATCTACAATTCCAAATGCGTTAGTATCCTCCCCATTTTACAAATGAAGATTTTGCAGTTCTAAGAAGAAAAGCAACTTGCTCCTGGCAGAAGGATTCAAACCCCAGTCCCACTCCAGCAGGACCTGCACCAGCTGACCCCAGAGCCCCAGTGCCCACCCAGCAGACTGGCTCTCTGGGCAGCACTCACTCACCCAGTTCAGTCTGAGTTTGGGACGTTGGTAGCTTTTCACAGATATACTCACATTTTCTCTTAATCAATTTTGTAAATACAAATTCAGAATCGGAAGGGACTCAAAACAGAATGTTTAATCCAAGCCCTTCGTAATATAGAAGGGGAAACTGAGGCCCACAGGAGGGGTATTTAGGATGGCTCCACCAGGGTGATGGGGGTCGTTTCCTTGGCTTCCCTTGGCTTCCCTTGGCTTGTGCCTCCTCCCCACACCCTGTGCTCGCCCTTCTATTTGCATTCAGATTCCGTGTCACAGATTACTTGCCAGTGACAGGTTACTCTAACATTGCTTCTTTTCTTTGAAAGCCTTCAAAATGCTTTAACATGTGAGTTCCCGGGTTCAAGAACCCAGCCCCCCAATCCTGTTCAGATTTCTGGGGTGCACTACTCAGCCAGGTCGGTACCTTTCCCAATCCAGACAAACAGGGGCTAATCCCATAGGTTTCCATGGTCGCCTATCCTAGATCACCTATCCTGGATCAAACTACATTCAGTTCAGTTCAGTTCAGTTCAGTCGCTCAGTCGTGTCCAACTCTTTGCAACCCCATGAATCGCAGCACGCCAGGCCTCCCTGTCCATCACTAACTCCCGGAGTTCACTCAGACTCACGTCCATCGAGTCAGTGATGCCATCCAGCCATCTCAGCACCACATAAATAATTCCTATGTGACACTGATCAGATCTTACCCAGGGATCTGTATTCAACAGGATCACAGCTTAAGAGAAGAAATGAGAGGAATGGCAGCATTAATAAGTGGTTATAAGGTAGAACCTCTAAGAGAAGCTTAAAGAAACTTTTTCACTTGGAGAAAAGAAGATTGAAACTGAATTTAACAACTCTTCAAGACCATGCATATGGGATAATAAGCAGGATAATGGCCCTAATCTCTAAGGGCAGAAAACATTTAGGAAAGGAGTTGAATTTTCATTAGAGATGAAGGGAGAAAGATCTAATTTAGGGCAAAACTTCTCTTAAAAATTGTTATAAAACACCTGATTCCTAGTACTTATCCACGGGAAATACATAGGAATGCTCATATATGTGTGTACAAGACAGTGGTGGGGCTTAGGGCCACCCCGTTAGGGAATCATCTACCCCGTGCAAGCTAGTATAATAGGCCCAAAAGGACAGAAAATGCAAACAGACAAATAGAAGAGACAGTTGTTGTCCTCAAGGTATTTACTATTCAACCTCAAAGGTAAATCATGAAAATAAAAGGCAATCAAAGCCATGAATGCCACTCATAAACAAGGACAGAATAATGCATTCTAAATTAGATAGGTTAATAGATAAGATGAACTTGATCTAGAAGAATATGGAATTAAGAAACGACTGGTCTAGGGTTAGACCTCTTGGAAGAAATCAGGGTTTTTTTTTTTAATTTAATTAATTAATTTATGGCTATAATGGATCTTTGTTGCTGGCCCAGGCTTTCTCTAGTTGCAGCACTTGGGTTTCTCACTAGTTGCATCTCCAGGGCTCTAGGGCGAAAGGACTCAGTAGTTGTGGCACATGGGCTGAGTTGCCCCTGCAGCATGTGGAATCTTCCCAGACCAGGGATAGAACACACGTCCTCAGCACTAGCAGGTGGATTCTTAACCAGTGGACCACCAGGGAAATCCAGAAATCAGTTTTGAAGGAGAGGAAGGAATGACTGAAAGGAATGAAGAGGACATTCAGGAAAGGGCAGTGGCTCTTGTGATCATGAAGAGCCAAGTTGGATGACCTAGTAAAAGGGGGGGAGCCCGAATATTATCTGATGTGATCTCCTCGCTCAAACCTTATGATGTATACACAACCATCTTCATTTTATGAATGAGGAGCTGAGGTTCAGAGTTTGTGAGGGAGCTGGAAGGGCAGGAGTTGGAATCCAGGCCTGCTTGCATGCATGTGTGCATGCTCAGTCGTGTCCAACTCTTTCCAACCGCATGGGCTGTAGCCCACCAGGCTCCTCTGTCCATGGGATTTTCCACAAGAATGCTGGAGCAGATTGCCATTTTCTCCTCCAGGGGCTCTTCCTGACCCTGGGACCAAACCCATGTCTCCTGCATTGCAGGTAGATTCTTTACTGCTGAGCCATCAGGGAAGACTCCATAATAATCCAGCTTCTTGGTGAGTAATTCTTAAGGCAAGCATGCTGGGCTGTTAACCTCTGTTCAAGTCAATGGTTTTTCTCTCTAAATTCAGGAGACTCTTGTTATCTTCATCTTGGGCTTTTAGGCTTCATACTTCTCTTTGACTAATCATTTCCCCAACTGGTTGGCATCAGCCTGACTCCTATGGTTGATTTTTTGAAGAGGTTAGCAACTCCACCAAATTTCACCCATATGCAGGAAGGAAAGAAGCATGCCTGTCTTTCAAGCTTCTGATCAGGGCAGGACACATTTGGAGATTCAATTAGAGCCACTCAAAACTAACAATGCTATGAATACTGGCCATTGATTAAAAATGGGAATGTCAAGTTACCTTTGCCCTAACAATAAGCTCATTACAAGGCACTTCAGAGAAATTCAAGCTCTAAAGACCTTGCTTTGATGACTTTGACAGGGTAGGAAAAAGTAGCAGAATTAGTTACAAAGAGTATTTTCCCTTCAAGTCAGAGACTAAAGGCTGTGGGAAACTTTTATAAACAGAAAGACCTTTGCAGACAGAAAGACACACATATATAAATATATTTCTGAATATGGATAATAACATGTTTACTGATTAATGAGCTTTATTTCCATCCCAGTGTCTCTATTTGGAAGAAATTAGTTGCTTAAAGAGACTCTTGGAATATACTAGTTCAGTGAATGTTCAGTAAAGGGGGCAGGGTTCTACTCTTAATACTCAAGCAACACTCCTGACACACCTGTCAGCTTTCTGTATTAGTTCACTCACACTCAGCTGTCTCTCTTGGTCAAGATAGCACCCTAGGGATGCCTGACATATAGCCAAGGGTCGATAGCCAAAGAAAGAAAGAAGGTATACAGCCACTTGCATTTTAATAACTTGTATTCTTAGTTTCTGCAAAATGACAAATTCATTCTGTTATGGTTATAGCTAACAAAATGGTATTTAACTCCCACTCTCACCTTATGACTGGGTTTCCTTGATGGGCTCAGAGGTAAAGAATCTGCCTGCAATGAAAGAAACTCCAGAAGATTCGGGTTTGATCCCTGGGTTGGAAAGATTCCCCAGGAGGAAGATGGTGGAGGAAATGGCAACCCACTCCAATTTTCTTGCTTGGGGAATTTCATGGACAGAGGGTCCTGGTGGGCTAGAGTCCATGGGGTCACAAAAGAGTCAGACACATCTGAGCATACACACATATGCGTACTTTTATTTAGTACACATTCAGTACTCATTTTCCAATTTCCTCGCCTTGGTTGCCCCAAACAAAAATGATTACATTCATTGATATCCACAGATTTATAAAACCACTTCAAGATACTGCTGATGTGGAGGTGGGGGTGTGTGTGTGGGGGGGATGGGTGAGTGTGATAATCCTTCATATATTGACTCAACAAGTGTTTCTGAGAACCTACTAAATGCCAGACACTGTGTCAAGTACTCAAGATGTGAGAAAAAAAAAAAAAGATTCCTGTCCTTATGGAGCTTTATTCTAGTTGGGAGGCACCAGGGGGACAAAAATAAATACAGAAATGAACAAAATATGACTATATATAAAATAAACAAACAACAAGGTCCTATTGCATAGCACCAGGAACTATATTAAATATCTTGTAATAACCTATAGTGGAAAAGAATATGAAAAAAATCACTTTTCTGTACACCAGAAACGAACACAACATTATAAGCCAATTATACCTCAATAAAAATAAATAAATAAAAGTTAAAAAAATATATATAATGTGTTAGAAAGGAATAAGGACTATGAACACAAAACCTGAAACAGGGTGAAAGGTTGCGAATACAGCCAGCCTGTGGGCAGCCATCCAAGGTCAGGAGGCAGGTGACACTGTTAAGCAGGGTAGTCAGTGGAGGACTCATTGAAAAGGTGTGATTTAAGCCCAGACCTGAAGGGGGTGAGGATTTCAAGCAGATACCTAAGGGAAGAGAATTTCTGGCAGAGAGAAATGCAAAGAACTAAAGCCCTCAGGTGTTTGCATATTAGAGAAATAACAAGGAGACCAGTATGATCAAAGATGAAGCAAGCTGGTGAATTCCCCAGTGGTACAATATTTAGGACTCAGCGCTGTCACTGCTGAGGACTTGAGTTCCATCCTGGTCAAGGAACTAAGATCCCATAAGCTATGTGGCATGCTGTACCTCCCCGCCCCCAAAAAAAGAAGCAAGGGGGCAATGGAGTGAATAAGGTTGACTTTCTGATCACAAGGGTGTTTTTCAAACATTTTACGAAGCTCAGAGTGAAGATAACTGACCCTTTAAAAGAATTTATGTCATGTAACTATAGACACAAGATAATTAAGTAAAAGGAGTGATAAAACAGGATTTATCCATAAATTTAAAAAATTTTAAAAAGAGAAACATAGTCATGGCTGTTACTTTCTACCACACACTCTTGAAAAACTTTGGCGGGAAAAAAACTGTGCTTTAAATATCATCTTTGGCCTGCAGACTTCTTGAGAGCAGAAGATAAGTCTTTGTGGCAAAATACAGCACATAGCGTAGTACCCCCATTGCTGACAGTGCTGGTGAATGAGCATTCAAATATATGTGAGTTAATACACATCTAAGTATTCCTGTTTCTCGTTGAATATGGGTTTTTGTATCTCATTCCCAACACAGTTCCAACAAACCCATGCCATGCCTTTGAATTCCTTTGCAGTGATCTGGAATGTTCCTGTTGGACTTTCTCATTTTGCAATTCAAGTCTCTGTGCAGTATAACCACCTTGGTTCCTTACATATCCCTTCCTGGCCAGGAGTACAGCATTCTTTAGAGATTCCACGGGGGCTCTTTCTTCACATTGAATTCTTCCCACTAGTTACCCAAGCTTCTTAATGGTTGAAATGTTTTCTGTCATATTTAAATGATTTTGATATCAGTTTCATACCTGCTTCCATTCCATTTGATGACTACCATGAAGGTATTTTTGAGATTCCTACCCAGAAGCATACACATCTTTTAGATTCTCAGTCCCAGGAGGTATTTTCCAGATGTCTTTCTGGTGGGAAACTCAGCTCCCACCTGTTGTCCCTGCTTTAAAATGGCTTTGATAAATGACCTACAGGAGCCATGCTTGTCCCTGAATCATCACATAGCACCCCAGGTGGGAAAAATCAAGCTTCTCTGCTGTTGCTCCATCCCTGCCCTATGTGAAGAGACTGCACGCTCCGTCGCTTCAGTGGTGTCCAACTCTTTGCAACCCTATGGACTATAGCCTGCCAGGCTCCTCTGTCCATGGGATTCTCCAGGCAATGATACAAGATGGGTTGCCATGCCCTCCTCCAGGGGATTTTCCCAACCCAGGGATTGAACCCATGTCTTCTGCATTGCAGGCAGATTCTTTACCCACCTGGGAAGCCTATATGAAGAAATTAAGTACAGGCACAGTTCTGCTATTTCATTCTTCAAGTCCTAAGAACATATGTACATTTTGACCGTTCAACAGTCTGCGGTGTGGAACTGGGGCCTCACTCTACTTCACTGGTGACACCTCCGAAAGCAGCGTGGTGGCACCTTGTGCCCAGTGCATCCTGGGTGCATGAGAGCCAAGTACCAACTCAAAGTTGGCCACTTCACAAGCTGGGTGTCCTAGAACCTACAAGAGGAACGTCCTCTGCCTTGTCCTGAACGTAGCACCATGTTCATTTGTGCCCTTTAGCACAGCCAGACATTGCATCTTTTTCTTTTTTTCAAAATGCCATTGTACAGCTCACCTATTTCCTGTCTTGCTATTCTAATTATATAAATTACCCTGCCACAGTTAACTCATACTTATTAAAGAGCTACATAATGGACATTACTACTACTAGAAAACCACTCAAGTTGGGATATCAGTACCACCTTCATACACCACCACAGTATAACTTATATTGCTCTTTTATCAGGTTACTAATGAAACAGAAATGTTTATTACCAGCTCTCTCTCCCCCAACCAGTGCCTTTCTATTCCCTATATGCGACCTACGACCAACTGGCATTTCTTTGTGCCCTGGAAGCGCCAGGCAGCAGTAACAGATGAAATCGGCAGTCTTTTCTTCTCATCTGGCAGGAGTCTTTTTTCTGTCTTGAGTAAAGGCTCTCTTTACCACCCAGGATTCCTAGCAGTACTGTTCTTAACCCCAGAACACACATCCAGACCCTGCTGGGGGGTGGGGGGTTTCCCCACAAGTAGAAACTCATTTCACCACCCCCTCCTCACTCTTCAAGGCCTGGAGGTGGGGCAGCAGGGAGGCAGGATGGAGTGCCAGTCAAGAGGATTACCCTTCCCCTACTCCATCCTCTCTTCTCCTGTCACCCATTTCTGACCGGCTGTCGATCCTATCAGGGGTCCATAAAGCCAGGAGGACTCTGGCCCAGGAGAGGGAGGTAGGGGTTAGGCAAACAGGCCAGGGAGGCAGCTGGTTGAAATTTAACCACAATATTCTTGGTCTCTATTGTTTTGAGTGAGGCCCAATATTTCCACAGCAGGATTATGGGATCTGATTAACCACGTTAGACAACAATGCTGAGCTGGGATGGGCTTCCCCTTCCAGCTGCCAATATGAAAAAGTAAATACAACACCCAGGTTTCCGAAGGGACTCCCAGCAGCCCCCCAGACCTTACTCCCCAGTTCTGACCCCAAAGTGAGGTGGGGGGTAGGAAGAGTGTGACACTGCATACTCCCCTAAACCCTGGCCCCCAGCCCAGCAGGACGAGTAACCTGGCACAGTATGCCCAGGTGAGTCAATGGCTGTGCGCTCCCCACACCCTGCAGTTCTTCCAGCGCTTCTTCCGGGTTCCCCTAGGCTGGCCCAGATTCTCAGGAACCCATGAGAGTTAGGTGCTGAGAGGCTAGCACTCACGCAGAGGGTCCAGAAGTGTAGAAAGCACACAAAATCAGTTGGATTCCAGGACAGAGAGACTGAGAGCAGGTAGGATTCCACAGCTAAGAGGCTGAGCCTTTTCTAGAATGTTTTGGTGCTACCTCATGACTTCCCAAGAGACAGGGTAGAAAAGAGACCTCAGAATTGAGGGAAAGCGTTGAGGCCACCATAAACAAAGTCTCAGGAGACAGTATTCCTTGATGGGTCTGGGCGGGGAGACAGAGGATACTACTTCACACCCTCCCCTCTCTGAATGTTTCCCCTCAGGGTGGGATCTTCTGAAGCTCTGTCCAAGAGAACCTGGAAGAAAGTTAGAGCATTAAGAAGCCCTTGACAAGAATACCTGTGGCAACTCATAGGAGGGCACAGCAGCTGGGGAAAACCCTCCCTCCACAATGTGGGCTCCCTTAATCTGGCATTTCTCTGCATCTAAGTGCCTAGCAGAATCCACTACAATTCTACAAGTCCCTGCATTTACTCATGTTGGTAACAGGGACTAGGAAGCAAAGGTCTTGAGCTCTGAGTCTGGTGGCTTCCTTGTAGAAAGTCACTTGCTCCTTTTGAACTATTTCTTCTTCAGGAAAATTAAAAGACAGAAAAATACTTCTGGGTAGAGCTCAGAAAAGCATATCATGATTGCATGAAAACCCAGTTAACAAAAAGCGGCACCCTTTAGTAGTGTAATACCAGCACAGTGCTATTTTTTGAGTTAGCATTAAAAACTGACCCTGTTCTCAAACTGATACTCTTGAGTATAACCCAGTGTAAGGATGGAAACAAAAAGCCCATAGGAAATGTGTATATAAATGCCGATTATGTTAATAGCACAGTGAGGAGGTGGCAAGAACAGATAAAATGAGCGTACCACGTCACGAGGAAGGTTAATTAAGAGGATTTTAGGTTTCCCCAATACTCTGTGGAGCAAATCCCCTTAGCTTTGTAAATAGGAGGAAATGAAGGACAGAATAATTGAGAAGAAGGAAATGCCCCTGATGACAATGTCAAGTGTTAGTTGCTCAGTCATGTCCAACTCATTGTGATCCCATGGACTGTAGCCCGCCAGGGTCCTCTACCCATGGGATTCTCCAGGCAAGAATACTGTCAAGAACGAGACCAAATCTAGGTGGCACGGCCTTTCCCATTCCCATTCCCACCACCTCTGTAGAGAATGAGACCCAGGCTCCTGCTTATCTCCCAGCCGACCAGGGAGGAGGAGGTCAGGAGGTTTATGTGAACAGGAAGGCAAGAAAAGGGAGTTCAAATGGACCACAGGACAAAATTTAAAAAGCATTGTGCTGAATGTTCAGGAGACTTGAGCATCTCTTCCTCCCCCAAGTGCTCCTTGAAGGTGAACCACATCAGACCTGTGGAAGGATACAGTCCAAGAGGAACAGATTCTTTCCAGTCCAGAGTACAGGAGCTCAGATCTCACTCTCTGCCACCTTACACCCTAGGGACTCTGGGATTCAGTGGGCAGAGACTAGAAGCTCCTTCCTTCCTTTTCCCTAACTTTACTACCCTATGGAGACCCTTCTTTGATTTGGAGGTCCACCTTATACCCTAGGGACTCCGGGATTCAGTGGGCAGAGACTAGAAGCTCCTACTTCCCTTTTCCCTAACTTTACTACCCTTTGGAGACCCTCTTTGATCTGGAGGTCCACCTTACACTCTAGGGACTCTGGGATTCAGTGGGCAGAGACTAGAAGCTCCTTCCTCCCTTTTCCCTAACTTTACTACCCTTTGGAGACCCTCTTTGATCTGGAGGTTGGTTGAACGGTGACAGAACAGAGAATGACCCTCGTGGGGTTTTCCGGGTTCTGGCTTGGGCTCTGCCTTTGGGGGGCTGCTGGGGAAGCCCTCAGTGAAGCCGGAGGGGAGGAGGTGCTGCCCAGCTGCAGTGCTAAGGGATGAAGATTTGTCTTCCAGCAAAGAGCTGGTCTGCCTGGGCTGACTGTGGGGGAGGGGTGAACCACCAGCAAGGCCAAGAAGGCCTTGCAGCCTAGGTGGCGCTATTTCTCTACTTTTTAGCTCAAGTTCCTGCAGGAACTTCCTCGAGGTCTCTAGTCCTGCTCCTGGTTTGCTGGCTTGCTGCTGTAAACCACCTTATATTATTTTTTTTTCTAAAAATACTCCAAAGCAATTGAAAGAGTCCCTTCTCCCACCAGCCAGCCCTGGCCCCAGCCCCGGCCCCGGGGAGCGGGCGGGTAGGCGGGGAGGTGGGCCACTGCTTTATTAAACACAGGGAAAACTAATATTTACGGAATAAAATTTATGGAGCAGCCACGAGAATTCGACCCTTTTATGTGCATGCGGAGTGGGGGTTGGGCCAGGCTGGGGGCCTCAGGGAGGGGCCCAAGCCAGGGGGCAGGGCTGGAATACAGCCTGGCTAGGCCAATTTGTCAAGGCAGGGGTTTCCCTGGAGTTGCCCTGGGATGAAAGATTTTCAAACACCACCCCTTGCTTTGGGGGGCAAGGGCTTCAGGGCAAGAATGCCCGAGGCAGAGCCGCGGGGAGCAATGTTTCTCCTAAGGATGTGCCTTTGGGCAATAGTCCCATGGGGGCAGCAAGCTTTGGGGATACAAAGGGCAGTGGGCAGGGAAGTCATTAGGCATATTCTCATTTAACCTTTTTAAAAAGTTACACATTCTTTTGAGAATATGAAAAAAAAAATGCTCTTAGGATTTTATTTATAATTTTAGGGGATTCACAAGCCCCTGATCCCCACTCTGATTAAAAAATGCCTTCTCTTGAGACTGTGCTTTTAGGGCAGAGGGATTACCTAGCGTGAAGAACCCTTATTTTCTTCCAGTTTGCTGGGGAAGTCTCTCCATTTTCCATGTGGTCTCATACCTTGAAATCTGTCTATCTATACTATGCCAAGGGAAACTAAACAACACAGTGAGTCATCTGATAGATTGTTTTTACATAGTTCCCTATGTACTTCAATGACAGTCACCACCAGGGCACAGACGGGGGCACTGGCCTAGAGGTAAAGAAACTTATCAGCAGCAACTGGGAATGACCATGGTGGAGCTCTCAGACTCTGCCAGCAGGTGAAGGCCTGGGGTAAGTCCTGGAGTCTGCCAAGGCTCCTCTCTTGAAGAGCTAATATGCTTAGTCGCTCAGTCAGGTCCACTCTTTGCAGTCCCATGGACTGTGGCCTGCCAGTCACCTCTGTCCATGGGATTTTTTTTTCCCCCCCAGGCAATAATACTGGAGTGGGTTGCCATTTCCTACTCTAAGGGATCCTCCCAACCGAGGAATCGAACCTGCGTCTTCTGCCATGCAGGCAGATTCTTTACCACTGAGCCATTGGGAAAGCCCTGAAGAGCTAACTGGGAGTGGTAAGAATATCCTCTTAAAAACAGGCAGGGTCATGGGAAAAGAATGGTCACAGCTGAAGACAGAAAAGAATGACTTTACATCCTTCCTGGAAAATGTTTTCAGTGAGGTATATAATAATGCAGTTCAGAACTCAGCAGTCTGGGCTCAAATTCTGGCTGCTACTTATTAGCTGTGTGACCTCTCATAGGGGAGTTTCCCAGGTGGCACAAATTCAAAAGAACCCACCTGCCAATGCAGGAGAAAAGAGAGACGCAGGTTGGATCCCTGGGTTGGGAAGATCCCCTGGAGAAGGAAATAGCAACCCACTCCAGTATTCTTGCCTGGGAACTTATGGACAGAGGAGCCTGGCAGGCCACAGTCTATGCGGTCACAAGAGTCAGACACACACACTAAACCACCACTGCCACTTAGCAGAGTGGCTGGTACTCATGAACTGCTCAGTAGCTGGTAACTGTTTGTTGCTGTTATTATAATCATCATTACTTTCTTATTACTTGGATGGTCCTCTTCCTCCCAAGACTTGACCTGGGGACAGAAACTCCAGTGCTATGTGCTTCTCTCTCAGTGCCAAGAGAGACCATGTGACTGAGGAGCCTTTGACCATCATAAGCAAATAAACCAGAAAAGGCCTCTGTGGGTTCTGCCCCGACCCCTTCCTCTACCTAACAGCTCCCAGTGAACGCCTGAGTTCTACTCTCCTTCCTGTCTCTCCAAGGTAAAGATTCAGATGGTATTACCCATAGAGGAAAACCTAGTAGAAGGCCAAGGAGCTTTACGAATGCTGGTCTGTTAAATCCTTTTTTTGGCTGAGCCATGCAGCTTGTGGAATCTTAGTTCCCTGACCAGGGATTGAACCTGGGGTTGTGGCAGTAAAAGCACGTAGTCCTAACCACTGAACCACCAGGGAAGTTCCAAATTTTGCTAGATTTGTCCAAAAAATTGACCTTATAACTGAGAAAGTCTATTTCATACAGGCTTTATATCTTTTCCTGCTAAGCACTATTCATTCCATAAGTCAATTCTGTTGGTCCCAGAGAACTGTGGCCATTTCCTATTCCCACTCATCTTATCTTTTCTAGTTCTTCTATTTACTCTGCCATCTGAAGTGAAGGATGGGAGAGCAAAATTCTTTTTTCTCCCACTCCAGGAAACTAACTTGGCCCTAGGGCTCACAGTTCTTTGTCATTTCAATCCCATGTTGTGCTGTAACCTGTTGTCTATGCCTCAGAAACAGATTAAAAAATACCCCATATCAAGCTGGACCAAGAAGCACAGAAGCCATAGGGCACAAGACTATGGAAAGAGGTTTCAAGATCAGTGCTCCCCAATGGAGGCTTAGCACAAGCCACAGAAGAGAAGCATAAAAAGAATCCTGAAGGATTGGACAAGGGCCTTGACTTCATCCAGAGACATCAGTGGGCTGGGATCCAGTAATGGGTTGGTTATATGTTCCACAGGTAAGCAATCTCAAAAGCAGGAGTGTGAGCGCTTTTTATTCTGTGCTAGAGAAAACAGTGTCTCTGAGGAGCATCTGGGAGTAGCTAAGGACTCTAGACAGGCAAGACTTCCTTAGTATGTTGTGCCTTTTTGCTGACCTGCCCCATATACCTAAAATCCATGGTAGATCCTAAGTCTAGAGAACCTTCCCTGAAAGAAAGGAGGGTGTAGGATTCCCAGAAACTGTCTTCCACTCAGACAAGGAAGGCCAGTGCCCAATGGATTGGAGCCAGGATTCCCTTGTTAACAGTAGCCATGCCTGTCAACATGAGCTTCAGTTATCTGACCCTTACGGTGGAGTCTCTGACTGTATAACTCTGTGTCAAAGATGCTGCCGCCACAAGGCGCTCCTTCCAAGGTAACACTAGGAAACTACTCTCCGAGTCCATCCTCAGCAGTTGAGATGGTGACAAGTTAACTGAAAAGCCCCCTTAGCTTCTTCCTCTTGACTTTCAACAGCTGAGGTTTCTGCATAGGGCCTGAAGAGACCTAGAAAAAAAAAGGAATCCAAGTTAATAGCGGTTTTGAACAGTTGCACTTAAGTTAGGAAAAGAATTTCCTTGCTCCCATGGCTCTGGCTAAGAAGGGGGTTTTGATGTCCATGTCAGGCTGTGAATGCGATGGAAGTCTATGAATGAGAGGCACACCGCATCCCTTTTCCCCTAGGGAAAAACTTTATAGACCATCACTGGAAGTGCAATAAGGCTGAAAGGGTGCCAAGGTCCATCATTCAGAAGAACTGCAGAGAGACGACAGCAAGGGAACATGGAAAAGACCATGACTCTCCATCTAGAAATCCACAATCCACAATTTGGACGCCAGGTCACAAATATCCCCCCATGTTGGGTTAAGGCAGGGTCAACTAGGTGACAATTCCAGGGACCACCAGCTTGGGAGCTATGGATGCAGATTCTCCCAACTCTTTTTTTTTTTTTTTTTATTCGTTTATCTGGCCGTGCAAGGTCTTAGTTGCGGCACATGGGGTCTTCAGTCTTCACTGCGGCACAGAGGATCTTTAGCTGCAGCCTGTGGAATCTTTTAGTTACAGTGAGTGGGGTCTTCAGTTGCAGCATGCAAACTCTCAGCCGCAGCATGTAGATCTAGTTATCTGATCAGGGATCTAACCTGGGCCCCCTGCATTAGGAGTGAGAAGTCTTAGCCACTGGCCCACCAGGAAATTCCCCAGACACTCTCAACTCCTGAAATGCTATCTAGGAAGCTGCTCATGACTTACTGTGGGCTCTGTCTCAGGTCCGGGGAGGGATGGTGTTGAGGAGACGGGCTCTTCTAGCTGGTTCAAACGTTGGTTATCAGTTCCCTGTGAGAAAGCACTGCTTGAGGTGTGGGGATCTCCTGAAACCAGAAAGATCAAAGGAAGATAGTGCTAAATGCCTTCTTCTTACCAGGAAGGCATTAGCATTTACAAAGCATTCTGATAAAGGCCTGGCCTTGGTTGTTGTGGTTGTTTAGTCACTAAGTCATGTCTAACTCTTTGCAACCCCGTGGACTGTAGCATCCCAGGCCCTTCTGTCCAAGCCTTGGTACTAGAATGTAAACAGACACAAATTCACTTCCAATTAACTTTTGGAAAGCTGTTTCTACTGTGAATATTCCCCAGGCCAATTGTAACCATGTAGGACAAGAGTCTCTGTGACTCAAAACAGCTAACTGTTCTCCGTATTGCCTGTCACATCTCAGGTAAGGGGATTAACTTTTTTTCCTGGTTCTCTAATTCTCCATTGGGTGGCATCACTGATTCAATGGGCATGAACTTGGGCAAACTCCAGGAGATGGTGAGGGACAGGGAAGCCCGGTGTGCTGCAGTCCATGACGTTGCGTGTGAAGAGTTGGACACAACTTGGTGACTGAACAACAACAAAATTCTCCTAGGCATGTAGACTAGTCCTAATAAAACTTTCTATAGTGATAGAATGAATACTTGTGATCTGTGTTGTTCAACCTGGTAGCCACTGGTCATATGTGGCTACTGAGCACCTGAAATGTACAAATGAGATGAGCTTTTCATTTTATTTAATTTTTATTTATTTAAATGTAAATGGTCACTATTGCCTAGAGCTACCATAATGGACAGCACAAACCTAGACCCTAAATCTAACCCCAGGGAGACCAACACCTCTAGAGCTACGTACCAGTGTCATGATGCTTCTGTCCCACCTGGATCGCTTGTCTGGTAACTGCCATATACATACTCTGCAGATTTGCGATGAAGGGTCTTCCATCACCAACACTGCATGCCTCTGGTAGTTTCTACAGGGGAGAGGAGATGCTATCATGGGTTACATGGGATTGCTAGGGAAAAACTCAATATCCCACTGGCATTAACCCCAAAAGAGTTTATATACAAAAGTTAGATCCAATATGGGGCTTCCCTAGTGGCTCAGTTCAGTTCAGTCACTCAGTCCTGTCTGACTCTTTGTAACCCCAGGGCCTGCAGCACGCCAGGCTTCCCTGTCCATCACCAACTCCCGGAGCTTGCTCAAACTCATGTCCATCAAATTGGTGATGCCATCCAACCATCTCATCCTCTGTCGTCCCCTTCTCCTTCTGCCTTCAATCTTTCCCAGCATCAGGGTCTTTGCTAATAAGTAAGTTCTTCGAATCAGGTAGCCAAAGTATTGGAGTTTCAGCATCAGCATCAGTCCTTTCAATGAACATTCAGGACTGATTTCCTTTAGGATTGACTGGTTTGATCCCCTTGCAGTCCAAGGGACTCTCAAGAGTCTTCTCCAACACCACAGTTCAAAAGCATCAATTCTTCGGTGCTCAGCTTTCTTTATAGTCCGACTTTCACATCCACACATGACTACTGGAAAAACCATAGCTTTGACTAGATGGAAATTGTCAGCAAAGCAATATCTCTGCTTTTTAATATGCTATCTAGGTTGGTTATAGCTCAGATGGTAAAGCTATGGCTTAGATGGTAAAGAATCCTCCTGCAATGCAGGAGACCAGAATTCGATCCCTGGGTCAGGAAGACCCCCTGGAGAAGGGAATGGTTACCCACTCTTCTATTCTTGCCTGCAGAATTCCACAGACAGAGGAACTTGGTGGGCTACAGTCCATGGGGTTGCGAAGAGTCGGAAATGACTGAACAACTAACACACTAGATCCAATACAGACATACATAGCCAAACCCGTTGGGACTGATATAAAGACCTCTTGGGAGGTCGTCTCTTCTGAAAGGCAACTCCAAACGAATATTTTTGTTTCTCTCAATACTTACATCTGTTATGCCTCCCCATGAATACCTCATAGGTTTGTAGGTTCTCGCCTCCAAAAGGATAACCTTTTAGAGAACGTTCTTAGAAAATCACACTCTTTAAATTATCCCTGAGTTGTAGGTTACTATATTATTTATTTATCTGGCTGCATCTGGTCTTAGTTGTCATGTGGGATCTCCCATTGTAGTGCATGGACTCTCTAGTTGTGGCGCATACCGGCTCAGCAATTGCAGTGCACAGCCTTAACTGCTGCATGCCATGTAAGATCTTAGTTCCCTGACCAGGGATGGAACCCCCATCCTCTGCATTGCAAGGAAGATTGTTAATCACTGGACCACCAAGGAAGTTCCCAGACTACTATTTTAATCAAATTTACTCTGAAACTTCTACACTGGAGAGAAAAAAGAATGAAATCAAGGAAAAGGGAAAGAGAGCAAAATGGAAATGACAGACTGAAAGACAGGAATAAATGATGGATAATGATGTTCAGTCAAAGGAGGTGGGAGAAACAAAGTTTACAAAGTTGGGAGGCTTGCCTGCCATTTTACATTACTTATGCAATCCCATTGTGCTTTACTATAATCAGTGAACTCACCATAGGGGTGATATTCTCCCCCCAGGGAGGAGCAAATTTGCTTTTGGTGGGAGGGATAAAAACATCGTACTCTTTTCATGTAATTGCACAGATACACAAACAGTACATGAACAGAGTTCTGGTATACCCACGGTATTACCATTCTCTTAGGGGAGATAATTAGGGGGAAATGTCTTAAAAGGTTCCTCTGGAAGTTGATGATGAAAAAAAGTTGAGAAACCCTGCCATAATCACACCATATTTATCTGTTTCCTTCACTATGGAAGGAACTCTGAGTTTACATTCACAGCAAAATGTTTTGCCTAGTTCAAGTTTCATACACTTGGCTGAACTGAATTTAAGTAATGGCTGAAAACTGAAGAAAGTACAATCAAAATGAGATGAAAGAGTATGGTGTCCAGTGGACCTAAACCTGGCTGTACTTTAGGATCTGGGAAAAGGCCCAGAGCCACTTCATCTGTCCTTGTGCATGCAGATTGTCACGGTTCCCAGTCAGGTGAGCAGGTCTCAAAGGAAAGCCATGCCAGCAGCTCACATGGGAATAAACCCGAGAATCTTGGATTGCCCACATCTCACATCGAGGGCACTTCTGTTGTGCTATAAAAGCATGCATTTCTGCAAACCCACGGTGGGAGAAGGATGGAAGAGAGAGTGGGAGAAGCAGTGAAGTAGTTGCTGAACCATGGTCAAGATTACACAGCTCTTTCCCCCAAGCATGGTGGTAGCTGAAAAACTGGTTGATTCCAGGAAAGATTTCTACTCCATAGATTTCTATTCCAACCCAACCTGCAAAACACTGTGTCAGTCTTGACCTTTCACTGGAAACCACAGACAGTGAATCAGGAGCTGCATGCAGACTCTGCTTCCAGCAGCAATCACACTCAGAGTGTAATGTCCTCTTCAGCAGCATTCCCTAAGGAATGAACTGAAATAGGTCATGGACCTCTGCCTCACCTCATTTTCGTTCCTAAGTTCAGCTCTCCAACCCCCAAGCCATCTGCTCCAGCAGAAATCCTCTATCCCATGGCCAGAGAGCCCTGACAGCAGAGAGACAAACAGGTGTTCTCTGTCCTCACATCTCATGTCTCTGGGATGTCCCTTCATGCTGCGCAGGAAGCATGGCCTCTCTTAGAGTCACCCACACATGGCTGGGTGGGCACTGTGCTGTCTGTACAAAAAAGCCAGCCGGAATCTAGGTAGTCCATGGGGGCATCTTCTCCTGCCCTTTCTACAGAACTAAACAGACTCATACAATTTCCAGAGTGACCTTTAACCAGTGCATGTATTTAGTCTCAAAAGAAAGGGCAAGAAATAAAAGGCCATTCAAGCTATTGCTGTCCTGGAACTAAGTCCAAATCCAGAACCTGTATCTTAGCCCTTCCTCCAACCTTCCCCTTCTCAGAGAGATCTGATCCTGCAGCTTCTGCCAAAGGTCATCCCATCTGAGTATCCCTTCTCAGAAAAGCACTAGGAAGAGAACACATATTTACTATGTGCTAGACACTGTTCTAGGGCTTCCCTGGTGGCTCAGCTGGTCAAGAATCTGTCTGTAACGCAGGAGACCCTGGTTCAATCCCTGGGTTGGGAAGATCCCCTGGAGAAGGATATGGCAACCCACTCCAGTTTTCTTGCCTGGAGAATCCCTACAGACAGAGGAGCCTGGCGGGCTACAGTCCCTGGTGTCACAAAGAGTTGGACACGACTGATCGACTAAGCACAGCACAGACACTGTTCTAAGTGTTTAAATGTTCAATCCATTTTGTCTTATTCACTGCTATCTCCCTGGCACCTAGAACAATCTGGCTCACAGGAGTGGCTCAGTAACCACGTGTGAATGAATGGACATGGTAGGCATGAGGATGACCCTACCCTGCTGAGAAGTTACTCAGTCACAGCTAGTAACTGGTGGGACAGGATTAGAATCCAGACCATGAGGCTTCAGGGCCCTCACATATAACAACTACCCTAGGGACCTCTCTGAAGCATAGAATTTCAGTCCAATGGACAATACAACCTTCCCTAGGATTACAGGCCCTTATTCCTGGCATCACAGATCATCTGTATATATTCCCTTCCAGCTCAGAAACAAGATCCCTTGGGGGACAAGGAAAAGAAAAAAGCGAGCAGATAACAAGGAGGCAACTGGCCCTACCTGGGACCCTCAGAAGGCTGAAGGGTCACACCCATAATCCTGTTCTATCTGTTCCCCATCATCAAGGATTCCTTGGGCATCATTCTCAGAATATTCGAGGGAAGAGTTGGTGAGGCCTGAGCCTGGGAAGGAGAAACATTATTTCCCTGGGCAGGACAATGGTAGGGGTGAGCTGGGGCAAGCAGCAGAGATCAAAGGGAGAAGCTGGAGTCAGGACTAAGAAAAGCAAACAGCGGTGCCTCCTGCTATAGTACACTTGAGCCAGGAGCAAGGTGTACCAGCCACGAGCGGGTCACTGCCCAGAATGGAGAGGGGAAGAAGAGCCAGGTCAGTCTACTGTATAATGTGTTCATCTGATTAATCCAGAATCAATCCTACTTGGCAAAAAGGCTACTTAGATTCTATCATGAGCCAGTTACTACAGGACTGGGGGAGGGGAAGTGGATGCAGTCCTTCCTGCCTCAGAACAGGACAGAGTTAGTACAAAGATAAATAAGTCAGAAGCCCTGCCTCCAAGAGTTTACAGTAACACATAGGAAATAGGACGATTCAGGTATCCCCCACTTTTTGTAAATTTGCTTTCTGCCACTTTGCTTTTGGCTTCCCCAGTGGCTCCACTGTTCTTGCCTGGAGAATCCCAGGGACGGGGGAGCCTGGTGGGCTGCTGTCTACAGGGTCGCACAGAGTCGGACACGACTGAAGTGACTTAGCGGTAGTAGCAGTGGCTCAGAGGTAAAAAGTCCACCTGCAAGGCAGGAGACATGGAGACCCAGGTTCGATCCCTGGGTTGGGACGATCCCCTGGAGGAGGAAATGGCAACTCACTCCAGTTTTCTTAGGAAATCCCATGGACAGAGGAGCCTGATGGGCTACAGTCCATAGGGTCGAAAAGAGCTGGACATGATTCAGCAACTAAACAACAACTTTGCTTTTAGGAAAAGCCTACATTAGTATCTGTTTTTGCTAACTAGAAGAAATCCAAAAAAGATTTTCACTTTTATGAAGAAAGGTAAGTACTTCTTCACTTTACACTATTTCAGTTTATGAAAGTTTCATAGGAATGCTCTCACTTTCAGATAGAAGGAAACTGTATGTGTTGTTGTTTTTTTTTTTCTTTCAGGCATTATGCTATAAGGGAGCTATAAACAAAGAGCAATAAGAACCAGCGAAGAAGAAGAAAGGGACAAAGTCTCACTGAGAGTCCTGCAAAACACTTCAGAGGTGATGGAGTTAAGCCTTTGCAAGGTTAGACTTTGCAGTGGAAGTCTTTGAGGCACAAAGGTGTGAAAAGATAGGCCAGGTGGGCATGTGCTCAGTCATTCCGTTGTGTCCGACTCTTTGCGACCCCATGGACTGTAGCCCACCAGGCTCCTCTGTCCATGGGATTCTCCAGGCAAGAATACTGGAGGAGGTTGCCATTTCCCACTCCAGAGGATCTTCCCAACCTGGGAAGATCTGTGTCTTGGATCTGTGTCTCTTGCATCTCTTGCATTGGCAGGTGGATTCTTTACCATCTGAGCCACCAGGGAAGCCCATACATAGGTGGGAATATCTGATGGGAAATGAGACTGGACAGCTAATTCATAACCACCAAACTGCAAAGGACTTTATTTTCTGAATTAAGGATATGCCCATAGGAATTCCTTTTGTTTCATAAAGTGGATTTCTCTGCTCTACAACTACTTGCCGAGGCTTCCCTGACTTCAAACTGTTACTGATACAGGGTAATATAGTATTGCAGATGTCACGTTGAGTAATCAGGCGTTTCCTCTAGGTTTGCATTTCTAGGTTTTCTGCTACACTAGAACCTCTTCTCTACTTCCTGCTAGTACTATGACTAAGAGCCACATCACACTCTAGTCCCAAGAGCTCTGTCACTCTCTTACCTCCAGCCCACCAGGACTTTGGCCCCTGCTTTATGGCCATATCAAAAGCGTTAGGAAAACCAAAGTCACAGAAATCACAAAGGGCATTTGATCGTCCCTTCTTGTCCCTCTGGCGGCTCCTCTTCGTTGCTAGGCCCCAAACTTCCCTCCTGTTTAACAATAACTCCCACCTTCACTGAGTCTAAAACTCACTCCCAGTGGTCTGGAAATTCTAAGACTCCCTCCTACCCCCTGACCCCAACAGGATGTTGGAGCCATCCCAGTTACCACTTCCAATTAGAAACAAAAGGTTTGATCCGACCCTCAGACCTCACCCCCATTTCATCCACTCTTTCCTCTGAGGCTGCTTCAGAAAAAAAAAAAAAAAAAACCACAACATTTAGAAGTCTGGGTCAGGAAAGGCTGGACCTTGAGACACTGCTCACTCTACTCTATATGGACCCACAGGTGAAGTACACAGGCTTATAAGACAGAGGAGAAAGAGGAAAGGAGCAAACTGGAGCTCCCAGGACCAGCTGAGTAGGTCCTTGGTTCTAGCACAGCCCCAAGATCTGACACTGCCTGTCTCAGTATCATAACTTCCAGGGCAGGGCCCCAAACATGTGACTTCCCAAGGGTAAAAATCCTCTTCTCCCTCTTGTACAAACTTCCCTCCCTAGGGGGCCCAAGTCAGGTTAGGAAAGCATGGTGTGTGTGTTCCATCATGACTCTGCAACCCCATGGACTATAGCCCCAGGCTCTTCTGTCCATGGAATCTTCTAGGTAAGAACACTGGAGCGGGTTGCCATTTCCTATTAATTGCATCATTAGCTCCTCATAGGGGTAAGAGCACACTGGAAAACCATTCTAAGGTCTCAATTTACTCAAAAACCATTCTAAGGTCTCAATTTAAGGTCACCAAAATAAATAGAAAGGAATAAGAAAACTGGTTTAGGAAGAGAACTCCAAGGAGAAAGACTCTTTAGAACAGAATTCTTGCTTCCTCATCCATTCATTTGGCAAATATTTACTGGTTATCTACAGTATTTGGGATTATGTAGATGCTGGGGATACAGTACATTGAACAAAAGAAATAAAAATCCCTTGTCCTCCTGAAGTTTACATTCTAGAGAGGGGAGAGTAACAGTAAATATAACTAATTAAAACATATAAAGAGGAGAATGAAAAAACTGGAATGATACTCAACATTAAAAAAACTAAGATCATGGCATCCAATCCTATCTCTTCATGGCAAATAGAAGGGGGAAAAGTGGAAGCAGTGGCAGATTTTATTTTTTGGGCTCCAAAATCACTGCAGATGGTGACTGCAGCCATGAAATTAAAAGATGCTTGCTCCTTGCAAGAAAAGCTATGACAAACCTAGACAGCATAGTAAAAGGCAGAGATATCACTTTGCCAACAAAGGTCCTTATAGTCAAAGCTATAGTTTGTCCAGTAGACATGCACAGATGCGAGAGGTGGACCATAAAGAAGGCTGAGTGCTGAAGAATTGATGCTTTCAAATTGTGGTACTGGAGAAGACTTGAGGGCCCCTTGGACTGCAAGGAGATCAAACCAGTCAATCATAAAGGAGATCAACCCTGAATATTCATTGGAAGGACTGATGCTAAAATTCCAATACTTTGGTCACCTGATGCGAAGAACTGACTTGCTGGGAAAGACTGAAGGCAAAAGGGGAAGCAGGTGGCAGATGATAAGATGATTGGGTGGCATCACTGACTCAATGAACATCAAACTGAACAAACTCCAGGTTCAGAGGAGCCTGGTGTGCTACAGTCCATGGGGTTGCAATGAGTCGGACACAACTTAGCAACTGAACAACAAGCAACAATTAAAACATATACTCTTAGAGTAATGAAAATAAAAATAAACAAATGGGACCTAGTCAAATGTAAAAGCTTTCGCACAGCAAAGGAAAACATAAACAAGATGAAAAGACAATAATTGCAAATGAAGCAACTGACAAAGGATTAATTTCCAAAATATACAAGCAGCTCATGCAGCTCAAAATCTGAAAAACAAACAACCCAATCAAAAAATGGGCAGAAGACCTAAACAGACATTTCTTCAAAGAAGGCATACAGATGGCTAGTAAACACATGAAAAAATGTTTAACATCACTTATTATTAGAGAAACACAAATCAAAACTACAATGAGGTATCACCTCACACTAGTCAGAATAGCCACCATCAAAAAAATCTACCAACAATAAATGCTGGAGAGGATGTGCAGAAAAGGGAACCCTCTTGCACAGTTGGTGGGAATGTAAATTGATACAGCCACTATGGAGAACAGTATGGAGAGTTCTTAAAAAAATCAGGTATAAAAAATACCATGTAGGTTTGTGTGTGTGTGTATGCTCAGTCACATCCAACTCTTTGTGATCCCATGGGCTATAACCCACCAGCCTCTTCTGTCCCTGGAATTTTCCAGGCAAGAATACTGGAGCAGGTTGCCATTTTCTGTATGACCCAGAAATCCTACTACTGGGCATATACCCAGAGAAAACCACAATTCTAAAAGACACATGTACCCCAGTACTCATTGAAGTGCCATTTACAATAGCCAGGACATGGAAGCAACCTAGATGTCTATCGACAGATGAATAGATAATGGTACATACATACAATGGGATATTACTCAGCTATAAAAAGGAATGAATTTGAGTCAGTTCTAGTGAGGTGGATGAACCTAGAGCCTAATATACAGAGTGAGTAAGTCAGAAAGAGAAAAACAAATATTGTATATTAACTCATATATGGAATCTAGGAAGATGGTACTGATGAAGCTATTTGTGGGACAGCAATAGAGACACAGACATACAGAACAGACTTGTGGACACAGTAGGGGATGGAGAGGGTGGGACAAATGGAGAAAACAGCAGATTCAGATTGAAACTTATACATTACCATGTGTAAAACAGATAGCCAGTGGGAATCTGCTGTATGATAGTGTTCTGTGACAACCTAGAGAGGTGGGATCAGGTGGAGAGTGGGAAGGATGTTCAAGAGGGAGGGGACATACGTATACCTATGGCTGATTCATGTTGATGTATGGCAGAAACCAATACAACAGTGTAAAGCAACTATCCTCCAACTAAAACTAAATTAAAAGAAACTCTAGGGATGTCCCTGGTGGTCCAGTGACTTAAGACTCTGCCCTCTGAATGCAGGGGGCCTGGGTTTGATCCCTGGTCAAGGAACTACTAATAGCTCCTACATGCCACAACCAAGATCCAGCGCAGCCAAATAAATTTTAAAAACCACAACATACACTCTATCAGATGGCGTCAGCACCACAGAGGAAAATAAATCAGCACAGGCAATATGGGGTCGGGGCAGGAACGTGTTGCAATTTTAAACAGTGGTCAAAGAGGGCCTCACTGTGAGGTGACACTATAAAGACGTAGGGGAAGTAAGAGAATGCTCCATGTGGCTCTCTAGACCTGGTGACCAGATTCCTCCCAGTTTGCCTGGTCAGCCTCAGTTTGCGTTTACTGTAATTTATCAGTAGAGCTCCTTTTCTCTCTTACGAGTGTCCCAATTTGAATGATAAATTAGGTGGTCCCTCTATTATCAGAGGAAGAGCATGGCAGGTATGTGGACACATGTTTGTGTGAAATCATAAGATAATACAGCATATGATCTTTTATTCTGTAAGATGGGAAGCCACTGGAGGTTATAAAGAAGAGAGTAAAACGATCTGACATACATTTTTAAAAGATCACTTTGAGTGCAGAAAGACAAGTGAGCAGATCTGTTAGGAGGCTGTTGCACTAACCAAGTGGGAGATGACAGTAGCTTGGGCCTGGGTGGCAACAGTGGATCTGATCAGATTCTGGATATATTGAAAGTACAGCTGTACATTGTCACCCTGCTTGTTTAAACTTCTATGTAGAGTACATCATGCAAAAATGCTGGGTTGGATGAAGCACAAGCTGGAATCAACATTGCTGGGAGAAATATCAATAACCTCAGATATGCAGATGACACCATCCTTATGGCAGAAAAGAGCCTCTTGATGAAAGTGAAAGAGGAGAGTGAAAAAGTTGGCTTAAAACTCAACATTCAGAAAACTAAGATCATAGCATCTGGTCCCATCACTTCATGGCAAATAGATGGGGAAATAATGGAAACAGTGATAGACTTTATTTTGGGGGCTCCAAAATCACTGCAGATGGTAACTGCAGCCATGAAATTAAAAGACGCTTGCTCCTTGGAAGAAAAGCTATGACCAACCTAGAGAGCATGTTAAAAAGCAAAGACACTACTTTGCAAAGATCCATCTAGCCAAAGCTATGGTTTTTCTAGTAGTCATGTATGGATATGAGAGTTGGACCATAAAGAGAGCTGAGCACTGAAGAATTGATGCTTTTGAACTGTGGTGTTGAAGAAGACTCTTGAGAGTCCCATGGACTGCAAGGAGATCCAACCAGTCAATCCTAAAGGAAGGACTGATGCTGAAACTCCAATACTTTGGGTATCTGATGCAAAGAACTGACTCATTGGAAAAGATCCTGATGCTGAGAAAAAATGAAGTCAGGAGAAAAAGGGGATGACAGAGGATGAGATGGTTGGATGGCATCACTGACTCAATGGACATGGGTTTGAGCAAACTCCAGGAGATGGTGATGGACAGGGAAGCTGGGCGTGCTGCAGTCCATGGGGTTGCTGCAGCCCATCGGCATGACTGAGTGACTGAACTGGATGAATGGCTGATAGGATTCAGTGATGGATTGGGTATATAGAATGTGAGAGGAATCAAGGATAAGTCTATTCCAGGACATAAGGCAGAGGCTACAGAGTGATGATCCAGAAACCTAAAATAAAATCAGAGATAACCTGAAATGGCCCCTGGATCAATAGCACAGACACAGTGTGGATAATAAAAGGGGGAGACTGAGTAAGAAAGGTGAACCCAATGACCAATGCAAGTATCAGAAAGTTTAAAAAGAAGAAGCCCAAAGTGGCTTCTCATTCAAAGAAGAAGCAAAACTATTAGGAATTAGGACAAAAAAACTCTCTAAAAGAAAAGAGAAGTAAAAACAAGATTTAAGTTCTGGCTTTAGAGCCCCAAAGACTCAGATTTGTACCTAAGTTCTTCTATTTGTTGGCTGTGACATTTTGGGCAAGTTGTATTTAATCAATGTCTTATCTTGAGAGAGAAACAGATGGAGGGATGGGTAGATATGGGGGCTGGGAAGGGAGGACTGAGACAGACAACATCTACATCACAGAATTTGTGAAAGGATTAAAGGAGAGAGTAGAATAAATTGCCAAGAAATGCTGTCCTCTTCCTTTGCAGGACAAAGGAAGCTCAAGAAATGCCCTAATGCTCTAGGACATAGAGCAGCCAGCATCTCACCCAGTTATGAACCTCTCCCCAATGCATTCCAAAATATATGATCTTCCAACAATTCAGTGACTAGTCAAAGCTTAGGTCATGGGGATACAGCTAGGTCAGTAACCTAGCTCGTAACCTCTGGGGAGCTCATCGTCCACTATCACCACATAAGCCCAATCCTCAGTCTCTAGTAAGGACCAAGGTTCTGGCTTTAAACCCTGGCCTTGCCAGTTAGCAGCTATATTATTAACCTCTTTTAGCCTCTGTCTCCTTACCAGAACAATGAAGAGACCAGTATCCACTTTTATGAGGCTGTTAGAAGGACTGCATGAGATAACACATGTAAGGGTTGCCTGCTCCTTGTAAATGATGTCTCCTGACCTCCCCCCAAATGCTCTCATTGCCTCTCAAAGATCCCCCGTACTCTCCCAGTGTACAGGACCTACCCACAAGGTTAGGTTTCACTTCCATTCTCCTTACCCTCTTTTTTGGGGAGGTGGTGAGTATAAGAGTATAGAATATAGCTTCCTACTTCAGAAGCACACAAAGCACAGTTTACTCTCTGAAAAATTTTAGCTAAAGTATTCTACATGGCCCAACCTGTCCAACAACGGTTCCACCAGGAACCTTTTCTCACCATTGTTTCCTGCTCCCTAGTGAGGCCTGGGCAAGAGGCTCTGCTATGGTGTTTCCATTGTGAAGCAATGTACACTCACAAAAGGCTATTTGGAAAGTAGAAAAACATGATCTGCAGATAGGTCATCCAAATATGGGGTTTTTTAAAAATATTTTTTTAATTTATTTATGTTTGACTGCACTGGGTCTTTGTTGCTGAGTGGGCTTTCTCTAATTGTGGCGAGGAGGTGCTACTCTGTTGCAGTGCGTGGGCTTCTCATTGCAGTGGCTTCTCTTACTGCAGAGCACAGGCTCTAGGTGCATGGCTTTAGTAGCTGCAGCACAAAGGCTCAGCAGCTGTGGCTTTCGGGCCCTAAAGCTTGGGCTCAGTAGTTGTGGCCCACAGGCTTAGTTGCTCCCCCGCACTGTTGAATCTTCCTGGACCAGGGATCGAACCCATGTTCCCTGCATTGGCAGGAGGATTCCACTGCGCCACCAGGGAAGTTCCAGTAGTCATATATATATATATATATATTTTTTTTTTAGTCATATGTTTTTGATGGGATTAATCTCACAGTTTCTTCAGAGTTTGAGGGAAAAAAAAAACAAAACAGTAATAGGGCAGAGAAAAGAGAAGTGGTGGTGATGTCTAGGTTTTTATTTTTCACTTTTTTTGGTGGCACTGTGTGGCATGTGGGATCTTGGTTCCCTGACCAGGGATTGAGCCTCTGCCCCCTGAATTGGAAGCATAGAGTTTTAACCACTGGACCACTGGGTAAGTCCCATTTAAAAAAAAAATTTTTTTTATTAATGTCCAGGTTTCTAAAAGACAACCAGCTCAATCTCTGTTCGCCTCCCTTGAAACGTTTCCACAGCAGCTCACTTGGATGCAGTGTTTCAGGCGATTCCTAGCCCAAGGGGTCCCTGTGTGTGTTGACCCTCACAGAATACCCCTCTGAATTCCCTCAGTTCAGTGATCACAAACCTTGGTGACTTGGGAGAGATCCGGCACACTAAGGATACAAGGCAAGCTGCCCTTGAGATCGTCTGTGAAGTTGTTCAGACAGCTGACCTGCTCCTGTGTTTGGTCTGGTCTGGCTTTGTTGGGTCTGGGTCGCACAAGGCCCACCCTGACCACCATGCCCCACCAAGACTGACCTCGCCAGGCTCTCCTGTCGGCCTCTGGCTCCTGTGCACCCACCCCCACAGCACAGGGCTTTGCTAAGGAAAAAACACAAATAGGCCTGAACCTAATCTTCTGTTTGAGACCTTACACATTCATTATAGCTCACCTCTGTCCTCCCTACCTTTACAACTAGGTGGGAGAATGGACACATGCGTATACTCACCCATCCAAGCATGGATATAGTCCAGTCAAATCTACGTCACTATCTTATGTGGCCCGCTCTTCAAAATGGGGTCATTTTGTGCCTCACTCTCCCTCACGGAGCTGGAAATGCAACTGAGATAAAATAGGTACAGAATTCAAAACAGTTTAAGATAAAGTCTAGATTTTTCTGGTTTTGCTTAAGGAAGGCCTAGGTATCTCCCTGAACTGCACAGTCAGAAGAGAAGGGAGATGGAAAGCAAGACTATAAAGAGAGGTCCAAACAGAAAGCTTGAATTTTATTAGTAAGATTAACATTTGGGAATGCTTTAAGTGTACTAGGCACTAGGCAAAACAGTAAAAAAAAATTTTTTTTACTGTGGTAAAAGTCACATACTATAAAATATACTATTTTAACCATATTTAACTATACAAATCAGTGGCACTAAGTACACTCACACTGTTGTATAACTCTCATTTATGTATAACATACGTGTATACATACAAATATATAACATACATTTCCTGAAATTTTTACCTTCCTAAACAGAAACTCTGTCCCCATTAAACAATGACTCCCCATTCCACCCCCCAACCCCACCGCCCCCACCCCGTCTCCTCCCAGGCATCTACCAGTGTACCTTCTGACTCTATGAATTTGACTATTCCAGGTACCTAGTATAAGTGGAATTAAATAATACTTGTCTGCACCTAATGTATATTGGGATGCCTTTTCAAAGTTAATACATGTCCTACAAAGCACTTTAATGTGTTATTTTAATTAATCTTCACAGTAAACCTATTAAGTAATCTGTTAATCTAATAATCAGTCTCATTAATTTATACAGGAAAAAAGAAAGGCTCAGAGAGGTTATGAAACTTGACCAACGCCACAGCTAGAGAGTAGCAGAATGGGGCAGCAAAAGGCCCAGGAAGCTGAACCTCAGAACATACACACACTTGCACCACTCCACTATGTGGCTTCTTAAAAATCACCCCTGGAGGAGGATCCCACATACCTTGGAGCAACTAGGCCCGTGTGCAACAACCATTGAGCCTGGGAGCCCTAGAGCCCACGGTCTTCAAGAAGAGAGCCCTCCCCAGTGAGAGGCCTACACGCTGCAACTAGAGAGCAGCTCCCGTTTGTCAAAACTAGAGAAAAGCCTTCGCAGCAATGAAGACCCAGCACACCCAAAAATGAATAAATAAAATAATATTTTTAAAAAATCACCCCCAGAAATAGCCATGTGTCCCTCCCATCCCCCACCTGCCATTCCCCAGGAGGAGCTTGGTCCCCCCTGGTTCTGAGACTCATAGTACTAAAATGTACCTCTTTTGCCTTCTTTCTTAAATCTCCAAATAGCCCAAGAGACTGACAGAGGGGAAAGACAAAACACCCTCCAAAGAAGAAACACCTTACTTATTAACTCCTTGACTGTCCTCTAATGGGACTAGAAAATCAGAGAAATGAATCTCTGGTACGGGGAGGCTCTCAACTCTAAATCTCCTTTTCAAATAAGTACAGCCCCTCAAAGTCATAGCAGGAAGGCCCCTCAGCTCTGCCCCCAAAAGAAAAATAATGGTAAAGGGAGTGGAAGTGAAGGTGGGGGCAGGGGCCGCTGCTCTCATAAGAGCCCTTTGTGGTGGTGCCTCTGAAAGGAGGTTTTGCTAGACAAGGTGGAACTTCTCAAGGTGACAAGCAAATGGTACAGCCTAAGCGGTGACCCTTTGCTCGCTCCATAACCACCCCCTCCCCTCTGGAGAGCCGGAGCCTAAACTGTCCCTGAAGCCCCACCCAGCCCCAGCACAAACCCCGGCTTTCTAACTAACAAGCAGCAAAGGGGCTGGAGTAGGGGGGGACGTGAGTGGTTTCCTGGGGGGAGGAATCCTCAGAGCCCCTCAGAAAATGCAGCAGCAACTCTCATTCCTTCTCTCTCTACTCCCACTCCTTCTCCAGGAAGAACAAGCAGCTCCTGTCAGCTCTGGCTCGGGGCGGGGGCACCGACCCGCCTCTCCAGGACAACCAGTCTGAAGGATAGTTTAGCCCCCCTCTCAAGTCAGCCGCCTCACCATCCTTTCTCCAAATGGAAATGAAATGAGGAGGTGAGAACCAAAAAGAAAAAAGCATCAGGCCTAATGACAGAAAGAAAATCACAGCCATACAGCAGGCATCTGACTGAAGTGCGTGACCCTTGCACTGTGCCCCCAGCACCCCGCAGGAGCACATATTTCATTTTCCCCCTGTTTTAGCGGGGAAGAGAGGACAGTCAGCTGGGTCTGCAGGGCACAGAGGTGATTTAGAGGACCTGGTAGTTAGTATCATCTGTAGGACCTCTACCACCAGAGGGATTCTCTTTCACTCCCCATTACATGCTTGACAGCTGGGAACACAGATCACGGCGGCTGTGATCTCAGGGCCTCCCCACCCCCACCCCGCCCATCCTCTGCACCTCTTGAAATCTTCCTCTACAGGGTGATGCACCGTCCCATAACACACACATACACACACACACGCGCACACACACATGCGTGTTCATGATAAGGGCCTGACCTTCATGACCTTAGGTAGGCAAAGATTTCTTAACAGGACATAAATCATAAGAAAAGATTGATAAATTGAACTATATCAAAGTTAGGAACTTCTGTTCATCAGAAGATACAATTTAGAGAGTAAAAAAGCAAGCTCTCAAGTGGGAGAAGATATTTGTAAAACATATAATCAACAAAGGACTGACTCATTTTCAGAATATTTGAAGAACTCCGAGAAATTAATTGGAAAAAGTCAAATAACCCAACAGAAAATTGACAAAAGGCTTGGTCATAGCTAAATGATCCATAATGACATAAAAATGTTCAGAACCTCATTAGTTACTGGGGGAGTTAAAAAGCCACAATAGGATACCACTACACATGCACTATAAATGGCTAAAAGGAAAAGGCAGATAATACGAGTGTTGGCAAGGATGTGGTACAAACCAGAACTCTTATATATTGTGTGTGTGCGTATAAATTAATGTAGTCACTTTGGAAAACTGCTTGGCGGTATCTATGAAATCTAAATATATGCGTAACTATGAAGCATCCAGGGCTTCCCAGTTAGTTCAGTTGGTAAAGAATCAGTCTCACCAATGCAGGAGACCCAGGTTTAATCCTTGGGTGGGGACAATCCCCTGGAGAAGGAAATGGCAACCCACTCCAGTATTCTTGCCTGGAAAATCCCATGGACAAAGGAGCCTGGTGGGCTATAGTCCATGGGGTCACCAAGAGTCAGACATGACTTAGTGACGGATGAATAAATTGTGGTACAGTCTTACAATAAAATACAAAAATGAAAATTAACAAAGTACTATCAACATGGATGAATTTCAAAAAAATTTTGTTGAGTGAAAGAAGTCAGACACAAAAGAGTATAGACCATATAATTCCACAAACAGACAAAATTAACCAATCGTATTAGAAGTCAGGACAGTGACCCTTTGGAGACAGTAGGTACTGAGTACCAGGAATTTTCTAGTTCCTGATTTGGGTGCTGGTTACACAACTATGTTCATGCTGTAATTCTTCAAGCTCTTTGTTTATGACAGAGGCTCTTTTCTATACGCATCTTATGCTTTTATTTTAAAAGTTTACTAATAGGAGAAAAACAATTTGGCAACTCCCCTGAAAGTTAAATAATAGAGTCACTATATGACCGAGCAATTGCACTCCTAGGTATATACCCAAGAGAATTGAAAATGTATGTTCATACAGAACTTATACACAAATGTTCATAGCAGCTTTATTCATAACAACCCCAAAGTGGAAAACAACCCAACTGTCCATGGATGAATAAACTGATGTGGTATATCCAACTGATGAATGAGTAAACAAATGTGGTATATCCATATAAAGAGATATTATTCTGCCATAAAAAGGAATAAAGTAGATACTTGCTTCAATAGATGCACCTTGAAAACAATGCTAAGTGAGAGAAGTCAAACACAGAAGACCATATATTGTATGATTCCATTTGTATGAAACATTTAGGAGAGGTGACTCCAAACAGAGATAGAAAGTAGATTAGTGTTTTCCAAGAATGGGGCAGTAGGGAATGGAAAATGACTGCAAGTGGGTACACTGTTTCTTTTGGGGGGGGGGTGATAAAAAGGTCCTGGAGGTAGATAGCAGTTGTAGTTATACAGTCTTATGATTATTGTAAAAGCACAGAATTGTACATTTTCATTGTATATATTTTTGGTAAATATTATGGTATGTGAACCATACCCCAATTTTTCAAAACAAAACTGTTATTTTTATTTTTTAGAAAAGATAAAGTCTCGGGGAGGGAGGAGGGCGGAGGGTTCAGGATGGGGAACACAGGTATACCTGTGGCGGATTCATTTCGATATTTGGCAAAACTAATACAATATTGTAAAGTTTAAAAATAAAATTAAATTAAAAAAAAAAAGAAAAGATAAAGTCTCTATTCTCCCACTCTCCTCTGTCTATTCTCTGTTACTTCTTTCAGGAATAGACTCTCAGCCTCCCAACAGGCAGGCCTGGACAACTGTCAAAGGATTTTTTTTTTCTCTTTCAAAAGACTTTAACAGTAGATTCTTGCCTAGTGGCCAAGTGACTGGCATTAGCACCAAATGGGGACAGAGGATGGGCTCTAGAGTCACGTAGGCTTAGCCTTGGAAATAAGCCCACCACTTACATATTTTTGGCTAAGTGTCTTTATATTTTTTTTAAGATTTTTTTCTTTAATGGGGACCATTTTTCAAGTCTTTACTGAATTTGTTCCAATGTTGTTTGTCTTGTGTTTTGCTTTTTTT
Organism: Bos taurus; assembly: GCF_002263795.3. Lineage (NCBI taxonomy): Eukaryota > Metazoa > Chordata > Mammalia > Artiodactyla > Bovidae > Bos > Bos taurus. Next base: position 107,040,698 of record NC_037329.1, read on the forward strand.
GGCCACAAGGCATGTGGACCTTGGTTCCCCCACCAGGGATCGAATCCACACCCCTTGCACTGGAAGGCAAAGTCTTAACCACTGGACCTCCAGGGAAGTCCCCTTTTCCATGATTTTGGATAAGTGTCTTAATCTCTTTGAGCCTCAATTTTCTTTCTATAAAATGAGTAGAATAATTCCTATCAATCAGGGTTGTTGCAAGGATTGTTAAATGAGATCATGTATGTAACATATTAATTCCACTCACCTGAAGTTCTAAGCAACCTCAGCTACTTGAATACAACCAACGTGAAAAGTGAAAGTGAAGTCGCTCAGTCGTGTTCAATTCTTTGAGACCCCGTGGACTATAGCCTACCAGGCTCCTCCATCCATGGGATTCTCCAGGCAAGAATACTGGAGTGGGTTGTCATTTCCTTCTCCAGGGGATCTTCCCAACCCAGGGATCAAACCCAGGTCTCCCGCATTGCAGGCAGACGCTCTACCCTCTGAGACACCAGGGAAGCCAGGAGCACTTCAATTTGGCAAAACACTCAGATCCCAAGTCCATCACTTTATCTTTCTAAGCTTTAATTTCTCCAACTTCAGAATGGGAATAAGAATACTGCCTGCATTTTAGAGTAATTTTGAGGATTAAATGAAGTAATGTATGTGAAGTGCTCACCAACACTTTGCACATAGAAAAGTGTTAGTCACTCAGTCATACCCAATCCTTTGCGACCCCATGGACTGTAGCCCACTAGGCTTCTCTGTCCATAAAATTCTCCAGGCAAGAATACTGGAGTGGGTTGCCATTCCCTTCTCCTGGGGACTTTGCTGACCCAGGGATTGAACCCGGGTCTCTCACATTGCAGGGGGATTCTTTACCATCTGAGCTACCAGGGAAGCCCAGAAAGTACTCACTAAATATTAACTGTTATTATTAAGTCATTAAACAAAAAAACTGTTGACTGTGCCAGATAGTATGCTGTGTCCTAAGGATAAGAAAGAGTTCTCTGCCTTCAAGGAGCTCATAGTCTGGTTGGGGAGTCAGTCACATAAACAAATAATTGTTCTCATTGCTGGGCACACACTGGAGTCTTTGACTGCCAGTCAGAAACACTAGGTCTGAGGCATTATAAAATCAAGCTGGATATGTGAAGAACGGGGGTAGAGTGGGGGCAGTGGTGAACAGACTAACCATGAATCAACAGTAGACCCCTTCTTTTTTCTACAAACAGCCTACAAGAATCTAGATAAACAGGCAGGCAGACTTTGACTTCCTTCTAAGCATTAATACCAACCAGGCAGGGGCTTATGGGCATCTCCTATGTATCTATCTCCCCTACTCTTCAAGTGGCTGGTTCTTTCTCATCTTTAAGATCTCAGTTTAATGGCACCTCTCCTGGCACCCTTACCTAAAGTATTTGTTCTTAGAGCACTCTATTCTTTTTCCTCAAAACAGTCATAATAAATTTCAATTATTTGTTTACTTGTTTCCTATCTCTCCCAGTAGATTGTAAACTCCTAGAGTTCAGGTTCATTCAGCAAATATTCACTGAGTACCTCTATGTGCCAGGCTCTGAAGTACGCACTGGGAATTCAGCTTGGGGATAGAGACATGGCTGCTGCCCTCATAGAGCTTATAGTCTATATTTGCTGCAGATCTTTGGGATGGACGTTTATCCCAATCCTGGCTGAGAACCTCTTCAGACTAGCCCAGTCAGGAATGAGTCCTGGGCTGCCAGTCTCTCACTGAGTCCAGAAACAAGAGGCTGCAACTCTAGGGACATCTTATCCTTTTGCAGTCCCAGATTCCCATGCTCACAGCCCAGCTGAGGTTAAGTGAAGCCAAACAACACAACCTCAGAGCCATTCCAGCAAATTCTCTCCTTGTAAAGCTACTCCTATCAGCATTTGGGACTAGGGGATCAGGGTCACAACCATCTCCTGCTATTAAAGGATTGAGACCATGTATGTGTATGTATGTGTTTGCATACACACCTTGTTCATTTAATAAAGAATCTGAAGCAGATTTTAAAATAATTCTTTCCATTTTATTATCTCCCAGTCCTGGAAAACAGTGTTCCCTTGGCCTATTCCCAGAGAATTTGCTGCTGACTCTATTAACTAAAGCCTCGTGGAGCATCCCTTGCTCACGCTCAGGCTGGCTTTTGCAAGAAGCCACCTTGGGATGGTCAGGTTTAATGTTAAAGAAGCTCAGACTACTGGAAGCAGGCATAGTGAGAATCTTGGAGCACTGAATTTGAAAAGTGCTGAGGACTCTAGTTATTCCTTCTCTGTAGGACTTAAAAGGAGACTCTCACCTCCCTATCCCTACCTCCCACCGCACCCCACCCCAGACATACATCCTTTGCCAGAACCAACTGTTCTTGCTTTTAGAATGCTTACATGTACATCTTTATTAACACATTAAATTATAAGCTCTCACAGTGGATCAAATAGCCACCAGAATTTCAAACAGTGATGAGCATAAACTATATTTCACAATATCTGTAAACTATAAAATGATCTGTGATTTCTTTTGGTGACAAAGTCACAAAAACTGCTAATGACATGGTGATTTTCTGCATATATTTGTTTAGTTTTTTAATTGAAATACAGTTCATTTACAATAATTGTGCTAGTTTCAGGTTACAGCAAAGTGATCAGATATAGATAGATAGATATTCAGATTATTTTCCACTGTAGGTTAAGATATTGAATATAGTTCCATGTGCTATACAGTAAATCCTTATTGTTTATCTATTTTATGTATAGTAGTTTGTAACTGTTAATCTCATACTCCTAATTTACCCCTCCTACCCTCTGTTTCTCCTTTGATAGCCCGTAAATTTGTCTTCTATCTTTGAGTCTGTTTCTGTTTTGTATATGAAAAGTAAAAGTGGCTCAGTCAAGTCTGACTCTTTGCGACCCCGCGGACTGCAGCCTGCCAGGCTCCTCTGCCCATGGAATTCTCCAGGCCAGAATACTGGAGTGGGTAGTTGTTCCCTTCTCCAGGGGATCTTCCCAACCCAGGAATCGAACTCAGGTCTCCTGCAATGCAGGCGGATTCTTTACCATCTGAGCCACCAGGGAAGATTCTATACGTAAGTGATACATGATGTTTGTCTTTTTTGTGTGTGGCTAATATTGCAATATATATGTATGTGTGTGTGTGTGTATATATATGATGTTTTCTTAAACCAAAGATCTGTTGATAGGCACTTAGGTTGTTTCCATGCCTTGGCTATTGTAAATAATGCTGCTATGAACAGTGGGGTGCATATATCTTCTTGAATTACATTTTTCCTCTTTTTGGAATATATGCCCAGGAGTGGGATTGCTGGGTCATATGGTAGCTTTATTTTTAGTTTTTCTAGGGAATCTCCATACTGTTTTCCACAATGCTGCTGCTGCTGCTAAATCGCTTCAGTCATGTCCGACTCTGTTTTCCACAATAGCTACACCTATTTACATTCCCACTAACAGTGTAGAAGGGTTCCCTTTTCCCAACACCCTCTCCAATATTTATCATTTGTAGGCTTTTTGATGATAACCATTCTAACCTTGCTTATGTTTATAATAGAAAGAAATGCTAAATTTCAGTTACAGGTTAATGAAAATAAAGATGCAACTTTCCTCCTATCCAATTCACAGAACTCTGAATCCTAAGCATGAATTCTCAAAGGATTCATGGACCAGGGTGAAAAACTTCTGCTATAAAGATTCTCATTGGGTAACAGTGCTTGCTTACTTATCAACAGAAAGACCACGCAGACCTAGTCAGAGGAACAAGGCAAGCCAAAGCCACACGTCAGTCAATAACTTTTAGGATCGGAAACAAACCAGGCAGCAGGTCACTGTGAGGTGCAGAGATGGGAGGATCTGGAGATCTCGGGGAAAAGACACTGCCTTTCCGGTTTCTGTGAAAGTTTCTGTGTCGTCGTTGTTGCTGTTCACTCAGTCATGTCCGACTCTCTGAGACCCCATGCACTGTGGCATGGAGGCTTCCCTGTCCTTCACCATCTCCCGAAGCTTGCTCAAACTCACGTCCATTGAGTCAGTGATGCCATCCAACCATCTCATCCTGAAATTAGGTACTGACACATCTTCTTGTGCCTTTTCACTAAATTTCCTTTTTACTTAAACTAATTGAGGGAATTTTTTTCTTTACAATTAACTACTGAGATAATCCTTTAAACAAATGAGTGTACCGAACCATGTTTATAATACATTGTGTTTATTTGTATACATTAACATCCTACTGGATTATGAATTCCTTTAGAGCCCAGAGTATGTATAACCTTAATTCTGTAAAGCCCATGGCTGCTAATGTACACAAACCCACTATAGCAGATACTGACAATATCAAAGCCTCTGAGGAGGAGGGAAACATGCCTTTCTTCTTCCTATGTGGCTAAACCTGGCAGGCAAACCTGGGCAGTTTACAGAGTGAGCTCGTAGGAGCCTGATGAAATGGATTAGGATGACAAATCACCGAAGACGTTTTGGTATCATCTGAATCATTGTAGAGCTCTAGGTTTAGGGAGGGCAAAAGCAAGAAAAAGGTATAAATGGCCAGAAGAAGAAACCAAAGTTGTCAGAAGGCCTCTTAGAAGATGTATCTTTAAGCGATATTCCATTTTATTGAGGGGGAAAACTGAGGGGGATAAGTTGTGTCCTGAACAACTTTCCTATTACAAAAGCAATGCTGATGGTCAACACTTAACTCCCCCTGGACAGATGTAGGCCTGGGGCCACTTCTGTGGAGAAGAGAACAGAATGACCTCCAAGGCATCTCCCATTGCTCTTCCCACTGTTTTTCATCCCACTGGGGGAAAAGAGGAAAGGAGAAGTGCGGGGACAAGGGACTGAATGTTACTGTCAATTGTTTAAAAATTCAGATGGTATTTGTTTTATTATCCTTTATATACCTCTCAAGGGGCTTCCCTAGTAGCTCAGCTGGTAAAGAATCCACCTGCAATGCAGGAGACCCTGGTTCGTTGGGTTGGGAAGGGATAGGTTACCCTTTCCAGTACTCTTGGGCTTCCCTGGTGGCTCAGATGGTAAAGAATCTGCCTGCAATGTGGGGGACCTGGGTGCGATCCCTGGGTTGGCAAGCTCCGTTGGAGGAGGGCATGGAAACCCACTCCTGTATTCTTGCCTGAAGAATCCCCATGGACAGAGGAGCCTGGAGGGCTATAGTCCAAGGAGGCAAAAAGAGTCGTACACGACTGAGCAACTAACAGCACAGCATACCTTATATATATCATATATTTTCTAATAACATTTTATAGTAAGAGTATTGAAAAGATAGTGAAAACCAAATCAAATCAAATATCCAAATGAAAAAGTAAAAAATACTTAACATAACACTGCATCAAAGTCCAAGCATAGTAAACCCATTGGGAGACATGTTCTTCAGACTTGTACCAGTGCCTGGCACCCCTGGACTCTAAGTTTCAAGATGGGCACAGATTCCAAGAAGTCTGAGGTTCTAAGAAAAAAATTCTGGATTCAAAGTCATTTTCCAGAAAATCAAGAGGCCTAGGAGGCCTCAGGGTTAGAAAGCTGAAGTGCTAGCAGGTTAATTGCTAGCCCTCAGTTTCTTGCTACCAGTTCAGCTCACAACAAAATACTCACAACAGGGCACCTGCCTAATGCATGGCTGGGGTGGTGATGGAGGGTGTGACCCAAAGTTGTCCAATGATGACTCTGCAATCCAGTGTCTGGGGAAAACTAAGCAGGCCTAACGAGGATTAAAGAGATATCAGTAAAAGATGGAATACTGGGAGAAAAGCAGAGGTTAAAAGATGCACTTCAATCAGACCACAACTCAGGAGTGTGGTCATGCTATGGTGGAGTCGAGGGTGATGGTGGGAGAAGGGGGCTGAAAAAAGAGAGAAGAATGACTCTATGGGGGGATCAAGGCAGGCTTGATTAGGAGGGAATTTTCCTAAATGGATATAATCAGGCTTGAGGCTAAAAGCTGTTTCCTGAGGCTTTCTAGTCCCTCAGCCTGGGGTTTTTGCACTCCTTGTCTGCTTTCCCGGGTGTAGACCAGGGACTCATTTCTAGGTACAGTACATCTCATACTCCTTAGGATACAGGTTTCATTGAGGAGGAGAGAAAGCCCTAGTTACCTTATTAAGTGTTTCCTAACTGATACACTCTCCACTTCCTTGCAGGAAGCCATAATCTTGTGGGTTTAAGGTTCCCACTGAGTTTGCTAAACCCTTACCCTCAGGTTCACTTAGGAGGCGAGAATAGACAGCCCTGACACCAGGCTGACCCAAGGGAATAGAACAGCTACTTCAGGGTTCATCTCCAGGTGAGGGGATGAAGGAAGGACCAAATCTAAGCTCTGGTTACAGGGCAGTGGGAACACCTGCCGATCATAAAACATTATCTGTCAAGGCTTTGGCCCTCCAACCCACAGAAACACAGGAAGAGGGTAGGAGAGGAATTTTATTCCTTCTGATACCCACCCCAGAGAATAACAATCCCCATCCCCCACTCCATCCCAAAGGCCACCAGCCACAGTAGAAGAGCACCAAAGGGAGGGTCTAAAAGAAAAGATTGACCAAGGGTTGTGAAAGGCTGTACTAGTCCCTTTCTAGAAAGGAAAGGTGGGCAGTGGATATGAGACAAAAGCTAAGGAAACACTTGGCCAAATCAGCTTTCTTCCTTCCCCACTTCCACTGAGTTTAGTTCCAGAGTGGCTTTTTAAGACTTGTGGGAGCACAAAGCAGAGGAAATATTCAATTCGAACAGGTTGAGTTTGAGAGGTCTATTAGACATTTAAGTGGAAATGTTGAACGAGCAATTGGAAACACAGGCGGGGGGTTTAAGAAAATCCAGGCTGGAGATACACATGTAAAGATGGTGTTTAAAGCCATGAGATGGAATGCAATCGCCAATAAGAGTGAATGTGGGTAGAGAAGAGGACCAAGGACTGAGCCCCAGAGAGAGTGCAGAAGAGAAGGAATCAGCAAAGGAGGTGTGAGTAAGTAACCAAGAAGCTGAAGATAAAGCCAAGAAAGGGCACAGCTCTGGAAGCTAAAGGAAGACAGTGTGTCGAGAAAGACTGGATGACCAACTATATCAAACACTTCCTGTAGATCAAAAAAGATGAGGACCTAGAACTCACTATTGGATTTTGCAAGGAGACAGTCAGCAATGACCTTTGCAAGAACAGCTTCAGTAGAGGAGGAAGTCAAAACCCCACTGAAATGGTTTTAAGAGAGAACAAGAGAGAGATTGAACATCATGAAAACAGATAGCTCTTGAAAGGAGTTTTGCAGCAAAGGGGGCAAAGAAGTACAAGAGTAACTTCTGGGTAAAGCAAGATATCAAAGGAAGGATTTTTAAGATAGGAAAAATAGGGCTTCCCTTTCCTTCTAAGATAGGAAAAATATCAAAAGAAGGATTTTAAAGATCGGAAAAAACTAGAAAAATCCTATCTTAAAGGATTTTTAAGATAGGAAAAATAGGTGGCTCAGTGGTAAAGAATCTGCCTGCCAATGCCACAGACACAGGGTCAATCCCTGGTCCAGGCAGATACCACCTGCTGTGCAGCAACTAAACCCATGTGCCACAACGATTGAGTCTGTGTTCTAGAACTTGGGAGCCACAACTATTGAGCCCATGCTCTGCAACAAGAGAAGCCACCATAATGAGAAGCCTGTGCTCCGCAACTAGAGAAAAGCCAGCACAGTCAAAAATAAATAAAATTTTAAAATATAGAAAAAATAATAGCACATTTGTACACTAATATGATAAACTTATACAAGGCAAAAAGTTAGAGAGGGAAGAATTACTGGAGCAATTTCCTTATTAGATGACATGGCATCTAACTGCACAAATAGAGGAATTGTTTTTGGATAGGAAGATGGCTAAGTTATCTATGCAAACAAGCAGAAAGGCAGTGGATGAGGATATATATGTTAGTAGTAAGTAGAAGACGTAAGTCTGTTACAGTTCACTTTTTGTTGATTCTTCCCCCAACCCCAACCCCCAGCAAATCAGAAAGCAAACTTAAGGTGATAGGGACTTAAGCAAAGAGAAAAAGGCATGAAACAGTCATTTAGAATGATGGGAGAGTGAATGAATTAGGGAAGTATGACTGCCTGGCAGTATTAAGAGTGCATCTGAGGTTCTTGGTCAAGAATCTAAATTGAGGAAATTCCCTGGTGGTCCAGTGGTTAAGAATCTGCCTTCCAATGCCGGGGACATAGGTTCAATCCCTGGCCAGGGAATGAGGATCCCATATGCTGCTGGGTGACTAAGCCTGAGCACCACAACAACTGAGCCCATCCAGCCAAAAGTAAGAAAAAAATAAAAATTAAACTGAAATTAGTTTGGCATGCTTTTTTTTTTTCCTCCCTGACTATACTTGGCTGCACATGCAGGTATGAAAAAGTAGAAAAGTTGGGTTTAACTGTATACAACACTTGAGATGGGCAATAGAATCAAAAGTGCATATAAGGAAGTGGTTATAATGATTGACCATAGAAACTGAGTAAGGAAAGGAAGCAGGACATCAAAGGGGTCAGGACAATGAAAGGAGGGTTAAGATCAATGGACTGGAGGTCTCTGTGGAATTAAAGGAATGTTGAGTCAAGGTAGAGCTAGAGAGCCAGAATGATAAGAAAAGGAAATGGTTAGAAAGTAGGATGTATAAAATTGAGATTACGGAGAGGTTGCGATTACTGGCTGATGACAAAGTCCACAGTAGATCCTAAGGTAACTTCTAAGCAGTGGCACTACTGACACTTTGGGTTAGACATGTTTTGTCATGGGGGCCATATCCTGTGCACTCTAGGATGCTGAGCAATGTTTCTGGATGCTGCACACTACGCTAGATGCCAGCAGCACCCACACCACAAATGGTAACAACCAAAAATGTCTCCAGATGTTGCCAAATGTTCCCTGAGGGCAAAAGTCTCCCCTGGTTGAGAACCAGTGCTCTAGAGTATGTCCACAGCAATCAGGGAACAAGAGAGAGCAGAAGTCAAGATAATTTGCAGAGTTCCAAAGAATAGCAAGAAGAGATGAGAAAGCCTTCCTCAGTGATCAATGCAAAGAAATAGAGGAAAACAACAGAATGGGAAAGACTAGAGATCTCTTCAAGAAAATTAGAGATACCAAGGGAACATTGCATGCAAACATGGGCTTGATAAAGGACAGAAATGGTATGGACCTAACAGAAGCAGAAGATATTAAGAGGAGGTAGCAAGAATACACAGAAGAACTGTACAAAAAAGATCTTCACGACCCAGATAATTACGATGGTGTGATCACTGACCTAGAGCCAGACATCCTGGAATGTGAAGTCCAGTGGGCCTTAGAAAGCATCACTACGAACAAAGCTAGTGGAGGTGATGGAATTCCAGTTGAGCTCTTTCAAATCCTGAAAGATGATGCTGTGAAAGTGCTGCACTCAATATGCCAGCACAATTGGAAAACTCAGCAGTGGCCACAGGACTGGAAAAGGTCAGTTTTCATTCCAACCCCAAAGAAAGGCAATGCCAAAGAATGCTCAAACTACCGCACAATTGCACTCATCTCACATGCTAGTAAAGTAATGCTCTAAATTCTGCAAGCCAGGCTTCAGCAATACGTGAACCGTGAACTTCCAGATGTTCAAGATGGTTTTAGAAAAGGCAGAGGAACCAGAGATCAAATTGCCAACATCTGCTGGATCATGGAAAAAGCAAGAGAGTTCCAGAAAAACATCTATTTCTGCTTTATTGACTATGCCAAAGCCTTTGACTGTGTGGATCACAATGAACTGTGGAAAATTCTTCAAGAGATGGGAATACCAGACCACCTGACCTGCCTCTTGAGAAACCTATATGCAGGTCAGGAAGCAACAGTTAGAACTAGACATGGAACAACAGACTGGTTCCAAATAGGAAAAGGAGTATGTCAAGGCTGTATATTGTCAGCCTGCTTATTTAACTTCTATGCAGAGCACATCATGAGAAACACTGGGCTGGAAGAAGCACAAGCTGGAATCAAGATTGCCGGGAGAAATATCAATAACCTCAGATATGCAGATGACACCACCCTTATGGCAGAAAGTGAAGAGGAACTAAAAAGCCTCTTGATGAAAGTGAAAGTGGAGAGTGAAAAAGTTGGCTTAAAGCTCAACATTCAGAAAACGAAGATCATGGCATCCGGTCCCATCACTTCATGGGAACTAGATGGGGAAACAGTGGAAACAGTGTCAGATTTTATTTTTTTTGTCTCCAAAATCACTGCAGATGGTGACTGCAGCCATGAAATTAAAAGACCCTTACTCCTTAGAAGGAAAGTTATGACCAACCTAGATAGCATATTGAAAAGCAGAGACATTACTTTGCCAACAAAGGTCCGTCTAGTCAAGGCTATGGTTTTTCCTGTGGTCATGTATGGATGTGAGAGTTGGACTGTGAAAGGCTGAGCACCGAAGAATTGATGCTTTTGAACTGTGGTGTTGGAGAAGACTCTTGAGAGTCCCTTGGACTCTAAGGAGATCCAATCAGTCCATTCTGAAGGAGATCAGCCCTGGGATTTCTTTGGAAGGAATGATGCTAAAGCTGAAACTCCAGTACTTTGGCCACCTCACGCGAAGAGTTGACTCATTGGAAAAGACTCTGATGCTGGGAGGGATTGGGGGCAGGAGGAGAAGGGGATGACAGAGGATGAGATGGCTGGATGGCATCACTGACTCAATGGACTTGAGTCTGTGTGAATCCCGGGAGTTGGCGATGGACAGGGAGGCCTGGGGTGCTGCGATTCATGGGGTCGCAAAGAGTCGGACACGACTGAGTGACTGAAGTGAACTGAACTGAACTGAGAGAAAGTGATGGTGAGTCAGGAGCTAAAGTCCTCAAGAAATGAACTGGGATGACTCAGAGTCAGTGTGTCACAACAACAATGAAGAATGGATGATACAATCTGATGACATGAGATTCAAAGCCAGGCTTTTTAGGGAAGAGGAGGGAGAACGGTCAGAAAGCAGTGATTAGAAGAACCAAGGACACGTATCCCCCATCTTCGTGTGTGTCTGTTAGTTGCTCAGTCGTGTCTGACTCTTTGGGACCCCATGGACTATAGCCCACCACGTTCCTCTGTCCATGGGATCCTCCAAAGCAAGAATACTGGAATGGGTTGCCAGTCCCTTCTCCAGGGGATCTTCCTGACCCAGGCATTGAACCCAGGTCTCCCACATTGTAGGCAGATTCTTTACCGTCTGAGCCACCAGAGAAGCCAGTCTGCAGTAAGAGGACTATGGGAGAATAGCCACCATGTGAGAGGGGTGGAAAAAAGAATCCTCAGGGGAAAGCCAGGTTTCTGAGCAGGAAGGAGAAAGAAATGCCCAGATAAGAGACTGATGATAAGGAAGAGTCTGCTGTGTTGTATTGTTAATCCTAGAAGGCACAGTGGAAGCATTCAGAATTGTGGAAAGGTGGGAAAAAAAGGACAGAATAGGGAAATGCAAGATGTGCTCCTCAAACTGGAAGGAAGAATCCAGTGGGAGGTCCACTAAGGGGAGTGGTGGTGTAGAGGACACAAATCTTCAGAACAAAGAAGAAGGAAGGCTTCTGTTATTTTGTTAGCAGACTAGAACTAGCCTAGAGCAAAAGGATAAATTTCTGCAACAGTTTTAATATTAGGAAGTCAACCAACCAGATGCATATCTCTCAGGAGATGAAAAGGGGGTTTTCAAGGGTCCAGGAGCTAAGAAGGGTGAAAGTGATGTAAGGTTAGTCCAGATAGGTCTAAAGAGGTAAGTAGAATTCTTAGAGCCGATTAGGAAAGTGCTTTCCTCATTAGAAGATCAGAAATTAGGGTGATCTATGAGGGCCAGAGGGGCTCTAAAGCTTACACTCTGGAAGAGAATTAGAATGTAAATTCCCAGAGGGACTGAGAATTACCCCCACAACACACCCACCCAACCAGACAAGACTGAGGAAAGGAACAAGGACCAGTGAACCCTGAAAGCTAAACTGATTGGACTAAGAAAAAAAAGGCAAAGAACTCTCTCAGGATAAGGAATTGGTGCTGGGTAAACTCATCAATTTACTTTTTCTTCCTTTTAAAAAAATTACAAAGAAACATATTGACAATATCTAAGTTCTACACTAAACACTTAAATTTAAATGCTACAGAAGTAAAAGACTCTCTCTCTTTACCTCCAATCCATTCCTCAGAGGCAATCACGGTGAACAGCTTTGTGTATATTCTCCCAGAATATGTTTATATTCTTATATAAACACACACAGAGATGATTTTCCCCCTAAAATGGGATTTTATGTTTTTTCCTTTGGTCACTTAACAGTATATCATGGCCACCTTTTCAAGGTATAGAAAGGTCTACCTCATTCTTTTTAATGACTTCCTTGTATTACATTGAATGGATAAGCCATAATTTTCTCATATCTGCATAATAATAGGCATTTAAACTGTTTCCAATTTTCCCTGTTACAAATAAGGCTCCTTTGAATATACTTGTGCACATCTTTGCATGTTAACTCTGCAGATTACATTCCTACCTGCTCGATTAAAAACTGTCCTGCCAAAATAATGTATCAAGTTACCTTCCCACTAAAATTGTGTCAGGAAAGCCCAATTCCCCACACTCCTGCCAAAGTTATAATAATCAATCTTAATTTTTGTCAGCTGATAAAAGAAGATCTCATTCTTGATTTAATGTGAGCTCTTTTTGTTTTGTTTTTCTGTTTATGTGGGGAAGGATATTTCAGTTTAAGGATAATGGGAACCAATTTCAAATTCATTTATATACATAAACATTGAACCAACAGGATACCATCCTTATTAAATATACTGATTCCTAAATGGGAAGAAATATGAGAATAGTCTACACATAAGCAATATTTCTGAGTGTTTATTACATGCCTAGACACTATGAAAAGTACCTAAGTATATTATCTTATTGAGCTCTTACAACTCCATGGAGTACATTAATATGCCCATTTTAAAAATAACATGGAAAAATAAACTGAAGGCAGATAGGTTAAGTATTTTCTTAAAGTCACATAGCTAATAACTGAGTAGAACCCAAACCACCTGAACTCTGGAGCCCCTATTCAGAAAAGTTAAGTAACTTGCTCAACCAAAATTATATGGCCAGTAAATGGTACAGTCAACCCCGACTGTCAAACCCAGACCTGTCTAACTCGCAGAGCACACATACGTAAGGTATTTGTTTAGTAGAACTTGCATTATTTATATGAATAATGTAGTGATGGTGTGGGAAAGAATTTATTCCTAACCGAATGTGTTTTTTGTTTTTTTGATTCTGGTTTTGGTATTTTGGGTTCTGTTTTGTCTAAGGTTTTTTTGTTTTGTTTTAAGTGAAATTGCCTTGGCTGAACTAAATGCAGAACCACTGCATCCCATGATACCAGGGCATCATACCTTATTTGTGTAGTATACAACCCACAGGGCTGAATGTGGTGGCCCCAGGACCAGACACCAACTGACTAAAAGTGAAAGTGAAAGTCACTCAGTTGTGTCCAGCTATTTGGAACCCCATGGACTATACAGTTAATGGAATCCTCCAGGCCAGAATACTGGAGTAGGTAGCCTTTCGCTTCTCCAGGGGATCTTCCCAACCCTGGTTTTGAACCCAGGTCTCCCACATTGCAGGCAGATTCTTTACTAGCTGAGCCACAAAGGAAGCCCAATTGACTAAAGACAAGGGGATATTTCTCCCACAATTAGGCCAAAAGAGCCAAGGGAAACAAAGTGTCCCCTAGTGGCTGAGAATGGTGTTAACAACTGCAAAATCTAGCTAAAGAAGTCCAGAACTGCTGAACAAGGGTAGTTGCTATAGTGAAATCGAGACATGAAAACTAATTGCTGCTCTCTGCCTAGAAGTGTCCGTTTTTAAGAGCATGCAAGACATATCAAGACTACTCTTTAGACAATCAATGGTTCTATAGGAAACAAAGTGGAAGAGACAATAAACCTCACCCACATCTTGGGTCTCAAGAATAAGATACCTACAGAGTAAATGAAAAAAGGAAAGGATTTACCTTTTAAAATTTTAGAATTTACCAAACTAGAGAAGGTGGTAGAGAAAGCGAGGAGAGTTCAGGATGGGGAATACATGTACACCCATGGCTGATTCATGTCAATGTATGGCAAAAACCACTACAATATTGTAAAGTAATTAGTCTCCAATTAAAATAAATAAATTAAAAAAAAGAGAGAGAGAAGGCAGGGAGATATACATAAATAGACTCAAGACTAGATAATCAGTCCTGGAAACTTCTTAGTAATCTTATAAAAGGCGCCCCTCCTCCGCCCAAAAAAAAAAACTAGAAAATTGGGAGAACCTTGAAAATGTTCTCAAGAGGAAAAATGATGCTAAAAGAAACCCAGATGTGGTGAATGTAAAATGAATGGAATTTTGGATTCATTCCTGCTGTCAGCCTCTCTTAGAATTGAGGCAAAGGCAATTGCAGACTTGGGAAGAAGGGCTTAACTTGACCAAATTAAAATGGCCTAAAGCCATGAAAAGACCATGGGTAAAACAGAAACATACATCAGTGGGCAGAATATGGGCCCGGAGAATCAGTACAGTAACTGAAAGAAACGGAGAAGATTCAGCCAAGGTAACTATGATTATACTATCAATCATCTGCTTGACTGAGAAGAGGATATTCTAGGTAATCGCATTTTCTAGTTTAATATTTACTATTTGTTACATATACAGATTATCAATTTTCAAAGAATTTGAAAGTATATTTTAAGATAAAAATAACACTAAAATAAAGACACCTTATCACTTTCTAATGACATGGTGGTGGTGGTGGTTTATCTGCTAAGTCGTGTCAGACTCTTGAGACCCATGAACTGTAGCCTGACAGGCTCCTCTGTTCATGGGATTCTCCAGGCAAAAATATTTGAGTTGGTTATCATTTCCTTCTCCAGAGGATCTTCCCGACCCAGGGATTGAACCTGGGTCTCCTGTATTGCAGGCAGTCTCCTGTATTACAGAAGGATTCTTTACCAGAGAAGCCCCTCTAAAGACACCCTCTAATGGGTGTTTATCAAAAGTATCAGTCATCATTACTGTCTAAGGATTGTGCAGAATCTGGTCCCTGTTACTGATATATCATAACTCTAGCTAAAAAGAAATAATATAGAAAGACGTAGGTGACACCAAATAGATTACAAAGTCCATAGAGTTGAAAGACACGATCTTTCTCAGTTCAAAGAACTTAGCACAGTAGGAAGCATGAGGAATGATATAGCAGTGGGACAGAGAAAAAAAGACCACATTCATTTAGACAACTCCTCAAACTATCAGTTCTCTGGGAGCTAGGACTTTGTTTTGGTCATTGCTCTGTCACTGCCACTAGAACAGTGACTGGCACACAGCTGGCACTAACAAATATCTAAAGAAGGAATAGGTGCTGTTCTGGTTAATATGTCCTTTTCCCATCCTCTCAAAAAATATTTCTGGGAACAAAGAATGAATGTTGTTCACTCTGTCTAATATCCCTTTCCACATTCTTTACTTAGGGAAGTTCTTATCCTTTAAGGTCCAGCTCAAATTTTTCTCTTTTTCAAAGTCTTCCCTGATCCTCTCCTGCTGCCCACAATTCCACCTCCTTCAAAGAGCCAAAATCAAACCTACTTTATTCTTTCCTTCCAAAGCTCATTACTTAGACCCACATTTGCTCTCATGTCATTCTGCATTACATTATAGTTCAGTATATACATGTCTGGGACCCTTCTAATGGATTATAAGCTCCTTGAGGGCCAAGTTCTGGATTCAGTTACTCTTGAACTCCCATCTTCTAACATAATACCTTGTAAATAGTCATTACTTAAATGTCTGCTAAGTTTAATAAAACAGAATTACGTTCTTGGTGTCTAATAAGAAGAAAGTATATAATAGGTGCTCAATAAATGTTTGTTACATGAAGAACAAAACTAAGTTCCTGGCCTCAAATCCCAGGGTTGGGAGGCATCATGCCTTGGGGTTAGAGAAACGGTCTCTTTCTTGCCTGGTTCATGTGGCGAGTATTGGGCATTCTGGCACCAAAACTGTGGAAATAAGTTTGGGGGAGCTCTAGAAAGAGCCACGTAACTGACTTGGGGTGGGAGAGGAAAGGATGAAAAAGGAATGATTAGGGGCTTAAGCCAGGCAGACGGCCTCAGTGACGCCTGAGACTGGACACGATAACCTGCTGCTGACTTTGGGAGAGTGTAAACACCCAAGAGGGGAGGGATTGTTTAGCCTGGTCCAAAGAGCTAAAAGTAGGAGAAAGGATGAAACAAAGGACTGAAGATCAAAGCCCTGGGACAGGAAAGCTAACCAGGAGAAGCACTGGTCTCCTTGGACAGAGAAAACAATGTCACATACATTTCCACAGATATCAACAAGTGTTATTATCCTCATCTTCAGGCATACAGGTCTACAAACAGATGGACTGCTGAAACTAGAAGAACTGAAACCTAATACAAAGAGCCTATGCTTGGAACAGAAAGTCCTTTTACCCTTTATGCAAAATATAGCCCCATACTCAGGATTATATTAAAGCAGTGTCCAAAAAAACCATTGCTTCAGACTATACCCATAAGTAAAAGCTCCTCCAAGAGAAAATAAAAGAAGAAACAGTAGAAAGAAAGAGAATCAACAGGACTAGAATCCTGTGGTTCAGAAAAACACATACAATCTCCTATCCATGCTCTAAATCGCTGTTTTCCATTTTACACTAACAAAGTCACCTCTCAAAGTGCAGTTTGCTGAAAACAGATTCATTGCTTCCTGTTTCAATCCCCTCCAAGTCTGCCTGCTAGCTTCCCAGGAAAGTGGTAGTGGGCTTCAATGCCGCCTACAACATTCATAGTAAGTGCAGTGAGTGGTAGAAATAGAGAAGATAGGGCTTCCTGCTTCAAAGAACTTGTAATCTACTTGAAGAGACAAAATATAAATATGTGAATATAGCAAGAAAATAGCTTCAAGGAAACATATGATATATGCAAATGAAGAAGAGATATACATTCTGGAGAAGAAAAATAGAAATGGACTGACTGAAATCAATATATGGGTTTATAAAAGCTAGAAGAAAACTTAGGGGGTATTTTATTAAAATTGCTCATTGACAGGTGTATTAAACAGAAGCCCAGGGAACTTAAATATTTGTTAGTTCAAGTGACAAATGAGTGGAAGAACTGGAATTCAAGTCAAAGTAACACTAATGTTCACTGCAGCATTAAATACAGGAGCCAAGTTAAGGAAGCAACCTAAGTGTCAACAGATGAATGAATAAAGAATATATACATATACATATATGTACATACACATACATAATGGAATATTATATATATGTTATATATAATATAATAGGATATTATACACACACACATATATATTTATATACACAATGGAATGTTATTCAGCCACAAAAAATAAAATCTTGCCATTTGTGACAACATGGTTGAATCTAGACAGTATTATGCTAAGTGAAATAAGTCAGACAAAGACATACACTATATGATCTCACCTATATGTGGAATTTAAAAAGTAAAACAAATAAAGCAAAATGAAAACAGACTTATAAACACAGAGGACAAATGGGTGGCTGCTTGAGGAGAGATGGGTAAGGGGTGGGGGCAAAGTAGGTGAAGGGGATTAAGAAGTACAAAATAAAATGTTATTATAAAATGTTTTATAAAATGTTATAAAATAAATAAGCCATAGGGTTGTCATCTATAGCATAAGGAGTATGGTCAATGATATCGTAATAACTTTATATGAGGACAAATGGTTCCTAGACTTAAATGGTGATCATTTCATAATGTATACAAATGTCAAGCCACACTTGAAACTAACAAAACACTGTATGTCAACCATATTGCAATAATTGGAAAAAAAAAAAAAAAGTATTCTGCCTTCAAATCCAGGGCACATGACAAGAACTCAAGCAGAGAAGCAAGAGTTAGCAATGCCTGTAAGGAGGAAGGTGAGTAGACTGGCTTGGCTGTGACAGAGGGCTTGTTTCATAGAGTCCTGAGAACGAAGAAGCCCCCCTCTATTCCAAAATAATCTGGGTGGCTCCATGTGAGACCACTTCTCTCCCTCTTCAGGAATGCTCACCATGCTTTAGGGAGCTCTGCGTTTCCCATACTACGTGTCCTGCTCTGAGATCTTATCTTCTGGCAGTCACCATTTTTAGTCCCAGATGCCTACAAGTCTAAGGACCCCCAAAGCACCAAGATACATACATGGCAAAACTAACCAAGAAGCTACTCCACATATGAACTTCTGGTTCTGCTCACAGTCCCGCCCTCCTCCTTTGCCCCCACTAACACTGAGGAAACCAGATGTACAAATAGTTAACAGAGGGGAAAAAAAAAAAATCCCACCCAGACCACTTGAAACGCGGCTAGTCTGGCTGGGCTTCGAGTCCGCTCAGCTACTGCTCCATGCCTGCTATTTATAGCCTCTGGGTGCCCAGCCCAGCTTCCAGGTCACTAATTGTGGCCCAGCCCTGAGCCAACCCCCACACCTCCTCCCCCGCCCAGGGAACAAGAAGCAAACCCAGCTTTGTCCAGCCCAGGAAGAACAGCCTGGAGTGAGATCTGAATCCAAGACCCTATTTTATAGGTTTTGTGGAAGGTATCAAAACTGTTCCAAGGAGTCTGCCCGCCTACTGCATATCTTGGGGAGCTGAGCTATCCCTACCTTCTACACCAGTATCCTTTCCTGAATTCTTTAAGATCATCCAAAAATGAATCCTGAGTTCAGGCTAATCCATTCAGATACTAGGGAGATACAGGTTTTAGCTATCAAGGACATTAGCCAACAGGCCATAAAGAGTATGTCTCTTGAGTAAGTGTCCAAGCATTTGTGGATTGCTATGCTTGCCCCTTCTTGGGGTCTATCTGTTAGATGATCTACCCATTTGTTTGTATTACTACCCCACAACAAGACAAGTACCTGGGTACTTTTTAGTTTTATTAGAGTTCCATCTATAAACAATCCCTTCTGATTCCAAGATGCTATTACTTGAGTATTATTCTATCCTATGGCTTTTCCCCTAGGAATTCAGATGATTCTGAGGTGGGCAATGACCATTTTTGGATATATGAAGCTTTGTGAAGTTACCCGGAGTGGAAAAAGGTTTTTGTTTCATTGTTTTGCTTTTTTAAAAAATAAAGGCATACAGATTAACGGCAAAAAGACTTGGCAAAAAGACTCAGTGAAGCTTTCTGTATTAGGTCTATATCCATGCTACATTGAGGCAACCAAAATGGGCCACATTCTCAACTATCAAGTATACCTGACCATTGTCAATGATGTTCATATTCAGAGCAAAGGATTACAACTAGAGGTGAAGGAAGAGGTAAGGGGCTTAGAATTAATGTGAGACATCTCCTTCCTTTCCTGGTTCTCCAGTGCCTAAACTTTGGTTGCTCTTCTTCTCAGACCGCCCAACAAGCTCCCAATCCTCTATGTCCCTCAACTGATACTGCCCAAGACTATACAGTCCAATGTCAGTCTTCCCCTTTTCACTTTGGGGTTCACTTGGGCCTCTGGATAATATGCCAGAGATTCTGGTTATTGGAGCCAGAACCAGAATGCTGCTGCTATGTTATCTCATCATCACCCACAAATACCAATTCCCAGCCCCAAATGGCCCCAAATCTTTCCTCCCAAGACCACAAGGGGAAAAAAGTTTCCAAATTAAAAAACTAAAACTGGCAACAAAGGTGCCCCATGGCAGTAACCTTTAAAACTGGCCATTAAAGTTTATAAGTCAGACGGGCACCAACGTGAACGATCAAGAAGAGAAAAACAGCCCCCTCCCTTGGGGACCTGGAGCCACAGCCTTCCCCCTAAAGCCACAGAGCTGATGTCACATGAAGTGCCTGCTGCCGTCAAGGGCTCTCTGTGTCCTGACTGCAACCACTCACGATGTAGGCAGCCTCTGTGTGCTGGAGGTGGGTGGGTGTCTGGCTGAGAATAAAGGAAAAGGGAGGGGAAAGGGGCACAGAATGGGGGTATATAGGAGGTAGGGAAAGGTGGGAAGGAAGAGAAAAACAGCAAACAACAAATCTCCTATCATGAGGGCTGTCTGCAACACCCAGGCCAAGAGGGGGCACGGCTGTCAGCCTGCCTAGGACAGTGGTTCTCGACCTTTTTTCCCAACCAACACACATGAGCCATACCAAATATTTTCATCGGCAACTATAGGTCATCATGCAATGACTCTTAACCATCCTGGGGTTGGTGGGGCACATAATGGAATTTTTTCGGTAAGGGTATGAAAAGGCCTCCAAGCATTCTCCTCACCTCCCCTATGGGTTATGTACCCCCTGGGAAGAATCATCAGTTTACAGAAATTACTCCTTCCCTCCTCCTCCATCCTTCCATGTATTCAACAAATACACATGCCAGGCATTGTTCTAGGGGCACTGGTCAGATGGCAACGAACACACAAATGAGATCCCTGCCCTCACTGAGAATCCATGCTTCCACAGGGGAGGAAAACAACATAATAAAAAAAGTAAGAAGTAAAATCTGGGGTATGTTGTGCATGCTAAGTCGCTTCAGTCGTGTCCAACTCTCTGCAACCCTATGGACCATAGTCCACCAGGCTCCTCTGTCCATGGGACTTTCCAGGCAAGAATACTGGAGAGGGTTGCCATGCCCTTCTCCATGGGATCTTCCCAACCCAGGGACTGAATCTGGGCCTCCTGCATTGTAGGCAGATTCTTTACCATCTGAGCCACCAGGGTATGTTGGGTAATGATAATTGCTAAGGAAAAAGAGCAGGGAAAGGGAACAGAAGGTACTGGTAGGGGTGGGAGTGAAATTTTAGATAGGGTGGCCAGAAAGTCCTCAACCAGAAGGCACAGGGAAAAGGCCTGGAGGAAGTGGAGGAACCAGCTAGGCAGGTATCTGGGGAAAGAGCATTCTCAGAAGAGGGACCAGCAAGTACGAAGGTCCTAAGGTGGGGCACGTGTCTGGGATGTCCAAGGAACGGTAAGGAGGTGGCCACTGAGGCTGAAGCCCACATTCCACTGATCACAAGCAGGGAAAAAAAATGTAAATACCTTGGTGAAAGGGGACTCAGGTAGTTAGGTAAGATGAACTTAGTATTAAAATGTTTCTCTTTATTTAAACAGTTCAGAGTTCTTTTAAATAAAATCTCACCCATTAACACAAAATCCTTCCAAGGAACAAAGGTCATTATCGCCTTAACTAAGGACTAGAGCGGGAAATGGCTAGCTCAAGAATTAATTGTTAAATTATTTTAAAGCTAGAAAGTAGAATAGAATTTACTCTTGATACCCAAGCTGATGCTCTATTATTCAGGAAGTCATAGCATATTAAAAACTGGAGGACTTCCCTGGTGGTCCAGTGGTTAAGAATCTGCCTGCCAATGCAGGGGACACAGGTTAGATCCCTGGTCCAGGAAGATTCCATATGCTGTGGGGCACAATGACTGAAGCCCACTTACCTAGAGCCCACCCTCTGCAACAAGAGAAGCCACTGCAATGAGAAGCCCACCCATTGCAACTAGAGTGTAGCAGCCCCTGCTCGCTGCAACTAGAGAAAGCCCACACACAGCAACGAAAACCCAGCACAGCCAAAAAAACATAATTTTTTTAAAAACTTAAAAAAAAAAACTGGAGAAGCCTTAAGAGATTATCTTACACATTCCCCTCACCTTATGCAAGAAGCAACTACCAAAATTAGAATCCAGGGTTCTTGCATGAGGGTTAATACTCCTTAGAAAGCAAAGGAGGGGGATGGTACAGATTTTAAAAGAAGGGACCGTTTCTCTCAAATCTCACATTTCTAGAATTTTTCCTGCAGAGGAAGGTGACATCCTAATGATGATATTAGGATTACTGAAGGCTCAATAGTGTTCTCTGTCCCCTGACCCCCTAGAAAAAAGTTTGTTATCTCCACATGAGAGGCTCATTGCGCTTTATCTAGCTGCCTTCAGTTCAAGTGTCCTTGGTGAGACAGAGCCTGGCTGAGCCAGTGGGCTGCAGGTCTGAAGACCAGACCAAGTCTACAGTGTGGATACAGATAAACACACACACACAGACGCACACAGTCGGGGGGAATGAAGGAAAAGGAAAGCACACACAACACAACACACCAGGGCAGCTGCAGAAAACAACTGCTTGTTAAGTTAAAATTAAACTCTGCACAAATATTGACCTTTGGAGGGGACAGAAACTGGTCCCATATTTACCAGTTTTATAAATGGGACTGACCACAGCTGCCCCACGCGCTTGGCCGGCGTGATGGCAGGATGGGGCGAGGCCACGCTTTGGGGGTGGGGGATGAATGAGAGGGGCAGGAGACATTTTAAACACTCTCTTAAACGTAGTTACTACTGGTGGGTCAAAGTTCCCAAAAGCCTTAAAAGAGGAATTTCTAGGAAAGCAAATAAAACCGTCTCTGAAAGTGGGGGGTCAGAGAAGTAGGGATAGAGAGGGGAAAGGAAGTATCAGGAAGGAAAAACTGCTAAAAATAGTGAGAAGTAGAACAGAGATTGAAACTGAATGGAGAAAACACTGGGGAGCTTATCCTTTTGAACCCTGGCCCTTAGTCAAACCAAGAGTCATAAGGTAGAAGACCAGGTGACCAACTTAACCCAGTGGAACAACCTAAATGGACTTGGATTGAGTCTTGGCTCCGCTGCTCACTTGCTATGTAACCTTGGGACATTTGGGGACCCCAGCTTCCTCATCTATAAAATAGGGGTGGTAATATAAAAACATTGCCCTAATTTGTGAATTATACGAAGCCCACAACCAAAAGACAATGTGAGTGTAAGCACTTTGCCAACTATAAATACCACACAGATATCAATCATAATTTTTATTCATTCTATTCCAGCTAACTGTGCAGCTTTATGCTCAAACTAGCCAATAAACTGCAGTCTCTAAGAGCAAAGTCAGGGGTCAGAAGGGAGAGCCTAAGCTTCTTCTGGACTTGTTTAAAAGCCTCCTAAAGGCATATACCTACAGGCTTCCCAGGTGGCTCAGTGGTAAAGAATCTGCATGCCAATGCAAGAGATGTAACAGACTCGAATTCTCTGGGTCGGGAAGGTCCCCTGGAGGAGGAAATGGCAACCCACTCCACTATTCTTGCCTGGAGAATTCTATGGACAGAGGA